>NC_090265.1:1741681881-1742040631 GCF_040414725.1 Anabrus simplex | reverse complement strand
AGGATGAAGAAAGATTGGGAAGAGAAGAAGAAAAACAAAAGAATGTGCTAATAAGTTCAAATGGGCTCGTTAGTTGGATATAACGAATCAATAATAATAATAATAATAGTAATAAAAACCGAGTAAGTAAGAAAATCGTCCTTATTCGTGGCGAAGTTAGGGCTCAAGGCCCTCTCTTACACTTAAACACAACATTTAAAATAATTAACATACATCTAATTTTTTAAATACAACAAACCTTTTTAAAAAATAATATAGTACTAATAGCAAATATGGAGATAGTAATAAAATAAACGATTATAGAACGTACAACATGACAATATAAATGAACATGATAATTATTATAAAATTAACTCTAGTCACATGGAATCACTGCAATAAAAGAGTGATATAGTGTAATGCAAAACTAAGTTATTACAGGGCAATTGTTCTGCCAGAAGCATATATGCCTCAGGAACTGCATCTCTAGGGGGCCACTCTAAAACTGATGAAATTGGAAAGCATGAACGAAAAATCCTTACGAAAATCTATGGTCCCACTCATGTAAATAGCTTATGGATTAAAGGAAAGCCTCCGTGACTCAGGCGGTAGCGCGCTGGCCCCTCACCGCTGTGTTCCGTGGTTCAAATCCCGGTCACTCCATGTGAGATTTATGCTGGACAAAGCGGAGGTGGGACAGGTTTTTCCCCGGGTACTCCAGTTTTCCCTGTCATCTTTGATTCCATCAGCACTCTCCAATATAATTTCATTTCATCTGTCAGTCAATAATCATTGCCCCAGATGAGTGCGGCAGGCCTCGGCAGCCGGCAAAGTTCCTATCCTCGCCGGTCGAATGACTGGAAACAGGCTATGGATTTTCATTAAAAGAAAAACTACAGACCTGTACACAGCAACAGATAATTTTGCTGATGCCGTACGTAAGAGACGCTTGAAGTTCTATGGTTACTCTGTACAATGGACAATAATAGATTAACAAAAAATCAATTAACTATAATCAGTTCAAAGAAGGTCAAGATCAACTGGCTGGAAGAAATTCAGCAGGATTTACAAAAGATCGCCGCCGTCCCGATCCTTTTGCACTGCCTGCTCTATGCCACTAGTTCAACATAAAAGGCGCGAATACCAATATATTTTTCAAGTCGCCGTAAGAGTGCAGTCGCAGAGTGCAGTGTTACTGATGTATGCATGTGTGGGAAAAGCTGAGTTTTTTCATACAATGAGTAATCTT
This sequence comes from Anabrus simplex, assembly GCF_040414725.1. Lineage (NCBI taxonomy): Eukaryota > Metazoa > Arthropoda > Insecta > Orthoptera > Tettigoniidae > Anabrus > Anabrus simplex. The sequence goes on along the minus strand of NC_090265.1, from coordinate 1,742,039,403 downwards.
GCCTGTTCATTTCCGTTTGTGCAAGTGATATTTAGTATAGAAATGTGAAATTAATTAATCATGTTGTGCTTATATATATTTTAAAAGTTATTTTAAAGTGTACTTATATTCTTCTGTTTGTCTGTGCATTTTATACTGTATATATTCGTAGAACAAAACTTCAGATCTTTGCCCGAATTATTCAACTGTTGCTTAACATTTTAAAAATCTCGGCAAGGTGGTTCGCAGCCAAAATAGATACTATTTCATGAAATACCATCTAGAAGGGAATTAAGGGAAAAGTGACTGTGATATGAAGAGTTCAACTACGACTTCATCCAGATAATATAATCGATATTTAATACTACTGATGTAATTTACGAGCTTCAGTGAAGGCAAGGCCCTAATAAGGGATATCCTCAGATTAATCTCGCATTTGTAGCTTTTACACCTTGTTTCAGAAGGTGATTAAAGCCGTGGAGGATAGTGGACTCCTTGTGCTAAGAATTGTGACGGATAATCACAACACAAACGTATTCATGTTTAGACATTTTGGATAACATCAGATATCCGAATGATAATGTCCCAATCAATCCAGAAACTCAAAAACATGTCCTGATTTGCGGGTACTTGGTTCGTGTTGTCGAAGAGAGGATGGAGTGTGACATTTGCGTCAGCAACATCTCCCTGCCTAGAGCTTCGACACCACTAAATAGAACTGATTATGCATCAGGACAGAGGAGTACATTGATACCCAAAACCATGTTCTGTTGATCTGATGAAGTATCTGCAGAAAGTTGTTGAAGCTGCTGTGCCCTACTGTCGGAAGTGAGGTGTTGCTACATCTCTCCTTTCATAACGTGTTCTGTTACAGTGTGAGGTCAAAGAATATCAGCAAAGTTAGTGATATAATCCTAACCAAGTTCGTAAGACCTCTATTAACTGATATTGCGTTGGTAAGAACACAAAATGTTAGCCGTTCGGTGTATCACTCCAAGCCTTCTTCCCAGAAAAATCTTTAAATTGTGACATGAAGAGGCCAACTACGACTTCATACAGGTAATATTATCGATATTTAATATTACTGCTGTAATTTACGAGCTTCAGTGAATATACTACTATACTACATAGTGTTTTGTAGGCTGTCGTTATAAAAATGCCTTAAGAAGTTCGTGCGCCTATGCCTGCCATCTAGCGAAGAAATTTTGTCACAGCCTACTCGCAAAAAGCCTTGCATAGAGCAAGCAGTATACGAAGATCGAGACGGCACTGATTAATAAACGCTACGGACGATACCATAAAAATCGTAAAGTCTTTGGAATTCTGGTTGTAAGCACACATTTATGAAAAATTTGAAAGTACCACTGGAAAAGAGAAACAAAAAAAACCCGCAGCGAATTCATTAAGGGATTTGGGGAGGAGAAGAAGAAAGGGAAGTCGTCAGACCAAGCTAACAATTTCAAAGTTCTTTAAATGGGCATGACGAAATACTACTACTACTACTACTACTACTAATAATAATAATAATAATAATAATAATAATAATAATAATAAGAGAAATTGCCCGGATTTCATGACCTAATGAATGCAACAACAAAATGGCATATAAAATTTCAAAAGAAAGTCCTCGAATGTGACTTAAAATTAAGAAAATGTGGTCCCTAAATAGCAAGGAAAATATGTATTTGCACAAAATAGTCCATGTGTACTTTACCATTCTATTCATTCATTAACAAGCAATATTTAACGCAGAAGTAATATTGCGCAACATGACGCCAACTGTGAGGGCGTGAGGCCATATAGAACGCGGGAACTCAGGAGGTGATTCGCTAGGCTGGGTGCGGTTATGAACAAGTGAGACAGAATATATGTGGGAGGAAGAAAGAGAGATAAGAATTTGTTTTGGGAAGCACCAAACCGCCCTAACAATATTTTTAAGACGGAGCAGTCAGGTTCACCACATCACGGGAATTAAGTGATATCTCCTCTATCTGAGGGTTTTCCGGAATAATAAAAAGATGAGAATTATCCCCAGAATTTTGTGAAGCCAATGATACGTTTAATGCTGTTAACAAATAATGAGATTAATAACTACGTAATAATCCGACCCCCGTGGGAAACTGTTTAGTGGCTGCATACCAAACTCAAGAGTGGTTCGAGGGAGTTCCCCTGGCGTCGCTTGGCTCTTTGCTCCTATAAGAGCTGAGAGATGTCGAGGGAGGTGGTTCATTCGGCTATAAGATTGCTGCTAGTGCGTGTCGCCCGTCTGTCTGTATTTGCGCCAGAAACCTTTGTTTAGGACAAAGACTGTGATTACTGAGTGCAGTTGCGCTAACTTTGATTCAGTGGATCGGTGATCTATAAACATTCCGGTAGTTATTCAAGTGTATGATGGTATACTGTACCGGTTACGACCTGTACATAAGTATTTTTGAGCATAAGTTACGTTTATTTACCACGCGTAATGTCCCGAGCGCGTCTGGTTTGTTTACCAACAGCGAGGACCAGCTAGCGAGTGTGTGACGACTGTGAGCTGTGACGTAGCCACAGGGGCTAGCTAGACCGCCCGCTCGTCTCAACACGTGTTACCAGCCTTGACTGGTATTTTCTGGATTCCACGTCACTTGTTCTAGTGAGTTCGATGGAGAAAATTTTGAAATTTCTATAATAATTGTGCTAGCGAGTCGAGCGATATGTCATCTTGTTTGGGATCACCTAAACGTCCCAATGCTCGAGTTTCAAGCAAATCCATCGAGGGATTCGGGAGATATTCGATCAAACCGTATTATGACGTAGACATCCCGGATTGAATAAAAGGAGGACCCAGTGTAGCCTATTCACACAGTCTCAGCTGAGTAGTCAGCGGGGACACTCTTGCTGCTACTATCATCGTGGAACTCTGTCATTATACAAGTGTGGGAAGACGATTCTTCCAAGTACTATAAGTGGACTCATAAGACTTCGAGTGTTGTAGAAAATTTTCTAAGTCTTCGTAACTGAACTTAGAATATTTACAAGTGTTAATTGAATGGACTTGTATTATTTACGTGCCTTCGAGAATGAAACTTCTCTAAGTGTTTGGACTTGTATTATTTACGTGTCTTCGAAGCTGGAATTTTTCTAAGTGTTCGTGAAATGGACTTGTATTATTTACATGGGTTCGAGACCCGAATTCTTCTAAGTGTTCACTAAATGGACTTGTATTATTTTCAAGTGTTCGAGACCAGAACTTTTCTACGTGATCATTGAATGGACTTGTATTATTTACGAGTATTCGAAGCTGGAATTTTTCTAAGTGTTCGTGAAATGGACTTGTATTATTTACATGGGTTCGAGACCAGAATTCTTCTAAGTGTTCATTGAACGGACTTGTATTATTTACGTGTCATCGAAGTTGGAATTTTTCTAAGTGTTCACTGAATGGACTTGTATTATTTACGCGTCTTCGAATCCGGAATTTTTCTAAGTGTTCACTGAATGGACTTGTATTATTTACGAGTATTCGAGATTGGAAGTTTTCTAAGTGTTCGTAAAATGGACTTGTGTTATTTACGTGGAATATTTGCAACTGTTGAGGAACTCATTCTTCTAATAGACAGTGATTGATTAACATTGCTAGTGATGAACTTTAACTTTCCAACGGCTTTGAACAAAGGATTTCACTTGCATTTACTCAAAGACTTGTACATTTGCCAGTGTTGGTTTAAAAGACTTATAAATTTCGTCAGCGAATTTATTCATGTGAATGGACTTGTGTTTTCGTCAGTGGTCACTCAAAGACTTTATGAATTTCACCAGTGATTAACTTTAAATATATTCAGACTTCCAAGTGAATGGACTTGTGTTTTTTCGTTCGAGTTTTGGCAAAGACTTGCACCTTCGCCAGTAATGAACTTTGAGTTTAACTATAATTCCACAAGAAGGGATTTGTATTTTTCGTTGCCAAACGTTATTCAGAGACGAAGATTTTCCTAGTGATGAACTCTAAAATTATTAATACCACTCATATCATTCTAGGAGTGTTGGAAGTCTTGATGTACAATTATCAAGATCTCTGCTTATAAGTTGATCATCCAAGGTTTTCGTGGACTCAGTGCTACTAGTGACCTTGGGAACATCAATCCTCTCAGTCTCATTGGGCTGAGGCAGTACATGACTATCTACAACATAGCCTGGATCATCGGGTTTCAACCCGGGCCTCAGAGTTCGAGACATCTCTACTTGCCGTCAATCCAGACAGTCCAGCTGCCTCTGTCTGGAGTATCTGGAGTCCCTGGAATCCCTGGAGTCTTCTGGAATGTGCTTCAACCAGCTTGGCCTGGTGAGCTGGAGAACCCGAGCAATACTATTGGAATATGAGGAAGACAATCCATTTCTACTTAGAGGTGATGTGCAAATTCATGACTTATTTGAATAAATTCTTATACAATCAGAGTCAAAGTTTTTCTGTAAATAGGACCCTATCTCCTGTACCGAGCCCTAGCTACAATTAATCCAGTTTTTCGCCCTGAGAACTCTATTTCATGCTACTTTAAAATTTAATCTGAGAGTCGGGCTCTTTTACAGGTACAATATAGACGCTTTGCAGTGAAGTCGCGAGTGCCTAATTAATCGACGGTAAACAATTCCGTATCTATAGACTTCATTATGAAGCGGTAAGGGTGAATCTTGCGAAGTGCAGAAAAAGTGCTAATAATAAACTAAAGCAATCGGTGTTATTCCTGCTAGACTTGTGAGACTGGATCAGTTGAGCATGAAATAATAACAATTGCCTCGAATGATTCAGTTGCTGAGTTCAGATAGTAGATACATTGCTCATATTCATTAGTGCACGGCTATATAGATAAAAGGGGACAAGGATTTTGACGTCGCTGATTGCCAGTACTGATTTCTATCTCAAAATTGAATAAATTATAGCGGGAAATGATTTGCTGTGAATAAATTAGGCATTTCATTCTAGTGAAGACCTGTGCCATGTTCAAGAGACGTGTGATACGAGATCTTCCGACCATAACTTCAAGAAGACGGCCTCACGAACGAGCTACACATGGAGACTGGACCCAGAGGATCGACCCAGGACCATACCGCTACCATGATGGGCTAAGCAGGTACAGCTCAACCCGGACGGAGGGATGAAAATGTCACCAAAATGATAGATAAGTGAACCATACTTGTAAGCATGTGTTAGGATCGGGGGGTTGTTACGCAGAAATACAGTAATTAAATTAGTAAATATTGGTAGATGACGTGATTGTAGCCTATCAGGCTATTTATTAAGATGGTTTTATAATATTAAAGTGTAAATCATATATATTTTTATGTAGCAAACAAAGATATAAATTAGGTTACATGATAGGAAGAAGAGTGCCTAGTATTACGGGAGCTTGTGTGCATTAGATTAGTATATTCCTTAGTGTCTGTCGTCGGATAAAATTTTCTTGTAACTAAGGGTTACTCAGAATAGTGTATCATTTTTCTCTATTGGGAAGGATAGATAGATCTGCGTAACGTAGTGTTTGCATGCTGCCTGAACTGGAGTTTTATGCCTGTATTTATTTACTCGACTATGGGTGAAATTAAACCACATCGTAGGCTGTGTCATTAAAATTTGCGACTCCGTTTTACTCTGCTAAACAGGGGCTTGAACCTTAGTCCTATAGGTTACCACGAACACGTCATATGGATTGATGGTGGTGATTTTATGAGAAATAATGGGGCAAAGTATTTTATATGATATACTTTAATTGAGGCCCACGGTGGTCTGTTAGTTGAGTAGGATATATAGAATGAGAAGTGATTCCTCACCTGTTTATGTGGCTATTGGTTTGTCAAGAGTAGACGAGAATAAAAGCCCTTTTGTGAAGTTAGTTCTCAGCGCACGGAAACCAGGCCACGGAGTCGCTGGCTGCCTTGTTTACAATTTTTTATAGCGAGGGTGAGACTTGCGTGGCTAGACGGAGCGGTCAATGGTCCATCCTGTAACCTGGGGAGGCGCGGCCATTTTTAAAAGCCAAGTGTGATAAGACATTCTCCTTCAGGCAGAGAATTATTTGACAGTGATGCTTTCTTTGGTTTTATTTTCCCTTTTCCTTTTCCAGTTACGTGTTAATATTGTTATGAATTATGCATAGGCTATCTTGGCACTAAGGAATTAGTAGTGTTAGTCTATCTAGTAAATACAAAGACTGTTTAATGGACATGAGTTCGCAGCCATAAATATATTTCTATGCGTGGTAGGGAGAGATATGGCTGTAGTGGTAGGTTTATTTTAATCGTCGTCTGTGTGTGTATACTCCCCAATATGTGAGGGAACCTATTGTAATAGCTTTATATCTGCGAGACACTTCTGAACCTGGCATCATGTTTTATTTTTATAGGTCCTATGGTTATTCCCTAAAGAGGAATACAGGTTTGGTTCACGGATTTATTCGCCTGCACCGAGTCATCACATGATTTAACATTGTAAATTATGAATATGCTCCTTTATGGCAGCTGTTTTTGCACTACGAGTGCGATCCATTGTAAGGGTGATATTGTGATAGCAAAATTCTTGTTTATTTGATTAATCGAATATGCTTTGTCCAGTAAAAATATGAATTATAACTGAGTTCCTCATTTCGTAAGTTAAAGCAATAGAGTAATTTCCTAACCCCATACGCTCATCGCAAGAACCCAAAAATCGACCGGCTGCCGATTGCAACTAGGCTGGTGCAGTTATTTAGTAACAGGTAAGCAGATAAGTTCGATTATGCATTGTTGTTTATGCCCTGTAGGGTATAGTACGGTGTTCGAGTTACCTGTAATTCGTAAAGGAGTGAGTATAATTTTAAAATGTTATCAAATATTATTGTTAATAATTATTATTATAAAAAGAAAAATAGTAGTAGAAACAGCACATGCAGTTGGTCGCCAGGTGAAAATGAAAATCCACGGCCTGTTTCCAGTCATTTGGCCGGATGATGAATGGAATTAACGAAATGAATCCCCATCTAACGGTGAGGATATGAATTGTGCCGGCTGCCGAAGCCTATCCCACTCCGCTGGAACAATGATTAATGACTGACAGATGCAATGAAATGGTGCTGGAGAGTTTTTCTGGAATGAAAGATGATAGCGAAAAACCGGAGGAAATCATGTCCTGCCTTCGCTTTGTCCAGCACAAACCTCACACGGATTGGCCGGAATTTGAATCACGGAACCTAGCGGTAAGGGGTCGGCGCGCTGCCACCTGAGCCACAGTGGATTTTATAATAATAATAATAATAATAATAATAATAATAATAATAATAATAATAATAATAATGATAATAATTGTACCGGGCGGTACACCTCTATGACGCAAGTTCAAATCTTGCGCCAATTGAAACTCCTACACAGGAGAATCCCTGAACTGTAACAACTGAATCAACTTTCCTGTTTATCAGAAGATGTCACTAGGTGTTTTTGATTTGCTTTTGTTGATCAAAAAGTGTGGACATTCTCTAACAGATGTCTCTACTAAAAAACTATGATAATGCACTCTGGTGCGAAGAAATGAACTTTCTTGGAGAAATTTTGTATTCATAAGTTTTGTCTTTACTAAATTTTGTTCTTTCATTTGGGGGTTGGCAATATTAAGCTTTCTTTCCGCCTGTTTTGAATTTAACCAATCCTAAATTTCTGTAATTAATTTCCCACCAATAAGGTGTTTCTTCATCGATTTGTGTGTAACTTTTGCTGTTAACCAATAAACGTTTGTGGGCGGGTCTTAATCATTCATGAAAGGTCTCGAATTTTCCGCGAGGGTATAAAAACCTGCTGATTTTCTTGTCTCCGCGCCACTTCAATAACATCTAGCTTAGCGTGTGGATATATAGCAGGGGGCGGGAAGCACCTCTTTCTTCGGGTAACAGATCTTCAACAAGGTAATGGCCATTTAACATCCTTTCTTGCTAGCTCAGCAGTTTAACTCGCGGGGAAGGTTCAAAACCTTTAATATGTAACCGACCTTTTTAAAATGTAAATCCCATTTCAGTCTATGTAGAAACTACAAATTTCTTTAACTGTAAATTGGGGAAGAGAGTGCTTTACCCTCTCGAGCTCCCCTTCATTTTGAAGTTGAGGTGACTACGTTTTCATAACTGAGTTTCTACTCTTCCTTAAAGTGTTAACGTTTTCCCTATACGAGTCACCTCCCTAGCTTGGGATTAGCCCCTGTGTAATTGGCCTAGCGCCACTTAGGTATTTTACAAGCGTTCATGTAGGAGTGCAAGTCTCGCCTCCTTTCACCTTGTTTTTGGGCCATTTATAATTAATCACATATTTTTCTTGTAAGGCCCTGTAGGTTGGGTACAAGATACCCCTGTTTCCTTGTAAGTGTGCCTTGAGGGCAGTTAGAAGTAAAGTTTGTTGTGGCCTTTGATAGGCTTGTAAAATTGAGAGCTGGTCGGCTCTTTCTTGTATTTTGATGTGTGCCTCTAGGAGGTCTGACAGTGCTAGGTAGGAGCAAGTGGTCCATGTATTAGGGGATTTCTGCCCTTATGTAAAGTTATCACTTCTAAATTTGAGCTAGGAGTTCAGGATATGTAAAGTGAAGGGCTCGAAGCCCAAGAACTGTAAGTTGTACTAGAATTGTACTTTCTTAACTTGTTTCTCGGCTACTTGGTACCTGTTATTCTGTTACTTGTTGATTTTGAAAAGAAAATATAACCTTGTTAAAGTTTTAAAATCTATTTTTTGGATTTGTAGTTAGACCCATTCCAACCCGCACCTTCTTTCACCTCTGCTGATCCACCAAAACACGGTAGCAATAATAATAATAATAATAATAATAATAATAATAATAATAATAATAATAATAATAATAATAATAATAATAATAATAATAATAATGTTATTTGCTTTACGTCCCATTAACTACTTTTACAGTTTTCGGAGACGCTGATGTGCCGGAATTTTGTCTCGCAGGAGTTCTTTTACGTGCCAGTAAATCTCCCCCTGCTATAGGTGGGCGCGGTAGAATAACACACACGGTATCCCCTGCCTGTCGTAAGAGATGACTAATAGGGGTCCAGGGGCTCTGAACTTTGGAGCGTGGATTGGCGACCACAGGGCTCTTAGCTGAGTCCTGGCATTGTTTCCACTTACTTGTGCTAGGCTCCTCACTTTCATCTATCCTATTTGACCTCCCTTGGTCAAGTCCTGTTCATTTCCGACCCCGAATACTAGCTATCGAGAACTAGCGAGTCTTTGATTTCTACGCCCTTCGTGGCCCTTGTCTTTCTTTGCTCGATACCTTCATTTTTCGAACTGACGGATCCCTTCCATTTTTTCTCTAATTAGTGTTATATAGAGGATGGTTGCCTAGTTGCACTTCCTCTTCAAACAATAATCACCACCACCACCAATACCACTGTCAGTAAATCTATCAACACGAGGCTGACGTATATGAACACCTTCGAATACCACCGGACTGAGCCAGGATCGAACCTGCCAAGTAGAGATCAGAAGGCCAGCGCCTCAACCGTCTGAGCCACTCCGCTCGGCATAATAATAATAATAATAATAATAATAATAATAATAATAATGTGTTGTTTGGGTCATCAGTCCATATACGGGTGTGATGCAGCCGTCCATGCCACCCTATCCTGTGCTAACCTTTTCATTTCTACGTAACTATTGCATCCTACATCTGCTCTAATCTGCTTGTCATATTCAAACCTTGGTCTACCCCTATCGTTCTTACCACCTACACTTCCTTCAAAAACCAACTGAACAAGTCCTGGGTGTCTTAAGATATGTCCTATCATTCTATCTCTTCTTCTCGTCAAATTTAGCCAAATCGATCTCCTCTCACCAATTCTATTCAGTATCTTTTCATTCGTGATTCGATCTATCCATCTCACCTTCAGCATTCTTCTGTAACACCACATTTCAAAAGCTTCTATTCTCTTTCTTTCTGGGCTAGTTATCGTCCATGTTTCACTTCCATACAATGCCACGCTCCACACGAACGTCTTCAAAAACATCTTTCTAATTCCGATATCAATGTTTGAAGTGAGCAAATTTCTTTTCTTAAGAAAGCTCTTCCTTGCTTGTGCTAGTCTGCATTTTATGTCCTCCTTACTTCTGCCATCGTTAGTTATTTTACTACCCAAGTAACAATATTCATTTACTTCCTTTTGAGACTTCATTTTTTAATCTAATATTTCCTACATCACCTGCCTTCGTTCGACTGCACTCCATTACCTTTGTTTTTGACTTATTTATTTTCATCTTGTACTCCTTACCCAAGACTTCATCCACACCATTCAGCAACTTCTCGAGATCTTCTGCACTCCTTGGACTGTGATCCCCTTTCCAAATTTCTCTTTGATTTCCTTTACTGCCTGTTCTATGTAAACATTGAAAAGGAGAGGGGACAAACTGCAGCCTTGCCTCACTCCTTTCTGGATTGCTGCTTCTTTTTCAAAGCCCTCAATTCTTATCACTGCAGACTGATTTTAATAATAATAATAATAATAATAATAATAATAATAATAATAATAATAATAATAATAATAGTACTCGAAGACATCCTGAAAGAGGAACGTAAAATCAACAGAAAAATTCTCGGCCCAAAACTCACTGACGAAGGATATAGACTGCAATCCCATACAAAAACCGAGGAGCTCTCAAACCTTGCGGCCGACATCAGAAAAAGACGCCTGAAATTTTACGGACACATCAAACGCCTTCCAGAAAACAGACTGACAAGAATCTTACTTGAGGCAACAGAAAACATCAAAACAAATAGGTGGACAACGGAAACCCGCCAAGACCTGGAAAAATCAGGAATCAAAGTGGCCGACATCGCTGACCGAACCTGATACAGAACGAAAATTAACAAGTAGGAAGTAGAGTCAGAGAGAAACCACAAGAAGAAGAGAGGAGCTAAGCGGACAGAAGGACTAAGAACCACGATGAGAGAAAAACTGAAGGCTGCCTGGCAAAGAATAAAATGCACAACTTCTAAGTGAGCTTTGCGTGATCAGTTTTCTGGTCTTTTTCGCATGTAATAATAATAATAATAATAATAATAATAATAATAATAATAATAATAATAATAATAATAATAATAATAATAATAATAATAATAATAGTAATAATAATAATAATAATAATAATAATAATAATAATAATAATAATAATAGCTACGTGGATTTGATGATGTAATAAAAACAAAAAAGGCATGTAAATATACAAAAGTAAGTCCTGAGAAGTGACTTAAAATGATCAAAATGTGACCCGAAAATTTTAAGAAAAATGTGTATTTAATGTTTATTTACACAAAATAGTCAATCTGTACGTTGTCCACATTACTTGTAATTCGTAATAGAATTAATATAATTATAAAAATTTCATTAAATATTGATAATAATAACAGGAAGGAACAGGAGCAGTGATGGGAAAAAAGAGAAGGTGAAAATGATTAGGACTGCGAAGCTTGTGACCCGAGAAGTGAATATTAAAAGAAGCGTACGAACAGACACAAAGCCCAGGTAACAGTGAGGAACGCGCTACTGTACGAGACGATGACACCAGGAATTCTTGGGGCACAGCACCTGGAGAAAGATACTGGGACCAAAAAAACGAGGTGGATGGTGGGAGAGAAGATCAAGGGACGAACTGTACTGAAACATGAGGAAGATCTCCGAAGAAATAAGACTCAGAGGAGCAAAATTTGCTGGATACATGATCAGGGTGGACATGGAGAGAATGATTAGAAGAGTATGGGAGACGACGGGTAGGACGAGAGGAAAGACGGGTGTCTGGTCTGAGGTGGAAGGGACAGAGAGCTGGATAAATAAATATGCACCAACCAATATGCCAGAGCTCCATGACAGAGAAATGTGCAGGAATAAGATAGAGAAACACCAGTGGGGGAGACAAGAGAAGATGAACCCAAAGCTGTCCGTGGTCCTACAAGGCCATTAACGAAATAATAAGAAGAAACAGCACAGAAAGTTGGTCGCCAGGTATTATTCGAAAAATAGGAAAACAGAATACGTTACTTCCAACAAACAAGTGACTAAATACTGTACATGAAACAATATACGGCAAATTAAAAACATTGTCACAACTTAAATACATCGGTGAAATAATTCGAGTAATCGGAATCAAACTAAGGCCAACGAAATTAGATGCCAGAAATGAAAACTGCTTCACCCAAAATATCTAAAACAAAATAGTTATTTTATGAATAGCCAAGTAGTCGTGTTTTAGCTTATGCGTACAATATTTTATTCCACACTATGGCGGTTGAATTTAATTTAAATGAAATAGTAATAATTTTGAAACGTTGCTCCCCAAATCGTGCATGATTGAGATGGTATGTGAACAAATGATAAACATGGAGAGAAATTTAGAAAACCAGTACTCGAGAGGAAATTCGAGCCAATCAGAGAAGCTGTTTGTAAGTGAATCGGAGTTCAACCAATCAGGGAAGGTTTATGAAAAAAAGTGTACGGAAAGTAGCTACTGAAGTGTAATGTGTCATGTTCCGTACAGTTTGAGTATGGAAAAATGTTTAATTCGTCAGAGTATGGGATAAAATGTATGTTTGAGTACATTGAACCAGGATGTCATTAAACCAGAATGTGTCTATGGAACGGAAGCATTAATTCATTGACGATCTCAATTCGTTCACCGAAGTTTGCAGACTAACATTGTGAGACATGACAGTCTACACTGAAAGTATGAGGTAGAGTGATATAATTGCAATAATTGCAATTGCAAGAAACGAAGAAGGCTGAAAAGTTCAGGGAAAATGGATTCAGATGTTACGAGCACGTCAAAAGCCGGCATCAGGAATATGTAAGAAAGAGATTGGTGGAAATGCTGCCAGAGGAAGATGGAATAGGAAACAACAACAAAAAAGGGAAGAAGTGACAATGAATTTAATTACGGTGTAGCTAAAGCATTTGTCTGTTTCGAAAATGCGGAAACGTAGGAAATTCATTTTCAGAGCTGCCTATTTGCTATATTCCTAAATCAGCTAACTCTTCCATTTGGCATATTATTATTATTATTATTATTATTATTATTATTATTATTATTATTATTATTATTATTATTCCTTTCTTTCTTTACCTCTTTCTTTCTTTCTTTCTTCCTTTCTTTCTTTCTTTCTTTCTTTCTTTCTTTCTTTCTTTCTTAATCCGTTTATCCTCCTCGGTTTGTTTATCCCTCGGATTCAGCGAAGGATCCAAACTGTACCGCCCCAAGGGCAGTGTCCTGGAGCGTGAGACTTTGGTTCGGGGGTTACAACTGGGATGGAGGACAAGTACATCGCCCAGGTGGCCCTACCTGTTATGCTGAAGAGGTAGCGATGGGAAGATTGGAAGAGATAGGCAAGGAAGAGGGAAGAAAGCAGCCATGGCCTTAAGTTAGGTACCATCCCGGCTTTTGCCTGGAGGAGAAGTGGGAAACTTCGAGGATGACTGAGGAGGGAATCGAAACCCCGCTCTACTCAGCTGACCTCCCGAGGGTGGGTGGACCCTGTTCCAGCTCTCGTACCACTTTTCAAATTTCGTGGCAGAGCCTGGAATCGAACCCGGGCCTCCGGGGGTCGCAGCAAATCACGCTAACCGCTACACCACAGAGACCGCCTTTATTATTATTATTATTATTATTATTATTATTATTATTATTATTATTATTATTATTATTATTATTATTATTATTTATTAAGCTTCAATTCAGGGGGCTCCATTTCATCCGAACGTTTATCAATAATAAAAGTGTCAAGGATCTTCCAAATTACGTTCTACTTCTCCTGAATTGTGGGTATGAAGCCCTGTGGACAGTCACATTACGTCTACATTGCCCAGAATCAGAAAACAGGATTTCGGCAACCTTAGCTTATCGCGAAAGAAGGAGGATCCTTCTAATAGGGATTAAATCTCTATTGGAATATAGCTGCAGGAATGGGAGGACATAACGGATGAATAAAAAAATGTAGTTTTTACTTCCGTCATTTTCAAAGACTGAACGCCCTTCCTGGGAAGATGCCACAGAGTGAGAGACCCAGGAAGCACTATGGGTGGGCGGTCATCCATAAACCTTGGGATCATTAGAATGACAACATTCACTCTACAGGCTAATTGGCGGTAGCGTGGAGTAACGTCCCTGAACGTTCGTGCAACAAGTAGGAGGCCATGACATGGCTCATGCGATGAATATGTCACGGGAATTGTATCAACACCAATCTTTACATTAGGTTAGAAAGGCAAATTCTTCAAAACGTTTAGGATTGATTTCTGTACAAAATGAACCACAGGCATGTGACATGCGCTCGCCGGGATTCAAACTGTGTCCACTGTAGTGCGAAACCAGTGATGGTACCATTTTGGCTATCGTTAAAATTATAGGATGCACAGTACTTTCAATCGTCATCGGTTGGGTGAATAATGTATATTTTCTATGATAGATAATATTATTATTATTATTAGTAGTAGTAGTAGTGGTAGTAGTAATACATTTGAAACTGGGCGTTACAAATTGCTTTGCGACGCACCGACACAGGTAGGTCTCATGGTGACGATGGGACGGGAAAAGGCTAGGAGTAGAAAGGAAGCGGCCGTAGCCTTAATTAAGGTACAGCCCCCGGCATTTTCCTCGTGTGAAAATTGGAAACCACGGTACACCATCTTCAGCGCTGGGGTTCGAACCCACTATCTCCCGAATACAGGAGACTGGCTGCACTTAAGCGACTGCAAAAACGGGGCGTGATGGTTAAGTTGCATTGTCAGTGGTTTTTCATGAAGGCATCTGCGGATTGAATTCCAGCCATTTCGTGGGGATATTTGACATGAAGTGCCAACCTTCCTGTGCGTCGGATTTTACGTGAAACTGTAGGTCCCGTCATTAAGATCACGATACTAATAGTCACGTAAAACTAGACGCTTGGTTTGGAGATAAATAAAGTACTAAATCGGAAAGACGAAGAAAGGAGGAAAATAAAGAACACGACGCACTCGATTAGTCATTGTCCTAAGATAGCAGCTTCGATCTTGGCTGAGGTCGCGAGTATTGAATGGTAAAAAATAAATGACGTGTGGCTTTTAGTGTCGGGAGTGTCCGAGGACATGTTCGGCTCGCCAGGTGCAGGTCGTTTGGTTTGACTCCTGTAAGCGACCTGGCCGTCGTGATGAGGATGAAATGATGATGAAGACGACACATACACCCAGACCCGTGCCAGCGAAATCAACCAGTGATGGTTAAAATCCCCGACCCTGCTGGGAATCGAACCCGGGACCCTGTGACCAAAGGCAAGCACGCTAACCATTTAACCATGGAGCCGAACTATTGAATGGTGTTTACATGCGACAAATCTGTATCGCTGGCACGTTGTAGAACTTCTGCAGGACACAATTCTGATAGTTAAAAAACTCTTAAACACGCTCGGAATTGAACAGACAATAATAACGGCGTATGGCTTCCAGAGAGTCATGGTGTAGATCATTCGAGTTGACACCTGACGGGCGACCTGCGCGTCTGTGAGGACGGAGCCCTATCTATGATGAGTTCTAATGTTGAAGACAACAGACTCACCCAGCCCTCGAGCCATGGGGATTAACCAATGAAGGGTAAAATCCCCACCACAGGCCAGCATGCTAACCATTTATCCATAGAGCCGGATATTGAAGAGACGTAAATAAATGTAAATATGTGCAACCCTTATTCCGCTTCTCTACAAGGTTGGGTATGAGATGAGATAAACCTTCGTAGCGAGTATTTTACGACCGGATGCCCTTCCTGACGTCGCCCTCACCAGAGGAGTTAATGAGATTACATATGATAGTAGAGAGGGAGAGGATGAAACCCGGTGCCGGCACATAGCCTACTCCTGTCGAATAGCACCAAAGGGTCTGTTCAAGGCTTAACGCCTCCATCCGACAGACGAATTCCCATCAACAGCGTCATATGCCTTCAATCCAAATGAACATTACGGAGAGATTTGTAATTGAATTCATGCTTTTGGCACGCAATCCAGTGATTAGAAGCTGTATACCACAACCTCTCCCACCTTGCCGGCCAACATTCTGATAGTGAAATGTCTCTTGACCGAGTGAGTTCGCCTTGCAGTTAGGGGCGTGCAGCTGTAAGCTTGCATCCGGGAGATAGTGAGTTCTAACCCCACTGTTGGCAGCCCTGAAGATGGTTTTCCGTGGTTTCCAGTTTTCACACCCGACAAATTATTTTACTGTACAGTATTAAGGACACACCACTTCCTTCCCACCCCTAGGCCTTTCGTGCCCCATTGTCGCCATAAGACCTATCTGTATCGGTGCAACGTAATGCCAATTGTTGTAGATAAAATATTTCGGCCAACGGGACTCGAACCGGCTAACCATGGTGTCAAGGCATATAGACGGGCTAACGTACGTAATTATGAATTACCTAATTAATTATTCGTACGATAAAAATTTAATTATGATCCGTATTGAAAGTAGTTACAATTGGTGGGTAAAATAGGTCCACCTATTCATTCTTTGTTTTTTCTTTTATTTTTTCTACTACTTTTCCTACATCTGTGGGTTCTCGGGTGCGAACTGTGTCGTACATGTGGATTGGGCACTATTTTACCGCCGGATGCCCTTCCTGACCCCAAACCTACATGGAGGGATGTAATTGATAGTGGTTATTGATAGTGCAGTCCACCTATTCAATACCACACTAAATTATTATGAATCAACTGTAGTTTGTACATGACCACAGCTGAGGCTGACTGCCGTTTCTCACAAATACCTTCCAGCAAGTGCTCGCTCCAGCAGTACTACTTTTCTCGATGGTAACAACACATTAGGTAGATATTATTGCTGGAATGTTTCACGCTATAAACAATCAAAATTCCACTCTTCATCTGTGAGCATTACATTCTTAATGAAAGTGTCATTTCCTCCTCACTCTACGAACTGTTCATATACGAGGGTTATCCAGAAAGTAAGTTTGCCTATTTATATTAAAAAAACTTAGTTACATGAAAATATTTATTGGCATCCGATACAGCGATGTTGGAGGTATTTTTAGACACAGTCACTATCAGAGTTGAGACACTTGTCATATCATGCGATTAACTTTTGTATGCCGATGTCGTAAAAGCCTGTCGCCTGGGAATGGAACCAGCGTGTGACATTCGTCTTCAGGTTTTCGTCCGAGTAAAAATGCTGACAGGAAGACAGGAATTTCTTGAGGTGCAAGAAAAGATGGAAAATCACTGGGAGCAAGATCAGGACTGTACGGTGGATGATCAACCACCTCCTCGCCGAACACCTGCAGAACAATTGCTGAGCGCCGAGCATTGTCATGGATCAGCACAACACCTGCACTGAGCGTTCCACGCCTCTTATTTTGAATGGCCCATCGCAATTTCTGTGGAACCTTTACCACAGATCGTTCCTCGCAGGTGGTTGGAGAAACAATACGAGTAACTGCTGCTGCGCTACTGACACCAGGCAGGACTTGTCCGGCCGGTACATGATTGCTACGTCATAGATCTGTCGCGCACGCTCTTATTTCCTGAGAAACCTAGGCATAAACACTGGCTCTATATTGGCTGCACCCATCCGGTGTAGTTATCCACTCAACCTCTAGGGCCTGACATCAGCTCGCTCTCTTGTGTTAGGCCGCATTGAGTGCTCAGACGCTAGAGAACTGGGTTGAATCTCGACTTAGTTCAGTGGAATTTGGAATTTTCATTCTTTTTTAACCTGGTGGTGTCACGAACAACCGAGCTCATGGGGAGGAGGAAAATGAGGTTGGTGAAATTACGCTTGACGAAGTGGAAAAGGTGGTAAATTAACTCCTGGACAAAATTAATTGCACCTATTTCTAAGAAAGGGAACAGGAAGAATCGCAACAACTATCGAGGTATCTCATTTATTAGTATACCCGGCAAAGTATTCACTGGCATCTTCTAAGGGAGTGTCCGATCAGTGGTTGAGGGGAAGTTGGATGAAAACCAGTGTAGTTTCAGACCACAGAGGGGTTGTCAAGATCAGAATTTCAGTATGCACCAGGTAATCGAAAAACGCTACGAGAGGAATAGACAGTTATGTTTATGTTCCATAGATCGAGAGAAAGCATATGAGAGGGTACCGAGGGAAAAGATGTTCGCCATACTGGGGGAATATGAGATTAAGGGTAGATTATTAAAATCAATCAAAGGCATTTATGTTGACATCTGGGCTGCACTGAGAATTGATGCTAGAATGAGTTCTTAGTTCAGAGTACATACAGGGATTAGACAAGGCTGTAATCTTTCACCTTTGTTGTTCATGGTTTGCATGGATCATCTGCTGAATGGTATAAAGTGGCAGGGAGGGATTCAGTTAGGTGGAAATGTAGTAAGCAGTTTGGCCTATGCTGACGACTTGGTCTTAATGGCAGACTGTGCCGAAACCCTGCAGTCTAATATCTTGGAACTTGAAAATAGGTGCAATGATATGGTATGAAAATTAGCCTTTCGAAGACTAAATTGATGTCAGTAGGTAAAAAATCCAAGATAATTGACTGTGGTTACAAAGCTGGAACACATAGATAATTTCAAGTATTTAGGATGTGTGTTCTCCCAGGATGGTAATATAGTGAGATTGAATCAGGATGCAATAAAGCTAATGCAGTAAGCTCACAGTTGCGATCAACAGTATGATGTAAGAAGGAAGTCAGCTCCCGGTGAAACTATCTTCACATTGGTCTGTTTTCAGACCAACTTTGCTTTACGGGAGCGAAAGCTGGGTGGACTCAGGACGTCTTATTCATAAGCTAGAAGTAAGAGACATGAAAGTAGCGAGAATGATAGCTTTTACAAACATGTGGAAACAATGGCAGGAGGGTACTCGGAATGCTGAGATAAAGACTAAGTTATAAGTAGAGGGAGACCAAGACGACCATGGTTAGACTCAGTTTCTAATGATTTAAAGATAAGAGGTTATGGCGACATTGAGTAAATTCACAGAGACTTGCAGACAGAACGCTGAAAGGCATAACGGTCTATAATGATGATGTGTGTTGTATGTATTAACCCAATACTTCCCATAATGTTATATTTTATTGCCAGCTCTGTGGTGTATACATCGTGTGCCTGCCATTCACCCAGATACGCCGTCTTCGATTCCCATCCGGTTCAGGGGTTTTATTTCTGGTCTGAGGGGTGGAACGGAGTTCATACAGTTTTCGTGAGCCAAGCAATGTGGCTTAGGATGCCGTCATGCTGACCATCGGGCACTCCATTAATCTTCAGGATATCTGGTTGGCAGTATTCTTGCCAGACCAAGGCCCTAGAGGACTAATTGTTATGGTATTATTTATTTATTCACCCTCTAGGGTTGGCTTTTCCCTCGGACTCAGCGAGGGATCCCACCTCTACCGTCTCAAGGGCAATGCCCTGGAACGTGGGACATTTAATCGGATAGACAACTGGATAAGAGGACCAGGACCTCGCCCAGGCGGCCTCACTTGCTATGCTGAACAGTGGCCTGGTTGGTGATGAGAAGACTGGAAGGGATAAACAAGGAATAGGGAAGCAAACTGCTCTGGTCTAAGTTAGGTATCATCCCGGAATTTACCTGGAGGGGAAGTGGGGAAACCACGGAAAAACACTTTGGGGATGGCTGAGGTGGAAATTGGACCTCCACCACTCAGTTGACCTCCCGCAGCTGAGTGGACACCGTTCCAGTACTCGTACAACTTTCCAAATTTAGTGGCAGAGCCGAGAATCGAACTCGGGCCTCCGAGGGTTAGGAAGCGGATGCAAGGGAACTCGAACTCCTAGGAAATATTTTAAGAAGATCGTACCAGGACGAAGACCAACTGGACGCTCTAGAAAAAGGTGGTTATACCAGATAAGAGAAGACCTAGGGAAGGAAGGAGAAACACGGGATACCCTAGAGAGAAGAGAAACATACCAGGGCATTAATAAATGAAACATATCGTTGTTAAACACCGCTGGAAGGAAGTTCGAGTCGCACTGAATCACGAAGACGTCGGAGAATGGCAATATAGATCCCTTTGGTGATCAGGATCAGTAATCAATTCGAAATGTACCTGTCTCGGAACTGAAGAACACTTCGAGTATACATTTTTACATTACACCTGGATTCATACTAGGCTTATACGCACATACCCACATAGGCGGAACTAGCTAAAGTTCGGTTACTTTTTAATGTTACCCGGGAAAGTTACTTTTTAATTTGCTTTACGTCGCACAGACACAGATAGGTCTTATTGCACCCTTGCTTAAAGGTAGTCAACATCTGCCTCTGGCTCTTGCAAATGTAGATTCTTCTAACCTCAGCGGGTTCCGGGGTCCTCAGTCACATCGGCGGGTAGCATAAGGAAATATAATCACTACTTGAAATAAAATTTAGGAAATGGGCTGAAATGGGTTTATTATACAAATAAATCAATTACGTCCCATAGATGTGAAGCATTGAATAATAAAAGAAAATTAATTTTATTAATAAAGCAGCTGACATAACTTTGACACAAATAAAAAATGAAGTTAAGTTAAACGTTAATTGCCATTCCAGAACAGAATTCAATAATAAAACAATGAAAAGAGAAAATCTGAAAATTACTATCGGATTTCAAGTATCACCGTAGGTCGATTCACTTGATCCGTGAATATTTAGTTTCCGTAACCGGACTCCGATTTTTTCTTTAACTGAGGTTATCCACCGATCACAAAATACCACGTAGGATATCATCAGCCACCGAATGGGCCCTTAATCGAACCGAAACAACCTCAGGTTATATTAGAACCGATTAATTATACACACAAGTAAACATTTAATTCACATGCTAACTTGTTACATGGCGAGCCATGGTGCTCCAAAATTCAATGTTATGAAATCCCTAACATGTCTATAAAAATATATATAATCGCACCATGTTGTGTCCCAACCAGGCACCCAGTAATACAATTACTTTATTAAATAATTAGTGGAAAATATATACAGTATGGTTCACAGATCTACATTATTTATAAAGTGTAATTAAAAGCTTAAGTTTACATTTAAGTTACCACACATATAACTTTTGGTTTATGTTAGTTAATAAAAAACTAATGTAAATTAAATAAACCAATAAGCACGGATTTCTGAAAATCAATCTTACCGCTTCACAGAATAATTACAGTCATTTAATGAACGGTACCAACAAACAAGCAAAACTGAAAAGAGTAACGTCAATGGACGGTGTCGTAATAATCATTACCATGCGATATATTGCAATTAACGCGAACTTATTGAACAAATGGACTTCATCAGAATATAGAAAACATACTCATAGAGGAGATCAAGTCATTAAATTCGTGGCTTATTTCATGGATTCGTCATCGTACTGAAATTAAGCAATTACTGAAACAAACTTATAACAAATATCAAATTTTAAATGATAGGAAAATCACGCCGATCTTGAATTAATAATGATATCTCTATCTGATACCCACAAAAACCAAAATTTTCCAACAATCAACTATATTTCAAATTAAGCTTTGACACGGAATTTTGACACACCAATTCCATAACGACAGACTGACTAAAACCTTACCTTTACCCGATACCTTCTTTAATCCGATTTAACATAATCGTCTGAAATTTTGGGATTTTAACATAAGATGTTCGTAGACTTCTCATAGCATCTCTGTGCCACAATGCACTCAGTACTTAAACCAATGCGAAGAAAAACAACAAACGCTCGTCCTGAAACTTTGGGCTTTGTTCACATAGAACATAACGATGCAAAATACACTTTAAAGAGTACAAATCATGTCACCCACCTGGATTTCTGCTGAACAATCTCATGTTCTCAGACATTGCCATTCGCCGAACGTGCAATTAAGGCTTAACACACTACATAAACTTCACGCATTTCTTCTCGGAGATTCTTAATTAACAATATTATATAATTACATTCTACACACTTAAGGAACCTCCGTGGCTCAGGCGGCAGTGCGCCGGCCTCTCGCCGCTGGGTTCCGTGATTCGAACCAAGGACACTCCATGTGAGATCAGGTTTTTCTCCGGGTATTCCGGCTTTCCCTGTCATAATTCATTCTAGCAACAGTCTCCAATATCATTTCATTTCATCTGTCATTCATTAATCGTTGTCCTAGAGGAGTGCGACAGCCTTCGCCAGCCGACACAATTCTTACCCTCGCCGCTAGATTGGGGCTTCATTCATTCCATTCCTGACCCAGTCGAATGACTGGAAATAGATTTTCGTTCATTTCTACACATTTAACAAATATATGCGAATCTTCAAGTAAATCCCACACGTCATTCTTAATTACTCTTATCTTTATGTGATATTTACATGAAAGACTGTACATTTACCACATATAAATTATGATCAATCCACTTCTTATTCGCATTTCATTATTTACACCATCCGACACATTTAACAGGCAAAGTACTGTATTAATATCATCGTGCTAAGATATGCAGTTAATTTCATCACCAAACGCGGGAAAATTTAACATTCACACGAATATGAGTATTTATTTTATTTCACTTCACCAGTTCTTACAATAGGCTGGTATTTACTCTTACCGTGCCAATCTCCAATGTTTAATTTACTACCTCACATAAATAAATGGCTCAGAGTGACACAGACCTGGACTCGCGCATCACCGAGGAAGGAATGCTCCTTTTCACCCTCGTCACTCTTAGTATACCTGCGTTTTGGCGCATGAAAAGTGGTAAGAAGGTTACACCACATCGCATAATTTCATTATTCCACAGGTCTTAACCCATGTGTTGATATCCCTAATGTTAAAAATATCGAGGAATATGAATCTCATGGTTTTGTAATTTTAATTTGTCTCTAAATGGTCTAAAACACGGGTTGAATAAATACTTTTCCCCTCCATGAAGATATACACGTGTAGCTTCGAATCTTCTCACGGTCTAGCACAATCTTTCCATTTCTGGCCAGAAGAGATTTGATTACCTGACAATTCCTTTCAAATTTACTGGGCGTTCCACTGTATCAATCCAGGTTTTAATATACATCTGGGCAATTATCGTATTTTAGAAATTAGCCACGAGTGTGATCGAACTCATGATGTTATAAATCTGTATTCCTTTCCTGCCCAAGGAGATTGCAATCCAACTTCAGCACTCTTGTTTCGTGGGTACGAAACATGAAGAAGTAATGGTGAAAAATGGATGCTCCTTTCACAACAACGTATCTCGCGGCTAGGTTGGCTAGTAAATTTAGATATCCCTTTTGAAGACTGTGAATGATGGATTAATTATGGCGACGATGGGATAGGAATGGCCCAGGAGTGAGAAGGAAGCGGCCGTGGCCTTAATTAAGGTACAGTTCCAGTATTTGCCTGGTGAAAATGGGAAACCATGGAAAACTATCTTCAGGGCTGCCGACAGCGGGGTACGAACCCACTATCTCCTGGATGCAAGCTCACAGCTGAGCGCCCCTAACCGCACGGCCAATTTACCCGGTAAGGGAAGTTAATTACACAAACATTAATCATGTCATACAAAATATGGTTCAGAAGTCTTTGAATTATGATGAAAACCAAGTGTAAAAGCGAACGTTACGGGAAGTGAGCTACAAACATATGACAAGGTGTGACGTACCAGATGACATACGAAGTCATTTGCAAATGTACCACTTCAAGTAGCCGAAATTTTAAAAGTCACAAAATTAAAGAAGAAACTATAGATTGAAAATGCAACATTTCGGACCCATAAATGTGTTAAGTCGCACACGTTTCTACAAACTGAACAACAACTAAGGTTACAGTAAGGATCGTCCACACCTACACTGGACTGATAAGCACAATATACCAAGGTTCTCAATGGGATAATGACCTAATTAATTTTCTCAATGCCTATAATTTAAAGACTTCACCGTATATCCCCGTCACATGCTGTGTCAGGAGCAATAGTGCTTAACGTCAACAGATTATGAGCTGCCTGTAATAACACAGTAGGAGCGTTGTGTAGTACAAATGTACAGACTGACATAATGTAAGGTCATGACCTTGGTATAATAGATAACCTAATAAGGATTCTCATTTTCCAGATCATTTACATTCTATATCGCCAGCTTCCTTACTGACGTGAATTCAGACCTAATACGGTAGCACCAACATAATTATGTCATGTTAATTTCATCACAGTGATTGATTCATTAATTTAGAGTCATAATAATAATAATAATAATAATAATAATAATAATAATAATAATAATCGAAACCGACTTTCAACCTATTAGGTCGTGTTACGTACATTTAGTACATGTTGAAGAGAGGTTAAGCACAGAACAAAAATGGCCAACCAGACTCCAGTGGGATCCGAACCC
The DNA here is from genome assembly GCF_040414725.1 of Anabrus simplex. NCBI lineage: Eukaryota > Metazoa > Arthropoda > Insecta > Orthoptera > Tettigoniidae > Anabrus > Anabrus simplex. The sequence goes on along the minus strand of NC_090265.1, from coordinate 1,742,015,073 downwards.
ACAACCTCCCTATTTCGCGTGGGTTGCTCTATCATTTTTGTTCTGTACTTAACATCTCTTCAACATGTACTAAATGTACGTAACACGACCTAATAGGTTGAAGGTAGGTTTCGATGACAATGCGGTCGTGAAAATTTAATATTCAATAATAATAATAATAATATGATATTTATTATTAGAAGGTCAGACGTCTCAGGTCAAAGACAAACCTATTATATAACTGTGTGCTGTGTAATTCTTACGATCTTATTGTATTAACTGTAACATGACTCCATAATTCTATTTATGATTCAGAATTGTTTGACGATAGGTATCTTGTAAATCACCAGGACAGAAATATACAACTGACTAGCAAGAGAAGAGGTGGAGGGGTGTTGATTGGTGTAAAGAATAGCATCATCACTGAAATAATAAATCTAGTTGAAGGAAATGCTGATTCACTATGCATTTCATTCCTTAGTAACAGTGTAAGATACATTATTTGAGTAGCTTATTTTCCACCAGATTCAGATCTGACGGACTATACTTTCTCCTTTGAAAGCCTAATTCAAATCAAAGGTATATTTACATCGAATATTATTATAATGGGGGGTTTTAATTTACCTGAAATAACAGGCAGAGATTATGATATGAGTCAAAGTACAACAAGGTTAAAGAAGTCTTAAAGTATTTACACTTGTTTAATTTAAAATCAATTAATTATGTACGTAATAAAAATGGAAGAACCCTTGACCTTTTGCTTTCAAATATAGATACAATTGATCTGTACGAAGAATCAGAGATACTTATTCCCATTGATCAACACCATCCTCCATTGTTACAGAAATAAAAACAAGTAAAATTCACGGATGTGAAAATAGATTTAATTTTAAACGAGCAGATGTTTTACACCTTTACGATCTGCTTAGGGAAGAAAACTGGAATGATATTCTGAATTGTGATGATGTAAATCTAGCTGTAGATGGATTGTACGATAAGTTGAATTCAATTTTTAGTACATGCGTTCCAAAAACTAAGCACCATAAACGGAGGTATCCAGTATGGTTCACTAAGGATTTGATGAGTAAACTAAAGCTTTAAAAATTAGGAAATTAAAAGGAAAAATATTTCTATTTCGTTTATGTATAAAGAATTAAGAGCAAATCTTAATAAGGAAATGATTATTGCGTTCAAACATTATATTGAAAGTAATTGAGTTAGAAATACCAAGGAACATACATTTATTCTGCAATTTTATAAAATAAAAATAAAAAAACTGGAATAAAAGTACAGTGATGAAATTAGATGGTAAAGTATTCAACATTAATGAAAGTATTGGGAATTGTTATGCAGAATAATTTTCTAAAGTGCACTCAGATAATACTGTATCATACAATCCGTTCTGTTCAAGTGATAACTCAAACGCACACTTGGATTTGCTTCTGCTGAGTAGAATAAGTATGTATGAGAATGGAAAAGCAATAACGAAACTCAAGCCGACGAAATCGTCAGGACCAGATGGTATTCACCCGTTTATTTTCAAAGGATGCAAAGATCAGGTACTGTATCCATTGGCAATACTGTTCAATATGATTGTTGGCTCTTCGATTTTTCCTTGGAAATATTCGAAAATTACTCCTGTTCCCAAAACGGGTGACCTCAGCTTAATCAGTAATTATAGATCAGTAACTATATTGTCAACTCCCACAAGCTATTTGGAAGTATTCTTTTTGAACGTAGAATGAATCACATAAAACCTGTTATTTCTATTCGTCAGCATGGTTTCATGCCAATGCGTTCTACACCACAAATTTAATCCAATTTTCAGAGTTTATTTCAGAGCATTTGGATGAGAGATGCCAAGTTGATATTGTATTTACTGACTTTCAAAAAGCTTTTGACAAAGTAAACCATTAATTGAAGAAAATCGATTCCTTGAATTTCCGTCAGGGCTTTTACTTCCTGATAGCATCTTATCTAGTTAACAGAAAACAATATGTGTGTTTTAAAGGATATTCATCTCACAATTTTATATCCAATTCAGGTGTACCGCAGGGCTCAAATCTAGATCCTTTACTGTTTCTAATTTATGTCAATGATGTTGTAGATGTCGTGTCTAAGTCTGAAGTATTACTCTTTGCCGATGAACTGAAAGTGTCTTCACTTAAAACCACTGGTGACTGTAAAAATTTACAAAATGATCTAAATGCTGTATCATTGTAGAGCAAAGAAAATAAATTACCATTCAATGTAAATAAATGTGTTAAGATGTATTTTACAAGATGTCGCCAGCTTATCGGGTATATTTATAACATCAACGGTTCCGTCTTGAAAGAAGTCAAACAGAAGATGGATTTATGTATTCAGTTCAATACTGATTTGAAATTTGAAAGTCATATGAATACAATTATAGTTAATAAAGCCTATAGGAATTTGTGTTTTATATTTCAAAATTAGTTAAATTTTCAACGTACGTACTTATTTATTTTATACAACTCATTAGTAAGACCGAAACTTGAATATGGTTCTATTATCTGGAGTCCTTCAGACGCTAAGTACATCAAATTAATTGACATGGTACAAAAGCAGTTCTTAAAGTATGTTTACTGGAAACAATCACACGAGTACTCGATATTTCTGTCCTACTGCACAATGTTATCACACTTTAGTATTAGAAATTTGGAACAAAGACGTAAAAAGTACATGATATTATTTTTTTATCAAATATTGAATAGTAAAATTAATGATGAAGAGTTACTTGGAAGTATACCATTTTATGTTCCTAGGTTCCTATGTTCCAGGTTCAAGAATTAATTTTACATTAAGAAATGCTACATAGAAGCCCATAAGAACTCTCCTCTTAATAAAATTTTGAAAATTATTGTAAATTAAATACATATAATTTGGATATCTTGAGACAATAATTTACGATACCCTCATTGTTGGACATATACATTTGTGTGTGGGGACTTTAATCTGCAATTCTCGGCCATTGTTTGCATTGCCGTTAAATTATGTGCCTGAAACTGTGGCGATTCAAAATGTATCTTCTTACCATTGTTACGTCGGTTGCTTCGAAATTCTGATTGGCTCAATAAGCAAATTTTTGACTTGAGTGTGCGCAGTGTCGAGCTTCAACTGAGCGACGCGCGGCTTGTCCGGCCTGCACGCCAGTCTGTTACCAGCAGCTCGCCAAGATGGACGCGTTTGGAGAAGTTGTGTACAAAATGCGATTGAAAGTTGTTGGAGTGGAGTTTGATAAACCAGGCTAATAGCCTCGTTAATTAAGGCATTGCCTGAATTATAGCGAAATAATGTTGTGTGTTTCATATTTACTGTTTTTTTTTAAATTAGTGTGACCGAACTATCTGAAGGAGGGTTCTTCATTACAAAATGAGCTAGAATGTAAGCTATTGGATTACAGTATATTAAATTGGACACCCAAAAATGTAAGTACAAGTATCTACTTAATTGTTTCGAAACTGTTCTGCTGCCGGATTATTTGGAGAAGAACGTGTGTATCAAGCTATCTGCGACAACTATTATATTAGAAGAAATGTTTTGGCAACGCTGTTAATATTACTTCGTCTCTACTCCCCTACTGTAATTGAAATTAGGCCTATAGTTTATGGACCTGGTGACCACCGTTTATGCATTAAATTAAGCTGCACTTTCTTCTTCATCGGACATTTTAATGATATAAATTGTATCTGCTAAATATTAAAATGTAACTTAACGTGATTTTGGTAATGTTCTATATCCAAATTATTCTTATGAAGTAATTCTGGAACATGGTATATGCGCGGGTGAGAGACCTATTATTCCATTACTTTAATTTAACTGAGATTATCGTTGGGCTGCCTTTTTCTGTTTCTTAAAGTTATTATTATTATTAATTTTGCTGGTGGATTACTTTTTACATTTCTTGGTTCATATTTGTGGCATCCGATGGACTGTTGACAACGTTTTGAAAGACGTTATGTACTAGTATTGTTTTCGTAATGGCTCATTGTTTAATTACTTAAAGGGATGGTTTATTTCCGGTCTTATTCGGCCATTACCGTTTTCCAAGGCCTCCTAAAATTAAAATTGTGTAACCGGCATTTAAATCCTTTATTAATATTTTGGTTGGAAGAAATGTTAAATTTAAAAGACTATACATAATTATTGTAATATTCTGGTTATAATAAACTGGAATTTGTTCCCTATTTCTTGATGATACTTTTGCCCTCCTCAGATTATTCGCGTCCGTTTTTCTTTCCTTCTTCTTTCATTATTGCGTGCCATGTTTTTATCTTATCTCCGGTACGCTAATTTTGTGTGGGCTTAGCCTATTGTCTTTTGTCTGACGTTGGCTTCGGTTTTGGGAAGCTGTATGCTTCGTGTATACCATTGTTTTGTTGTCTGTGAAATTTTAAGTGTTTCCCTTCCTAATTTGTAGTTTATTTGAGACATATTTTTATTCGGGTTCGTGCGATTTTCTCTTGTGTCCTTTCAATTATTTACGTGTGGAACCTTTTTTTGGGTCTGCTATCGTTGCCTTATATATTGTGTGTGTTTCCGTGTTTCGGGGTGATTGAAATCGTTGTGTACTGACCCCGGAAGCAAATTCCAGTTTATTGTGATTAATTGTAGTATACTTACTCACCAAGAAAAGCTGGCCAGTTATGTAATTAATATTTAATGCACGGATCCGTTTTAACATTTGTCATTCATTTATTCTAAGACAAACTGTAGCTTGTAATCTGAGTGTGTTTTCACGATTTTATTGATCCTAAAAATAGACATTTGTCTCCTAATTTAATGAGTTGAATTATTACAGTTTTTATCTTTCTTCTATTTACTTATTTATTACTACATAAAAATTATTTTACGTTGTTATCCGAGTGCGCACTCATAGTATATTTTGCTTTGAAAATTGATTTTTATCTATAATTTAAAGACATTATTTACAGATTTATTTTTTTTTGCTCTGCAGTTTTCATTCCTAAATTCTGTTTATATTTTTCCCTAATTTTAAGTAAAGTTCAAGTTATTTAAACATTAATCTTGCTTTCATTTAGCAATCTTGACCTGGCAACCCCTCAAGTAGTTAGCTCGATCCAGTCCTTTCCTTTATGTTCTGTGCCCTCCACGCTGGTTTTGTTAATACTGCTCCTGCTCGATGGTAAGTATTTTGCTTCTTGTGCACATTTGGTTATATTTATGGGGTTTTATTATCATTCCTGTTTTTATCTTTGTCGGGTTGCAGTAGTGTTGTGGTAGCAGAGCGTGGTTGTTGTTGTTGTTGTTCTAACAACTTGATAAGTTGCCCAGGTCAATGTTGCTGGCTGCTAAAAGTGACCAACCTTTTAAACTTAAAAATTGTAAAACTGAAATGGATCCAAGTAATTGTGCTTAATATGTGTTTCATGTTTGACCGAGACTTGCTTGTTGCTGCCCTCTTGTACTTGGAGTATGGCGTGGCTCTGTATTTGTGCACTTGCTGCTTGTTTTATTTACCATGTTCCATGGTCATGGAATCCTGTTGTGTTTTGGGGTCTGCTTATTCTATACCTGCCATGTAGGGGTAAGTTGAAGACCATTCTCGCCTTTATTAATAATTAATTTGAAGTATTTACTTAATCTGCTTTCTGATTTACTAATTGAAAGTTTCTTCCACATTTTACCTTAATGATGTGATGTTCTTTGACCTTGTTATCTGCAGCTTCTTGGTATACTATAGGTCTTGCTGAAATTGCTGTGCCTGTCCTTGGTGGGATTTACTTGGATTAATTTGTGTTGGGTTTTGCAACTGCTGTGGTGACCCTGATTTAAATTCTAAGTGATGTTTTTATTCCAGTTTCATCCATGGTCCAGAGTGTGTGATATGAAATTGTATTGTAATAAAATTTTCTCTTGCAGTGACTGTGCACCCACCTCGCTGTTTGGCCTGAATATGCGGAATTGATTTACAATCTTGACCCATGGTGACTTTCTCCTTCCACTTTTATTTTTACTGTTCTGCCTTGTCCAGGTTACTATGTGTCATGTGTTATTATTCTGAGTTTATTTAATGTGGTGAGTTCTCATGTGTTGGTGATTCTTGCTTATGTAGGCCTATATTGGTTCGTATCTGGGTCATGTGCTGTGGGATTTCTTCCTATTTTACCTTATGTGGTCTTGTGCATGTTCCCGTTCTTGATATGGTGTTGTTGTAGGTCTGTATTGAACTCGTGGATGATTATGTCATATGATTATGGTGTATTGATGGGAATCTCACTTGGATTTGTTGTGTTTAATGCTATTTGTGTAACCTTGGGCAGTCTTCTTATTGTCATATACTTTGAAAAGCTTTTCCTGATTGAACGGTGATAGGCTACGTCTGTATGGTTCATCTGAGATGGTATTATCTTTTTAATTTGATGTGTTCATGTCAGGTAGCTCTGTCTGTTCTGTGGTGGAGTGATTAATTTCAGTACCTGATGTTATTCATGTATTGTCCTTTTGGTACTACTCATCACCTTTTATTCACCTTTTCTGCTGTGTGCATGTACTTCACTCATGTGGTCTTGTTGTAATGAGGTGTGGTCTTAATTTCGTTGTGAATCTGTGGTTTATTTGACCTGGTTAATTGTAGTCATTGTGTATTAGCTTCTACCCCTTGCATATTTTCTGTCAGGTGTCTGTGTACTAAACTCTTGCTCTGGGTTTCATTCTCTGCTGCTCATTATGTGTGACTAGTGTCACGCATGTGTGTGATCTTCTGGTGCTGGTTAGTGATTTCAGTTTTGGCCATGTGCTTGAGTGAATTTTCATTCTTCCTGATTTTTCATTGCTAGTTCTGGTTGGTTGCTGCATGTGTCGATTCTTAGTTGCCCTTGTCTGTTGTCGTTTTACCTGTGTGTTGTTACTGGTACTTCATGGCGGTTGTGTGGGTTCATTTCTGAGTTCTGGTGTGGAGTACAGCTGGCTTATAGCTTAAACGACCCTTCGTTTTTACTGTGTCTTCAGGTTGGGATTTTGGTTGTGAGTTTCGCAATTGTTGTGTTGTTACTGGTGGCGTTCTTTATCTAATTATGGTGGAATCTGTTCTGAAATTAACCTTCTGTAGTAAATCTTCCTTCCTGTTCATTTTCTGTGGGTTATGGGAGTGTAATTGGTAAATCTTGTCATTTTGTGAATGTACACTGTCCTGATCATGTCTTCATTTGATGTCTAGTGGTATGAGAGCTCATGTCGCTTTTGATTTGTATCCGTGGATCAGATGCTGTATGTGATCTGCTGTTATTGTGAAGAATTTGTGTACGAGAAATTTTCCTTGCACCTGGTGGTTGTCACTGTGTGAAATCTTCCGGTTAAATTTATTTACATAAGGTATTCCTTTGTTCGTGCCTTCCGTAGTTCCTCATCTGGTTTAGTAAGGTTACCCCTTGTAATTCAGTTGCTTCTGGCTCTACCCTGCATGTTTTTGCATCACTATATTGTTGCCTGGTTTTCATCTGACTGTTCTGGGTTCTATTCCAATGAGTATGGGATCATTTGGTGTAAATCCGGAACTGTCGCTAAGATTCCTTGTCCGTCGTTCGGGTATGGGACCCAACTGATTGACTGAAGGTTCTTCTCCATCAACTTATGCGCCTTGTCATCGTGTAACCTATCACTTCTTCATCGTTTATATTTTATTATATCCCGTGTATTCTGACTGGCTGGTAGGGTGTCTGTGGTGATTGGCCTAATCACACAGGGTGGACTGTTGTTTTGCCACCATATTATTAGTCCTGGGTTATCCAGAGGTTCTTCTGAACACTTGATGGTTGTGATAATACACCTGTGCTCAGTATACTCAAAGATTATTTATATGGAGAGGTAATTTTCCCTGAATTTTGGCCCTTGTTATGCTGCGTTGAGCTGGTTCTGGTGGACGTAATATCTTTTCCATGTGTTTCTCAGTTGTTCTCTATCGTCCTGACTGTAATTGTTGGCTGTCATGTGGTTGTTGGCCTCGGTAATGGTTGCATGGTGATCTCTTGCGGACACACATTGTGTACACCCCACCATCTGTTATTATGCATGCGAAGTCTCCAGTTATTGCCATCGTTGCTTCTTATTCTTGGTCGATTATCCATGTGATTGCTACGATATGGTTGCGGATGGATGTGTTTATTGTGAAAGTTTCTGCCTCTGCGTCTCCTGTTTTCCTAATCTTCATGTTCTGGGCTACCTGTTTTCTGTACATGGTTGGTCAGTATGTGCTCTGCTGCCTCCATTTAGTAATATCTTTTGCTCTGTTACCTCCCTGTACACCCTGGTCATTTATCTTTCCTGCTCTTGGTCTTAACGATCTTTCTGGTATCTGTACTGTCCTGTGGAATTATGTAATGTGTGGAAGTATGCTAGTATTTCATGTAAAAGAATGTGTAATCTATAATGGTCTTCGACCTATCAAATTGTTGTGTCTATCAAATTTTACTTAACTTGCTGGGACTAAAACCACTGTAACTTGCCACTGGATTCCATGAGCTACCTTAAATATTCAAAATTACATTTCTGATCTCTTGTGATTGGTCTTGATAATAGTATGTTGAAGTCTTGGGATATTTCAGTTATTTTCTCCTTTTCTTAATATGTAAGTCTTATTCAAAGGTTGGATGGATAATACTATAACTCATGAATTGGTAATTCAAAAATTTGTGTATGTTTGCTTACTAGTCAACAAAAGAATGTAAAACAACCTCGTTATTTTGGTAATTCCTCAAATGCCGATACAAAATATGTGGTCTGGTATAATGACGTTAACGGTGTTACTTATATGTTTAACTCGGGTGCAAAACTGGAGCTATTATCGCTAGTAAATTTGGACATGTGGAACTTGCGTAACTCCTCCAAACATAATGAAATATTACTAAGGTGTCCTGGAAACCTAGTTGGAAACATTTTGTGGTCCCTAACATCAGTGGTTGAATCATTTCCGTTTATTATGGTCTGCTATGTACACTTGGACCCTCTCTTTCTGCTCCTGTGTGTGGTGTTCCAGTTATTGGCGCGCGGGAGCACCCATGCATCTGCCGATCGGAGATCTAATGTGTGTGATATCTATGGTCCCTACTGCACTCGGTACTGGTGTGATCAATGTGCTGAATAATGTACTGTCAACTTGTGTGGTGCGTGATGAGACGCTGGCCCCGTTGCATCCCATTCTGGTCACACTCAACGTGTTTATCTACTGGTATTTGGTGAAGTTCTGCTATCCCTCAACCAAGTAAGACCTTTCCATGTTACTGTACTTAATATGTTGGACTATCATCCCTGTATCAACGTGTGATGATTTATTTTTGGACATTGAAATTGTATCATATAATTTTGTATCCCAACATCTTGACACTTCGCCTCCCCGTTGTTTTGGCTTACGGAGGGGAGAACTGAGACAATAATTTACGATACCCTCATTGTTGGACATATACATTTGTGTGTGGGGACTTTAATCTGCAATTCTCGGCCATTGTTTGCATTGCCGTTAAATTATGTGCCTGAAACTGTGGCGATTTAAAATGTATCTTCTTACCATTGTTACGTCGGTTGCTTCGAAATTCTGATTGGCTCAATAAGCAAATTTTTGACTTGAGTGTGCGCAGTGTCGAGCTTCAACTGAGCGACGCGCGGCTTGTCCGGCCTGCACGCCAGTCTGTTACCAGCAGCTCGCCAAGATGGACGCGTTTGGAGAAGTTGTGTACAAAATGCGATTGAAAGTTGTTGGAGTGGAGTTTGATAAACCAGGCTAATAGCCTCGTTAATTAAGGCATTGCCTGAATTATAGCGAAATAATGTTGTGTGTTTCATATTTACTGTTTTTTTAAAATTAGTGTGACCGAACTATCTGAAGGAGGGTTCTTCATTACAAAATGAGCTAGAATGTAAGCTATTGGATTACAGTATATTAAATTGGACACCCAAAAATGTAAGTACAAGTATCTACTTAATTGTTTCGAAACTGTTCTGCTGCCGGATTATTTGGAGAAGAACGTGTGTATCAAGCTATCTGCGACAACTATTATATTAGAAGAAATGTTTTGGCAACGCTGTTAATATTACTTCGTCTCTACTCCCCTACTGTAATTGAAATTAGGCCTATAGTTTATGGACCTGGTGACCACCGTTTATGCATTAAATTAAGCTGGACTTTCTTCTTCATCGGACATTTTAATGATATAAATTGTACCTGCTAAATATTAAAATGTAACTTAACGTGATTTTGGTAATGTTCTATATCCAAATTATTCTTATGAAGTAATTCTGGAACATGGTATATGCGCGGGTGAGAGACCTATTATTCCATTACTTTAATTTAACTGAGATTATCGTTGGGCTGCCTTTTTCTGTTTCTTAAAGTTATTATTATTATTAATTTTGTTGGTGGATTACTTTTTACATTTCTTGGTTCATATTTGTGGCATCCGATGGACTGTTGACAACGTTTTGAAAGACGTTATGTACTAGTATTGTTTTCGTAATGGCTCATTGTTTAATTACTTAAAGGGATGGTTTATTTCCGGTCTTATTCGGCCATTACCGTTTTCCAAGGCCTCCTAAAATTAAAATTGTGTAACCGGCATTTAAATCCTTTATTAATATTTTGGTTGGAAGAAATGTTAAATTTAAAAGACTATACATAATTATTGTAATATTCTGGTTATAATAAACTGGAATTTGTTCCCTATTTCTTGATGATACTTTTGCCCTCCTCAGATTATTCGCGTCCGTTTTTCTTTCCTTCTTCTTTCATTATTGCGTGCCATGTTTTTATCTTATCTCCGGTACGCTAATTTTGTGTGGGCTTAGCCTATTGTCTTTTGTCTGACGTTGGCTTCGGTTTTGGGAAGCTGTATGCTTCGTGTATACCATTGTTTTGTTGTCTGTGAAATTTTAAGTGTTTCCCTTCCTAATTTGTAGTTTATTTGAGACATATTTTTATTCGGGTTCGTGCGATTTTCTCTTGTGTCCTTTCAATTATTTACGTGTGGAACCTTTTTTTGGGTCTGCTATCGTTGCCTTATATATTGTGTGTGTTTCCGTGTTTCGGGGTGATTGAAATCGTTGTGTACTGACCCCGGAAGCAAATTCCAGTTTATTGTGATTAATTGTAGTATACTTACTCACCAAGAAAAGCTGGCCAGTTATGTAATTAATATTTAATGCACGGATCCGTTTTAACATTTGTCATTCATTTATTCTAAGACAAACTGTAGCTTGTAATCTGAGTGTGTTTTCACGATTTTATTGATCCTAAAAATAGACACTTGTCTCCTAATTTAATGAGTTGAATTATTACAGTTTTTATCTTTCTTCTATTTACTTATTTATTACTACATAAAAATTATTTTACGTTGTTATCCGAGTGCGCACTCATAGTATATTTTGCTTTGAAAATTGATTTTTATCTATAATTTAAAGACATTATTTACAGATTTATTTTTTTTTTTGCTCTGCAGTTTTCATTCCTAAATTCTGTTTATATTTTTCCCTAATTTTAAGTAAAGTTCAAGTTATTTAAACATTAATCTTGCTTTCATTTAGCAATCTTGACCTGGCAACCCCTCAAGTAGTTAGCTCGATCCAGTCCTTTCCTTTATGTTCTGTGCCCTCCACGCTGGTTTTGTTAATACTGCTCCTGCTCGATGGTAAGTATTTTGCTTCTTGTGCACATTTGGTTATATTTATGGGGTTTTATTATCATTCCTGTTTTTATCTTTGTCGGGTTGCAATCTTTTCCATGAATCAAATCAACTTTGAATTCGCGTGTGATACTTTCCTTTAATACACATACTCTTGAATATTATATCCGTTTTCTGTGCATGTCTTATTTCATTCTTATATTCTGAGTTGCAGTGGCTGAGTTGCATACTAAAGGCAGAAGATAGTATTTAAGAGAGTGACAATTAAAACGATGCATTTCTAATATCATTTACTACTGGCTGTACGTCGCACTGACACAGATAGGTCTTATGGCGACGATGGGATAGGAAAGGGCTAGGAGTTGGAAGGAAGCGGCCGTGGCCTTAATTAAGGTACAGCCCCAGCATTTGCCTGGTGTGAAAATGGGAAACCACGGGAAACCATCTTCAGGGCTGCCGACAGTGGGATTCGAACCCACTATCTCTCGGATGCAAGCTCAGAGCTGCGCGCACCTAACCGCACGGCCAACTCGCCCGGTCGAATAAAATGAAAATTACATTAAACAAATAAGAATGTGAATTTACGACCCTTAGAAAGAAGCAAAGTCGCCTCTGTGGTGTAGTGGTTAGTATGATTAGCTGCCACCCCAGGAGGTCCGGGTTCGATTCCCGGCTCTGCCAAGAAATTTGAAAAGTGTTACGAGGCAGCTCGGGTGATTAACTGAATAGAGGGGGTTAGATTCCCACCTCAGCCATGCTTCCCACTTCTCCTCCAGGAAAATGCCGTGATGGTATCGTATCTAACTTTCGGCCACAGCCACTTCCTTCCCTCTTTCTTACCTATCGCTTCCCATCTTCCCATCCATCACAAGGCCCCTGCTCAGCGTAGCAGGTGAGGTGACCTGGACGCTGTACTGGTCTTCCTCCCCAGTCGTATCCCCGAACCAAAGTCTCACGCTCCAGGACTCTGCCCTTGAGGCGAGAGAGGTGGGATCCCTCTCTGTGTCCGAGGGAAGAACCAACCCTGGACGGTAAACGTATTAGGAAAGAAAAGAAAAAATAGACCGTGCCAGGAATCGAACCCGGAACCCCTGTGACCAAAGGCCAGCACGCTAACCATTTAGCCATGGAGCCGGATGGACTTCACACACATTAAGTACGCAGAATTTTTCACCACAATGTTATAAATGGCTAATATAAAACAACGACAACAACCAGTGGAATGAACCCTTCTTTTTTTTTTTTTTCTCAACATGTACTCTTCTGTGTGCACGAGTGCCATCTTCCGTGTTTTGAAGTTCCGTGATCTTCTTCTTCACGCTCCAGTGGAGCTCATTCGTCAAGGTCAAGGCACTGTTCACACTCCAACGAGATCACGTCTATTAGCTTCCATTATCGCAAAATAATGGGATCCGAGTTCGTGCGTCTGAAAGCAAAGTGTCTGATTTCAAATCTGCTATTCGGAAAGGTTACGATGTTGCTAGGAGAAGGATGGTCTTTAAAAGTCGAAAGTAATGTTACCAGTACTTCCTGTTGTACAGGGTGTTCAGTAAGTTTGTTTACAACGATCAGGGATCCTATGACTGCCCTTGATATAGGGCAAGTTTCGTTACTGATTTTATTTGGGAAGTTTGGAGCACAATGAAAATTGCAGTGGTACAAGTGTAAGTTATGAATAGATGTAGGACGTTAGGCAGACTGAATGAGAATAAATTAAATCTTCAACGTAAAATTAAATAATCTGATTGCATATTTAAAATATCAGTATATAAAATCTAATTTTACTTACAAATTACAGGAATGTACTTATACAGGATTTTAAAGAATTTAAAAATTGGAAGTATACCTACATTTTTACGCACAACTAAGCTGTTTCATTTTTCAATTATCATCTTATTTTTCTTCTTTTTATACGGCTTTTCCCACACCAGTGGGGTCGCGGGTGCGAACTGTGTCACGCTCGTGGATTTGGTCCAGTTTCTTTTTTTTTCTTTTTTTGCTAGGGGTTTTACGTTGCACCGACACAGATAGGTCATATGGCGACGAGGGTCCTGTTTTACGGCCGGAAGCCCCTCCTGACGCCAACCCTATATGGAGGGATGTAATCACTATTGCGTGTTTCTGTGGTGGTTGGTAGTGTAGTGTGTTGTGTAAATATGAAGAGGAAAGTGTTGGGACAAACACAAACACCCGGCCCCCGGGCAGGAAGAATTAATCCGAGGCGATTAAAATCCCCAATCCGGCCGGGAATCGAACCCGGGACCCTCTGAACCGAAGGCCTCAACGCTGACCATTCAGCCAATGAGTCGGACTTTCAATTTTTTCTTCATAATTAAGTAAAATTTGTACATTTAAAAAATTTATTATTTTCATTTTCCGGTAAATACTCGAATGATGAAGTAAAATTAATGGAAATAACTCATTATCGAACGGATGCCATATTTTTACTTCCCATTCGTAATAAATCCCTATTAACCACTTGTTATTTAAGTTAATATTTTACCAGTTGTAAACCATAAAAGCATGACGGTCACTGAGGGTAAATATTTAATGAAGAATTTCCGTATAGCCTATAAGTCATTCTTTGTACAATTACTTTTTAGCAGTAACTCATTACAACTTTAAGGACGTCAAACTTTTGCTCTCTTGGCATTGCAGCATATGCCATGGCTGAAGACCAGCTGAGGGAAACTGAAACTTACACGTTCCATTGTTTTCCCTTGAGCTTTATTGTTCGTGATACAAAATGCCAAGCGAATTGGGAATTGGCGCGACTTAAAAGAAAATGAAAGTGTTTTATCTGATGGAGTTAAATCACCTCGAGGGATTGTAGCTCTGTACCTATTTTGAATATATAGTGCACTGTTCAACCGTTGGGAAGTAAAATGGTGGCTATTCCTGTCCATGCTACTAATATAACAAGAAGCCATAAAGTGAATCAATTTTTTACTAAGTAACGGTATATTTATACCTTCATTAATATAATTGAAAGTTGTTCCTGATTTGTTAAGAGCACAATGTCATCCACATCAGAATTCAAAATTGGCACATTAGCAGTTTGTTCGTAGTAAAGGTATGGTTTTTCGGGTTTCCATAACGGTAGGTTATGACACGGAGGATCGAGTCAATTTTCTCACTACCAGAGTGGAAGAAGTTCACAGCCTTAGTGTTCAAATGATGATATGAAGAAGAGGAATTTTACCGTTCCTCCGACATCACTTCAAGCTAGCAAATATAGAGAGAGAGCTACAAAGAGACGGCAGCATTGCGCTGAATAGCTTGTTCTAGACTAAGCAACTCTCTGCAGTACAATACAGACTGAAACAGCTTACCAGGAAGACGTCCGACAGCGCATGCGCGCTTGTCTCCTTCCACCTCCCCTCTCGCATTGTATGGCTCAGTGTTTCTCAAGTTAATTGATGGTTTCAGGTAGTTAATTAAATTCCCAAGACCTCTGAATCATTTTTCTTGGTAAAGAATACGTGAATACCCCTTCCGTTCTTAACCTAACACCTGATGTTCCGTAGCAGAATCATTATTAAACTTTGGCCACGTAAATGACTATTTGTAAAAGAGCTGAACATCTTATTCCTGTAAAAACTGTGGACATTTGTGTACGTCTTCTATATTTTTCTCGTGTATGGGAAAGAAACCATTCAGAGGTAAGCTTTAATAGTTTCAATGTAAGTAAAATGTTAGGTACGTCTGTTGATCCTCTTTCTTCGTTAAGCCCAAATACATAGCGCGTTTGAACTTGCTGGCTTGGTCCGACGTCGTCTTATTCTTTTTCCTCTTCTCCCAAAATGTTTTCAAGTATTTGCTGTGCTCTTTCTTCCGTTTTTTCTCCTCATTGTTTTCCACAGATTTTATCTTTCGCCACGAATGTGTAATTTGCAACCACAGTTCCAAAAGCTTTACGATCTGATGGTATCTTCAGTAGCGTTTATTTCTTGTAAATCCTACACTGACCTCTTTTTTAGTTACTTACGTTCTTCTCCTTCTTTCCTTTTAACCTCCGGGGTTTGTTTTACCCTCGGACTCAGTGAGGATTTCTACCACTACCACCTCCTGGGCAGTGTCCTCGAGCGTGAGACTTTGGGTCAGGCGATACAACTGGGAAGGAGGACCAGCACCTCACCCAGGTGGCCTCACCTGCTATGCTGAACAGGGCCCTTTGATGGGGGGAGTGTTTGGAAGGGATAGACAAGAAAGAGGTAAGGAAGCGGCCGTGGCCTTAAGTTAGGTATCATCACGACATTTTCCTGGAAAAGAAGTGGGAAACCACGGAAAACCACTTCGAGGATGTCTGAGGGGGGAATTGAACCCTTCTCTAGTCAGTTGACCTCCCGAGGCTGAATGCACCCCGTTCCAGCCGTCGTACCACTTTTCAAATTTCGTGGCAGGGTCGGGAATCGAATCCGGGCTTCCACGGAGTGGAAGCTAATCGCACTAACCACTATTATTTATTTATTTATTTATTTATTTATTTATTTATTTATTTATTTATTTATTTATTTATTTATTTATTTGTTCCTGACTTACATTTATGGCGAAGTTAGGGATCACGGCCTTCTCTTACACTTAACCACTTTTAACAATACAGTTTCAGAATATAAACATAAAAGTAAGATATAGTAATTCTACAAAGAAAAAATACTACGGACAGATAAACTAAGATCACGTTACAAATCAGTACGGCAAATGGACCACATTCTGGAGAATGGAACCAAGCCTCCTTGTAAAAAATATAAGTTAATGGTAGATTATTGTTCCTAGACCATGACTCCGTGTTCTGTGAAAAAGAATCAACCCTAAACCTATTTTATTTTCTGCAGAAAGAATCCATGTGACTTGGTTTCTTTCAGCAGAAAAGGGAATTGGTTTTGTTCATGCAGGCTGCCTTTATTTTCGCAAAGCATTCTGGGATCAAAGAGCAGATTGTTGTATAGTGTTTTGTGCTAACATTTTCTTAAACAACATATTACTATATGTTTTTGTTTGTTTGTTTTTGTTTGTTTGTTTGTTTGTTTGTTTGTTTGTTTGTTTGTTTGTTTGTTTGTTTGTTTGTTTGTTTGTTTGTTTGTTTGTTTGTTTGTTTGTTTGTTTGTTTGTTTGTTTGTTTGTTTGTTTGTTTGTTTGTTTGTTTGTTTGTTTTAGATGAATGGTGATATGAATACCAATACTAGGAATGTGATACGTGAACTTCAAATTAGTACTGAAAATGATGTTAGCATTATCGGACTGTGAGATGTAATAAATTATTTTCTTATATGGCGAATATCTACGCTAATAACACAAAGTAGAGTACGTATTCATACAATTTCAAAATCATCTGTGGTTTGTTTCAAGATTTAAATACTTCAGAGCCGATAACTGAAAGTTTAAATGGTTATGACTGATAAAGATAAGGAATATATTCCTGGTTCATCCAGTACAGATTCAGCAGACGCAGATGACCCTTGTTCTAGGCCCACGAGAGGAAGAAAATGGAAATATGGAATATGAAGAGAAGAAAACTGATTAAAGAGGAACAGAAATGAATATATAAATTATAAAGGTGTGAAGGTGCAGGCGCATTTCAAGGATTTTATATATCCTTGTTCAAATAAATGCTACGAGAGACTGTCAGTAGATTTTCGAAAGCAGCAATTAAATTTTGGGAAATTGGTAACTATGCTGCTCAAGCAATGTTCATTGCTCCTAATGTTTCCGAGAATATTATGAGTAGACGAACTTTGGCAGTATCGACAAAGCGTGTAGACAATGCACACAAAAACATGAGATGGATTCTATTACCGATAAAAGAGGAAAAAATCAAGGTGGTAAAAATACAATCTCTGACCGGAGACAGAAGAGGTTGCTGAGCAGATTAGGAAAATACCTAAATGCATTTATCACTACCGAAGGGAACGTAGTGATGTCGAATTTCTTCCACCAGACTTGACTTTACAAGACATGTATGAATCTTACAAGAAAGATGCCATTGAGCCTGCAAAGCTTTTCAACCTACAGGAGAAGATTCAATTTAAAATTCAAGAGTCTCAAAAAGGATACCTGTAGTGAATGTCCAACTCTAAAACAGTAACACACAGGAGGAAAAGCGGAACAAGAACACAGTCAACATATTTACTTAGCCGAGGTGGCACAACAGCTTATGAGGAGTGATGAAATGAAATGGCGTATGGCTTTTAGTACCGGGAGTGTCCGAGGACATGTTCGGTTCGCCAGATGCAGATCTTTTGACTTGACTCCCGTAGGCGACCTGCGCGTCGTGATGAGGATGAAATAATGTTGAAGACGACATCCCCCGCACCAGCGAAATTAACCAATGATGGTTAAAATTTCTGACCATGCTGGGAATCAAGCCCGGGACCCCTGCGACCAAAAGCCAGCACGCTAACCATTTAGCCATAGAGCCGGACATGAGGACTGATATGAAGGAGGCAAAAAGTGAGGTTTCCTTCGAATGCTTGACGTTTGACATGGGAAAAACCTTGCCCCTCCCAAGAATTCCTTCAAATGTCATGTTTTATAATAGGCAGCTTTGGCTGTATAACTGTGGTGTTCATGCAGCGAAGAAAAACATAGGCTATTTCTATGTGTGAACTGAAGGAACAGCCGGTAGAGGTGCACAAGAAGCAGGATCATGCTTACTTCAACACATAGAAAGAAAAACATAGGTAATGATATCGAACTACTGATGTTGTAGTCAGATAGTTGCGGAAGGCAAAATCGCAATATCAAATTGACCCTGATATTGAAAGCTGCTCTAGAAGTACATCCATCACTAAAACGAATTTGAATGCGGTTCCTGATTTTTTTATATTTAGTCAGCACTGAAGCAAAACAAAGGCTTTATTTTCCCGATGACCACACAGTAGTCATGAAAACATATCGAAGGACGAATCCTTTAGAAGTGACAGGAATGGAGAGTTTTCATGATAGTAGTGACCTTGAAAAAATATAACAAACAGAAAAGTGGATACAAAGACCAACAACATTTCTTGGTTGCAGACAAATGAAGTACTGCTGGAAAAAGACAAATCATTCTCCACTTTTATTAGGAACTCATTTTCTGGGGAGTATTCCGAGACTGACATCAAGAAGCGAAACGCTGGTCGACCATCCTTGACTCTGGTTGACAAACTGGTACTATTGTGGGTGAATGAATAGAAAACCAATTCCATTCCCAAAGCTTCAAGACATACAATCCGTCATGGACTTAATTCCAGGAGATGCTAGAGAGTTCTACACCACATTGCTGGGAGAAGAGAGTGTGGAGGATGATGCTGATGGTTTTTCTTGCTAGCTGCTTTACGTCGCACCGACACAGATAGGTCTTATGGCGACGATGGGACAAGAAAAACCTAGAAATGGGAAGGAAACGGCCGTGGTCTTAATTAAGGTACAGCCCCAGCATTTTCCTGGTATGAAAATGGGAAACCACGGAAAACCATCTTCAGCACTGCTGACAGTGGGGTTCGAAACCACTATCTCCCGCGCTCCTAACCGTACGGCCAGCTCGCCCGGTTGATGGTTTTTCAAGGGCACCATATTTTGAAATTGAATAATTGTCATGTCGACCACCTAAATCAGTGATATATATAAATAATAAACGAGTATTGTGATTGAAGCTGACAATATGTTACTTGAGTTATTGCAGCAGAATTATTTTGAACTGTAAAACATTCTGCAGAAAGGAATCATACAAAAAAATTATGCAATATGTCATTTATGATGGTGCATCAGTGATCATACTTTTTGTGAAATGGATGTCTTTTGGTATGCTTTTAGATGACACAGCAACAATTAATCATTGTTAAATCATGCCGTTGAAAATCAATAAAGGAGTATCATTTGAGGAGAAAGTTGTGAAAAGTACAAATAAAACCGTATACATACCATAGAAAATATGTATAAAGAGAATGTTTTAATAAACCTGACGAGTTGATTTTCTAACATTTTATTTACGTTAGATTGAAATTATGTTACCAATCTTAGGACTGAGCTTGCACACGTCTTTTCTCTGATGAGACTTGCCAAGAAGTGACGCGACGTGCCTGTTAAATCACAAAGCAGACCTGCAAATCTTAAATCGCTAGCAATTCAGGGAATAGAATCCCAGCCACCGAAGATAATGGCTAATAGTGCTAACATAAACTGGGGAGGTTACCTGAGGTTCACTGCACCACAGTGCAGAACCAAGCCGCTCAGGTGGGAACTTACAAAATTAAATCCAAGATCACGGTGGCAGACACACTGAGCCCACTCAATACAGTGAAACCTGTTTACAACGGAACCTGTTCACAGCGGACACTTGGTATTAACGGAAACATTCCATGAACCCATGCGATTAACACTACAATACGCACAAAAGTACCTGTACTTAGCGTAACCTGTACAAGGCGGAAACGGGTACAGTTTCTCAGTATACAGCGGAAAATAAATAATTTTTCATTCATGATGAGAGCTGAATTGTTTACAAGTTTTTGAATTCAAAATAATGTTATTGCTTACACGTCACACTAACCGTATAGTTTTACGGTTTTCGGAGACGCGAGGTGCCGAAATTTTGTGCCCCTGGAGTTCCTTTACGAGACGGCAAATCTACTGACACAAGGCTGGTGTATTTCACCACCTTCAAATATTATTATTAATAATATTATTATTTAGGAATTATTGCGTTAATAGTTGTTCCTCACTTCACATGCCTGTGTTCATGTCAATCATGCCACCCCTCCCCCTCCAATAATTATCCGAAGACGGTGAGCCTGGTGGTGATTATTGTTTAAGAGGAAGTACAACTGGGCAACACACAGAAGGGAAATAATGGTTAGTTCCTGACTTGGAGACAACGCTGTTTTTATTGTGTACAGTTGTATTTCTGCGAACATCTATCTCGGGATATTACAGCATCCTTTAGTTAAGGTATAGGAGGCTACAAAGCTGACCGCACACCAGATAAGAAGTGGACGTGGTTGTGTCTTCCGGTGAACGACGTACCGCACATATTCTATTACAAGTTCAGTCGAGTTGTGTAATCTGGCATAAGGAGGCTTCTCACGTACCGCATCTCTGAAATCTTTGGAACGTTCGGAGCTGCTTGTTTCGAGTCTCAACGACTTGCATGAGAAATGCTAATTGAGGAATATAATGTGCTTGTGAATATGTTTGCAATCTGTTTGTTTACAATGCATCTGCGACGAATCTTCTCAAAAGATAAAATAGTTTTACGTGACTGTCGTTAACGTTACACGGGCTGCCTAATCGAGATGGTGAAGGAGTACTCGGTTCACCTAGAAGGACGTGGGCTTTATTCCCCGTCATTCATGACATACATACATACATACATACATACATACATACATACGTCTGCAGTATAGATTGTTATGACTTGCAGCGTTCAGTCAGTAAGTCTATGTGAATTAACTAAGTCCTCTATTTCGTCTTAATTAAGGTACGCTCCAGAATTTGCCTGGATGAGAGTGTAAAACCATCTTCAGGGCTGACGGTGAGATTCGAACCCAACATCTCCCGGATGCAAGCTGACAGTTACCGCGACCTTAATGGCGAACAAACTCGATCGGTGCACTGAGGTTCACCTACTCTGCACCAAAAATTAGTACCAGGTTAATTTCTGGCAGTAAAGGTGATTGCACGTAGAGCTGATCACACTATCTTACGAGGATGTTACCACAAGGTGTGTTCGCGATTGCAAAGTAAGTTGTGGTTTATGCAAAAGAGACTGAGGTATGTGCCCTAAATTACAAATACACAATAATTGTTTGAGTTACAAGGGCTAAAGTGACGTTTTACGTATGATTTAGACTCAATATGATAATACTTCCTCTCGTGCAACGTACCACATTTTATTTCATTCCACAGAGGGATTCCCGTAAGGGTTGCTGTCAGGGACGTCACCAGGAATTTTATTAACCGGGTGGGGGGGGGGGTTCAACATAATTCCAAACACAAAGATCCTAATTTATTAGGTTAAACTATACAGTGGTCTATAATATTACTAATTAAGTTATTAATTAATTAATTAGTGGTGATGGTCCTCCTCCAAAGTTGTATCGCCTTGAGTCAAAGTTTCACGCTCTAGGACACTGCCTTCAGGTGATAGAGGTGGGATACTTCGCTGAGTCCAAGGGAAAAACCAACCCTCAGGGTAAACGGAATAAGGCCAGAAGAAATACATACATACATACATACATTATCATTATAGACTGTTATGCCTTTCAGCGTTCAGTCTGCAAACCTCTGAGAATTTACTAAACGTCGCCACAATCCTCGATTTGCAACTAGTGCTGTGGCCTCATTTAGTTCTATACCTCTTATCTTTAAATCGTTAGAAACTGAGTCTAACCATCGTTCGCCAAGTTGTTTCCAAGGAGTCCCTCGCCTGTCAAATGGGAGTGGGACTCCATTACTCCCATAGGTCCG
Source organism: Anabrus simplex (assembly GCF_040414725.1). Classification (NCBI taxonomy): domain Eukaryota; kingdom Metazoa; phylum Arthropoda; class Insecta; order Orthoptera; family Tettigoniidae; genus Anabrus; species Anabrus simplex. The sequence goes on along the minus strand of NC_090265.1, from coordinate 1,741,992,997 downwards.
AGGCTTGCTTAAAGTGTTCTGAGCTCGGTAAATTCATGAAGCAGGATGCTGCCCTACTTGCACATAGTCCAAGTGAGGATCTCTCCTCTAACGGGTTATGGACCACCGGTGAATTGTGTAGTCCTAGCCGCCTGAGCACAAGGAGGGCCACGACTCAGATTATGTCCGAGATGCCCACTCCCATTCCATAGCAACTGGTATCCCGACTCTCAGGACCACTTACTAGGCCACTCAGCCGTTGCCCATGGTTCACGAACTAGGACGTGACTACAGTAACCCACAAACATGAACCATCAGAAGAAATAAATTATTATTATTATTATTATTATTATTATTATTATTATTATTATTATTATTATTATTATTATTATTATTATTATTATTATTATTATTATTATTATAGTACCAGGGGTACATCTTCCCCGATCATTTAAACTGAGCGTCTCCTATAAGGCAATCTATGCCAACGGACTTGAACTTTTAAACGTCGAAAGATTTTGTTGTCTACCGTTAGACGGCTAGACCATCGATTTGTAATTACTTGATAGCGTAATGTTTATTTTGAAGTGTGTAAACCTGGTTCTGAGTACTGTCTATTTAAGGTACTGAAGTTATCAACAATTTAGCTGGTTCCTCTTCGATTCTAATCAACCTATCAGATACTTTGAAATATGTTCTCTTGCCAATTAAAACCGGGAGTGTGTACAGGAATCCAGCCTATCAGTAAAAAGTTCTGGAAGCTCCCTCTTAGGGTACGATAAAGGGTGTTGTGTGTATTGTTCCAGTGCTTGGGAGTGCGACTTGTCCGAAGGGAGACAGGGGCAATGCCTGCGTGAGGAAGATCCAGCAGCACAAGGTAATAGCATAATTTACCTATACATGTGATAGCTCCTGTGGATAATTTTAGGGGAATGTTTCAACCTTTCTTCTTTTAATGTAGTGTTCTAAACGGGTATGGTTCATGTTTGTGGATTACTGTAGTCACGTTCTAGTTCGAGAACCATGGGCAACGGCTTAATGGCCTAGTAAGTGGTCCTGAGAGTCGGGATACCAGTTGCTATGGAATGGGAGTGGGCATCTCGGACATATTCTGAGTCATGGCCCTCCTTGTGCTCAGGCGGCTAGGACTATACAATTCACCGATGGTCCATAACCCATTAGAGGAGAGATCCTCACTTGGACTATGTGCAAGTAGGGTAGCATCCTGCTTCATGAATTTACCGAGCTCATATAAATTTATGCTAGCCTCGGACCTATGGGAGTAACGGAGTTCCATTCCCATTTGACAGGCGAGGGACTCCTTGGAAAGAACTTGGCGACCGAAATGGAATTCGATGGGGAGCTATCAATATTAATGGGGCTTATGGAAGAAAGAAAGTAGAACTGGCTGAGTCAGCAAAGTGGATGCATCTGGATGTGCTAGAAGTAAGTGATATTCGGGTAAGGGGAGATAACGAGGAAGAGATAGGAGATTATAAAGTGTACTTGATAGGTGTTAGAAAGGGAAGGGCAGAATCTGGGGTAGGGCTCTTTATCAGGAATACCATTGTACGCAACATAGTTTCTGTTAGGCACGTAAATGAGAGAATGATGTGGGTAGATTTGTCAGTTGGAGCAATTAGGACTAGAATTGTCTCCGTGTATTCACCATGTGAGGATGCAGATGAGGATGAAGTGGACAAGTTTTATGAAGCATTGAGTGACATCGTGGTCAGGGTCAACAGCAAGGATAGAATAGTGCTAATGGGCGATTTCAATGCGAGAGTTGGGAATAGAACTGAAGGATACGAATGGGTGATTGGTAAATGTGGGGAATATATGGAAGCTAATGGGAATGGGAAGCGTTTGTTGGACTTCTGTGCTAGTATGGGTTTAGCAGTTACGAATACATTCTTCAAGCATAAGGCTATTCACCGCTACACATGGGAGGCTAGGGGTATCAGATCCTTAATAGACCATATCTTAACCGACTTCGAATTAAGGAAATCTGTTAGGAATGTACGAGTTTTCCGGGGATTTTTCGATGATACAGACCACTATCTGATCTCTAGTGAACTAAGTATCTCTAGGCCTAGGGTAGAGAAAGTGAAATCTGTCCGCAAACAAATAAGGGTAGAAAATCTCCGGGACGAGGAAATTAGACAGAAGTACATGGATATGATTAGTGAGAAATTTAGAACAGTAGACAGTAAGCAGGTTCAGGATATAGAAAGTGAATGGGTGGCATACAGGGATGCTATAGTAGAAACAGCAAGGGAATGCCTAGGAATAACTGTTTGTAAAGATGGGAAAAGGCGAATATCTTGGTGGAATGATGAAGTGAAAGCAGCTTGTAAACGTAAAAAGAAGGCTTATCAGAAATGGCTCCAAATAAGGGCCGAGGCAGACAGGGATTGGTACGTAGATGAAAGAAACAGAGCGAAACAAATATTTGTTGAATCCAAAAAGAAGTCATTGGATGATTTTGGTAATAACCTTAAAGGCTAGGTCAGGCAGCAGGGAAACCTTTCTGGACAGTAATAAAGAATCTTAGGAAGGGAGGGAAAAAGTGTTTTGAGTAATTCCGGTGAACTCATAATAGATCCCAGGGAATCACTGGAGAGGTGGAGGGAATATTTTGAACATCTTCTCAATGTAAAAGGAAATCATCATGGTGGTGTTGCATACAGCCAAGCTCATGGGGAGGAGGAAAATGATGCTGGTGAAATTACGCTTGAGGAAGTGGAAAGGATGGTAAATAAACTCCATTGTCATAAAGCAGCAGGAATTGATGAAATTAGACCTGAAATGGTGAAGTATAGTGGGAAGGCAGGGATGAAATGGCTTCATAGAGTAGTAAGATTAGCATGGAGTGTTGGTAAGGTACCTTCAGATTGGATAAAAGCAGTAATTGCACCTATCTATAAGCAAGGGAACGGGAAGGATTGCAGAAACTATCGAAGTATCTCATTGATTAGTATACCAGGCAAAGTATTCATTGGCATCTAGGAAGGGAGGGTGCGATCAGTCGTTGAGAGGAAGTTGGATGATAACCTGTGTGGTTTCAGACCACAGAGAGGCTGTCTGGATCAGATTTTCAGTATGCGCCAGGTAATTGAAAAATGCTAGGAGAGGAATAGGCAGTTGTGTTTATGTTTCGTAGATCTAGAGAAAGCATATGACAGGGTACCGAGGGAAAAGATGTACACTATGCTGTGGAACTACGGAAATAAAGGTAGATTATTAAAATCAATCAAAGGCATTTATGTTGACAATTGGGCTTCAGTGAGAATTTATGGTAGAATGAGTTCTTGGTTCAGGGTACTTACAGGGGTTAGACAAGGCTGTAATCTTTTACCTTTGCTGTTCGTAGTTTACATGGATCATCTGCTGAAAGGTATAAAATGGCAGGGAGGGATTCAGTTAGGTGGAAATGTAGTAAGCAGTTTGGCCTATGCTGACGACTTGGTATTAATGGCAGATTGTGCCGAAAGTCTGTAGTCTTGAAAATAGGTGCAATGAGTATGGTATGAAAATTAGCCACTCGAATCCTAAATTGATGTCAGTAGGTAAGAAACTCAACAGACTTGAATGTCAGATTAGTTATACAAAGCTAGAACAGGTCGATAATTTCAAGTATTTAGGTTGTTTGTTCTCCCAGGATGGTAATATATTAAGTGAGATTGAATCAAGATGTGTAAAGCTAATGCAGTGAGCTCGTAGTTGCGATCAACAGTATTCTGTAAGAAGGAAGTCAGCTCCCAAACGAAACTATCTTTACATCGGTCTTTTTTCAGACCAACCGAGCTTTACAGGAGCGAAAGATGGGTGGACTCAGGGTATCTTATTCATAAGTTAGAAGTAACAGACATGAACGTAGCAAGAATGATTGCTGGTACAAACAGGTGGGAACAATGGCAGGAGGGTACTCGGAATGAGGAGATAAAGGCTAATTTAGGAATGAACTCGATCGATGAAGTTGTACGCATAAACCGGCTTTGGTGGTGACGTCATGTGAGGCGAATGGAGGGGGATAGGTTACCTAAGATAATTGTGGACTCTGTTACGGAGGGTAGGAGAAGTAGAGGTAGAACAAGACGACGATGCTTAGACTCATTTTTAACGATTTAAAGATAAGAGGTATGGAACTAAATGAGGCCACAATACTAGTTGCAAACCGAGGATTGTGGCGACGTTTAGTAAATTCACAGAGGCTTGCAGACTGAACGCTGAAAGGCTTAACAGTCTATAATGATATTGTATGTATGTATGTTGTAAACTGGTGGCTTCAATGTAGAATTTTAAGCAAGTCTGAGGACACTGGCTCTATTACCTGCTGGGAAGTATGTAATGTAAGGAAAAAAAGTGTGACGACCCTCTGTCGTTTCCCATTCAACCTTGCTTTGGTTACTAAAGCTTTCAACCTCTAAATTTCTTAAATCTTATCTTGGCATCAATGTTTCTCCTTTATTCACTCCCGTGTAGTATAGGACTAGCCTCTTTATCTTTGAGCTGTAAGCCCACTTAGAGTTTTAACCATTTCTATAAAGAGTGCTCGTGTTTCGCCTCCTTGACTTTTGTATATCGCCAGTTATGTGCAACCATTAAGGCCACGTAGTATGGGCAATTACGCTCCTGTTTATTTATTTCTGAGTGTCAAGTTTTTATTGTTATTATTTTAAGTGTTGATTAAGAGACAAAGCCCACAACAGGCCAACTGTGTGTGAATAATGTAATGTGATGCCAACCGATAGGTTGTCAGGTGGAATTTTAGTGCGTCAAAAGAAACTCATGCCTCTGCGAGGCAAGACTACGGTATTTTGGAGCTCAGACTCCTGAGTAGTGTATCTTTTGAGAGCAAACCGTCATCATCATCATCATCATCTGTTTACCCTCCAGGGTCGGCTTTTCCCTCGGACACAGCGAGGGATCCCACCTCTACCACCTCAAGGGCAGTGTCCTGGAGCTTCAGACTCTTGGTCGGGGATACAACTGGGGAGAATGACCAGTACCTCGCCCAGGCGGCCTCACCTGCTATGCTGAACAGGGGCCTTGTGGAGGGATGGGAAGATTGGAAGGGATAGGGAAGGAAGCGGCCGTGGCCTTATGTTAGGTACCATCCCGGCATTCGCCTGGAGGAGAAGTGGGAAACCACGGAAAACCACTTCCAGGATGGCTGAGGTGGGAATCGAACCCACCTCTACTCAGTTGACCTCCCGAGGCTGAGTGGACCCCGTTCCAGCCCTCATGCCACTTTTCAAATTTCGTGGCAGAGCCGGGAATCGAACCCGGGCCTCCGGGGGTGGCAGCTAATCACACTAACCACTACACCACAGAGGCGGACAGAGCAAACCGTGCTCTTGTAAAATAATGTACCTGTCAAGAGCAATAAGGCTCTTTTCTATGTAAACTAACTGCCTGGTATTATCACAAGTATTGTACCTGATTTTAGGTCTTCTAAACCCCCTGTGGGTGGGGGCGGTAGAATAACACCCACGGTATCCCCTGCCTGTCGTAAGAAGCGACTAAAAGGGGCCCCAGGGGCTCTGAACTTTGAAGCGTGGGTTGGCAACCACGGGGCCCTCAGCTGAGTCCTGGCATTGCTTCCACTTACTTGTGTCAGGCTCCTCACTTTCATCTATCCTATCTGACCTCCCTTGGTCAACTCTTGTTCTTTTCCGACCCCGACGCTATTAGGTTTGCGAGGGCTAGGGAGTCTTTCATTTTCACGCCCTTCGTGGCCCTTGTCTTCCTTTGGCCGATATCTTCATTTTTCGAAGTGTCGGATCCCTTCCATATTTTCCTTCTGATTAGTGTTATATAGAGGATGGTTGCCTAGTTGTACTTCCTCATAAAACAATAATCACCACCACCACCTTAGGTCTTCTAAGTTCCTGATATTGTTAGAGATGCCGAGCTCATTTATATTTGTTGGGTATTCTTTCAGATTTTCTATCTCTCTATTTTAAAACAGGGGCTGCCTGGCCTAGGCGGTAAAAGCGTGCTCGGTTCAGCCGGAAGGACGTGGGTTCGAATCCTCGTCAGGAAGTCGTAAAATTTAAGAAACGAGATTTCCAGTCCCGGAGGTGCATATGGCCCTGAGGTTCACTCAGCCTACACCAAAAATGAGTGCCAGGTTAATTTCTGGGGGCAAAGGCGTCCGGGCGTAGAGCTAACCACTCTACCCCATCAGGTGCCGCGGTTAACAATGGTGGAAGCCTTTACCTTTCACTCCTCCAAGGGCCTTCATGGCCTGTACGGAGGTGTCTTTGTCTATTTTAAAATAGAGAAAAAGGAAAGAAATAAAATTTTCAAATTTGTTGTGTTAAGTTCTGCTTTAGTTAATGTCTTGTCCAGCCATTCAATCGAGACGCTTCTTATTTCTCTTTGAACCACGGAATCTCCGGAACAATTATTATTATTATTAGTCTGCTTCCTTTCGACCAGCTCTGGACCACGTTATTTCAACCTTTTGCATCCTTGAACTTTAATTCTTTCCCAGTATTCCCGCATATACTTTCTGTGAGCCTTCATTCCTTCATCAGTCCATTTCTTGCATGCTTTCAACTACAGCTTTTCTTGCAATCGCTGGTATGCTCTAACTTTATTCTAGAGAGTAACACTTTTCTGGAAGACCTCATGTAAGATCCCTATTTCCCGAAGGCTTTTCTTGTTTACAAAGTAGTAAAAGATGCTGTTGGTCAATGCAAGAGCTCACAGCTGCGCGGCCCTAACCGCACGAACAATTTGCTTGGTATTATTATTATCATCATCATCATTATTATTATTATTATTATTATTATTATTATTATTATTACACTGCGCTAGGACAAAGTACGTTACTAGAAACTTGCCGCAACTATCTCGTAGTGGCCAGTATCTTTGAAAGATTGGATGTCCTGTATTTAGTCAAAAGATCCAGATCATTTGTCGAGGATCATATGCTTAGTAACCTTGCAGAATGCGAACGCAGTTCATTAGGTGCATATAACTTCTACCCTCTTGCAAGTGTTTGCTGATGAAACAGTGCCACGTCTTGCAGCATACTGCTCCATTAAGAGCCGAACGTAAACAAGACCCGGAACTCTGAGTCATTCTCCTTCAGAGCAGCTGCAGTCTTAATTTTGCGTAAGGGACTGTCGACCTACGTGTAGTGACTGCAGTACCTAATTGAAATAGAGCATCTCCTTGCATTTATATATACAAACAGGCCTGCACAGCGAGGGATATACGCGTGTTAAAACATGTACAAAATTGAGTTAATGAAAATGAAAATCCATAGTTAGCTTCCAGTCATTCGAGCGGGTTATGAATGGAATTAATGGAGCCCCAATCTAGCGACAACGATAGGAATTATACCACCTGCCGAAGCTTGTCATACTCCTCTGGGGCAATGATTAATGATTGAGAGATGAAATGAAATTATATTGGAGAGTATTGGCGGAGAAAACCGGTGTACCCGTAGAAAAACCTGTCCCTCTTCCGCTTTGTCCAACACGAATGTCACATAGAATTACCAGGATTTGAACCATGGAACCCAATGGTGAGAGGCCGGTGCGCTGCCACCTGAGCCTCTGAAGAATGAGTTAATAATCTATATAAATAAAATCGTAACGATCATGCGACTGTACATTGACTATTTTGGTGAAATTTCCCTACAGTTATCTGTTTCAGGTGTAATGATGACCATCTGCATATTTTTTTTTTTTTTAGTTTTGGTGTCTGTTTGTTTGTTTGTCTGTTTATCTGAGTTCTTATAACTTGAAAACTGCTGGATATACTTCTACCAAACTTGATATTTAGAATCCACCTGTCCTTGGGTAGGTATTAGGGCCAATATTATTTCTGAACAGCGAAATTTACTGGGGGTTTATCCGAAACGGAAACCATGATTTTGCACTTCCACAAAATATGCACATCCAAAATTAACGAACATCTACCATCCTTAATGGAAATACATTTCTAAAACTTCTTTCTCATGTGCATCATTTCTATAGGAGCATTAATAAGGGAGATATCATGAACGGTCGGTTTTGCAGGCTAAGTCCAGTGGATATAGCCCAAAAGGTGTACTTGGGGCAGATTCCTTACCTATCTACATAAATAAAATCGTAACGACCGTGTGCCTGTACATTGACCATCTTGGCGGAATTTTCGTGCAGCTATCGGTTTAAGGGATAATAATGGCCATCTGCATATTTTTTAGCTTTAGTTTCCTGAAAGTCCTCATTGTTAATCCCTCCTCCCAAAATCAAGATTGCGGCACAATCTGCCAGACGAGCTAGAAAATTGAAATTTGTCAAAATTATACTTTTTAGCCTGTAACCGACAAACAACTTCCAAAATCTTTAAATTGTCCACTTTTATCCCCGAAGAATATCGAAATATGGAGGCAGTTTTAATGACGGTGCAGACCTTCCTTTCGAGGTACCGGTATTTCATGGCTAAACGGTAAGTCGTGTCATAAAACGGATGGCACAATCTGCATTCAGTCTGGAGTGATCTATAACTTTGGTCCTATGCCATTTGTCGTATCTCTATCCCTTATGAATTAGATTTCTCTCCATTTCTCGACTGTAAGTCGATTCTGCACTTTTTACACGCATAATTCATACCTTGAATCACTTACAGGAAATACAGAATAAACAAATTCTACATGAACATTGGCCCACCGAATAGCCATATGTGAGCCAAATTCTATGTTTGTAGCTGTCAAATGATTATCCGAAAAGTAATGCACAGTGAGACAATCTTCCTCAAATTTCACCCTATTCAACGTTTCTAACTCAATATGACCCATTAACAGATGAGATAAGAGAAAATATTATAGAACACACCATTTAGACCGTTAAATAGGGATTCTTGTGGTACAATCCATTTATCGATATGACGTACGGTTTAGCAGCAGTTAATCTGTAAATAAAGGTCTGCAATATTATAAACATTCATATACTTTCGTATGTCGATCCCTATATATTCGCTGATGTCGATTTGTAGCGATCGAGAAAGGGTGTGTCTGCTATTGTAATCAGAACTCCCCACATCGATTTTGATTGGCAGTAGGAAATGTGTCCTTCTCCAACTCCTGTGTAACTGGCATAAGTAAGGAGGGCCTAGTATTGTAATGAATAATTCTCTTCTCGATTTGACTTGCAAAGGCAAGGGAGCATGCAATTTTGTTCAACACTCCCCTACCCAATCGTGTTTGCCTGTAGGCAAGGGTGTCCGCCATCATAAACAAATATATTATCTAACATGTGACTGACATTAGGCATAGTGGCCTGCTATTTTAATGGAAACTCACCAACTCTGTATGGCTGGCAGTACGTTGGCTAGCAGTAGCAAAAGGGACCTGCCATTATAATGATAACAGCGCAAGTCATTTTTCACTGGCAGTAGGGAAGTTGCCCGCCATTATAATAAAAGCCCCTCAACTGTAATCTGTCTGTATGTAGGACAGGGGGGCTCCCATTGTAACGAAACTCCTCTAATTGATTGTGACAGTGCAGTAGGCAATGGGGCCTGTCATTATAATGTAAACTTCCCAACTTGATTGTGAATGGCAGTAGATAAGTGACCTTGCCGTTATGATCACAACTCCGCAACTCACACCTTGCATTTCGGAGCTGGTGGGTTCGAACCCGGCTCAGTGTACGTGAGAGTAATTGTGAATCTACCTGACGCGGCCCCGGTCTAGAAAGCCAAAAATACCGGCCGAGAGGATTCGTTGTGCTCGTACCAGCAGGCAGTCGAGCTGAGCAGTAGGCCATGGCTCGTCAGAGAAGGAGTGCCATAGGATTTTTTTTCCTGCCTTGCTGTTTTGACATCAAGCAAATGCTCCGGGTATGAATCCTAATTAACGCTGTTCCGGGGTTATCTGTGGAACGCAGAGGTGAAAGAATGTGCCGGGGTGAATGGGTCTAACTACCAAATCAAAGTTAATATAAAACTTTAACAAGGTTATATTTTTCTGAATGTTAACCAGCAAAATTAACAAAACTTTAACAACATATCACTAGGTGATAATGCGCCCTGGTGGGGGTGTGATAAGCGTCATGCAATTGTAATTATTTATGGAGGAATATATATTTCATTTTCAGAAGCGAGAAGATCGTACTTTGTATATTATAAGTACAGGCCAGGTCGAGAGGATGTTGTGAAATCTACACCAGACTGTTGTCTCCACTGAGATTAACAAAAACAATGAACGGCAGAATTAGAATTCTCAGAAATTGTGACAACGAGGAAAGAGAGAGGATAATTTGTTGCCAAAGTTTTCATAGCCCCGGACAGAATAGGTAGTGGCAACAGCGCAAAGAGCCGGGTGCAGATTTCGGAGAAATTATGGCAGGGTATCTCCATGTACTAGCGGGAGTTGAACGCGGGGTTGGCACTGGAAGAAAAAAAATATGAGCCTTCCCGGTCCCTATGGTTTAGATGGACCAATGGAAAAATTCACTTGACCAAAGCAAGGCGACAACTTCGTATTGTAAAAAGCACTAGCGAGGCTACCTCCGCGGATTAAATTGATAGAAGGAAGTGAGTTATTAATTTATAATAAGGTGGAATTTAGGAGCCTTACTATATTATAAAACTTATAAAAAGTTAATAATTGCGGGAGATTGCATGGTGTAATTCTGAGAATTCATGGACGCTATTCGTTGATTGGCTGCCGGCCAGGGACGCCACAAAAGAGCGTGAAATCCCAGGCCGGGATACGGTAGCTAAATTCGCAAATATATCCATTACCGGCGAACGATAATAGTTGAGAATTGGTATAGAGCCTTTGAGAACATAATTACATCATTGAATCCCATATTTAAGCCACTGGCAAAGGCGCAAATAGTCATATGAGGATATCGGGACTGCGCATCCTAAGATGACCTCCTCTGAACTCGGAAGAGAAGGGATACAAGTATAAATATGAGGTCGTGGACAAGGACTGACAACTCCTTCTGACAAAGTGCTCGGGCTGATTCCACGCCTGGGGTGCGTACAACTTCTGATATTTTGTTCGAGCCGTGATTACGCTAGGGAGCATGTGTATATGTACTCGTGGAGAAGTGTTCGAAGTATTAGAATGGTACGTAGCACAGTAATTCGTGACGTGTAGTGGTTCATATTGCAGTCTTGAACAGTCTACTAGCAGGAAGAGTTCCAATATTAAGAACTCGTTAAATTAAAACCTACGAATAGGAGTGTGAGATTCTACAAAATAAATTAGGGAGTACGTGGTGTGAGAACGATCACGAGTGTTTGATGTATTTCACCTAGTAAACAGTCGATTATAAACTGATACCTGGTCAGCTGTGTGAACGCGTGACGGAAATTCAAGTGCGCGCACGGGCCGTTGTAAAGGGGATCCCGAGGTATCCCATGTTGCTAGTGTCCGGGAAAGGAATGAAGAATGTATATCCACATTAAGTGGGCTAGATACAAGGCCGAGAGTGTAAAATTTGTGAGTAGAATTTAGGGTGGAAATTATTCCAAAGTGCAACAGTTATTTTATTTGTTTTTTCAAAATGTGTAAAGTTGAAAAGGGTCAAGGATTAATTCTTCAAGCTGGCATGAATACCAGTGGAATGCAGTGCTAAAAACCGGAGGGGCTAGGCTCCTTGTCCGGTTTTAGCAGGCTACAAGGGCAGAGATGAGTAACCTTTTAAAATATTTGTAGATTGCTATCGTTAGGGGGAGGAAATCATATAAATTTATCATGTAACTTAATTGTGAAACGAGTCGTTTCCGGCTCGTATAAATTCAAAGATAGATAGACAAAGGGACAAATTAATATGTACATAATTAGATCAAGCACTCATCATAATTTTTGATTATGAAATAGAGTAGAGTAGTGTTTATTTGTTCATTCAAGTGCTTGAGTTGTTTGATATGATATGCAGCACGTTTCACGTAAAGATAATGTTAATATTCATTTAGAAGTGCTTCCAAAGTGTTTTTCCGTTATCGGATGTTTTATAGATATTAAGGCATGTTGTTAAGATAATCCAGAGGTAGGGTTGCCAAGTGATTTAAATTGTTGTGGGACGGAATGAAGTCCATTGATTTGTTGTAAATATCGTGAAGTTCGCCAGTGGACAAAATAATAATAATCTGTAGAAGTGTCGGAGTAGTTACATTAAAATTGGGTAATGTGTAAAGGCGTGTTTAATAATAATCTTTGAGAATAAAGGCACGGGACTAGATGGATAGAATGATTGCAAATCAAAGTATTATAGCCTAAAGGTGGGGATATTATGTGGCATGAATATTTAATTTGGACAGTGAATCCGATTTTAACACTAATTGTTGATTTAACGTTTTTTTTGGACTCCATAATAATCATAAATAATTTTGGTAGAAACGAGATAGGCATTTTGATAATATGGTCACGCTATGTTTGAGGCCCAGAGTGATTTGAGCCAAAAGTTGAGATTTGGAGTTTTGTGGGACAGAAATCCGGCCCGAAATGAAAGTGAATTGTACTGATGTTGATGAAGAAATAGATGGATCTTAAGGCCTACATAGAGGTTGTATTTCTATACCGGTGTATTGAGTGGCAGAATAGAGTCCACACACCAAGGGTTAATTAGTGAAAATGTTTTGAAGAGTTCCGATGGATAAATGGACTTCAAAATGGAAAAGGAAGGAATAATTTAACACTTGCAGAGATTGCAGGTATTTGCCCAACTGCGAGGTGTTATGGGATTTGAGAATTGTCTTAGGAGCATATGGTCTCCATGAATTAACGACAGTACGAAAATAAGGGTGCGGGTTCGAACACTATTATGTCCCGACCGATGTGAATTCGGATCTTGGTGATTTCTGTTGGGAGAGAACGTATGTGACTAAATTATAAAGATGGGGAATAAAAATAAAGATTCTCGAAAGCATAAGAATATTAATAATAATAATATTCCAAGTAAATCATGTCTGGATTGATTAGTGCCAAAATAAATCGGAATTGTAAAAAGGGGTTATGCGATAAACATATATAGAGTGGACTACCGTGTAACAAGCGAAATTAAATTTCTTAAATTAATAATAATAATAATAATAATAATAATAATAATAATAAATATTTGAAGAAGTAGAAGAAGAAGAATTTACTTTTTTATATTTTGGACATAATAATGATGTTGGGAGTTGAAATGAAAAATTTGAGATTTTTAAGTAATAATAATAATAATAATAATAATAATAATAATAATAATAATAATAATAATGAGAATATTTGAAGAAGGAGGAGACGAATAAAAAGGAAGCTATTTTTTTTTTTTTTGATGAGAATAATAAGAGCGAGAAGTTGACTATTATAGCGAGGATGATTACGGGTTACGATAATCACGATTTCCACTATTGATAATAATAATAATAATAATAATAATAATAATAATAATAATAATAATATTTTTTAATATTTTTATTTTATTTTATTATTTCGGATGCTGATGATGAATGATACTAGGGAAGCCAGCTGGCGAATTAACGTAATAATGTCAAGTGTTGTGAATAATAAGTTAATAGTGGTAAAATGAAGGCAAATCCCTACATCTGGACCATTAGGTTAGAGTCTCTTTGTCGTTTCCTTCAACTAACGATTAGCATATCTTGGTTAGGAACCCGGGGGGAGTTTGTAGTTTCCCGGGTTTGTCTCATCTCAATCAAAGTCGAGGCGATAACATAGTCCATGTGATCGCGCCCACTTAGCCAACAGGTAATTGGTCCACGACCAAATATGGTCATGGGGTTAACAAAGGTAAATGTTGTAACCAAGGTTGAGATTTACAAAACACAGCTTTATTATTCGCTTCAAATGCAAAATACACTATTTACAGAAATAAAATGAAATTTAACTTGAAGCAAATGAATTAGGAATCTTGAGAAAGAGTCTATCTTTTGTACACTATATACAAGTTTACAGTATTTACATCCACTTCTATCTAGAAAAGATAGTCCTTGTGATAAGAAAAGTCGATAGTCGAAAACTATCCGAAGTACTGACATAAATGTTTTGGAAAGTCCTTCCTTGCTGAGTTCATAAAAGCAAGTTCAATGTTGGAAGAATTCTTACTTGGCGAAACCAAGGGAGCTTGCATCAATTAAGGAAATATGACGGTATGTAATAGTATGACTGGATATGGGCAGCGGAAGGGGAGCGGTGACCAGAGGTGAGACCTCGTACTGCCAGAAATTCAGTCCACCTGGCCGAAGCACATTTTCAAGAGGAGTAGCCTCCGTGCTCGACGTAGGGTGTATTCTGGAGCTGGACACCGGGGCAAGTGGGCATCAGGACAGGCTGGGAGTTCCTCTTTATAGTACACATACGATGGTTCAGGCACGCGCACTGAGGGCTGCGCGTCGAGGATAGAAGAATGACACTTGGCGCGCGTGTAGCTGGCTGGCGGAGCGAGAAGGGAGCGCCGGACATACAACACCCTCCCCTCCTAAATACGCCGGTACGGCGTGAAACGGCGGCGGCGCTGGCGGCGGCTGCGATGCTGTGCCGGAGCTGCTGATGTCTCTGGTGGATTGTCCGGAGCTGGGACCGGGCGGAGTGGCGCTGTCTCGTCCTGAAAGGAACCCATGGTTATTAAATGGTCTAAAGCTCGTTCAGCAATAGATTTATCTGGCTGAGCAATAGAATCAAGAGCTGGACATGGGCGGTAGCGCAGACGTATCTGGTCTTGATGGCGGCAGATACGTTTCTCCGTAGTCTGTATTTCGTAGAGACGATGACCCAGAGATCTGCAGATGACTCCAGGTATCCAGAGTGGGTTTGACCTGAATGTCCGGGTGTAGACCTTGTCGTTGACTGAGAACTTCGTTGGTGAGGTCTGAGACTGGGCTGGAAGAGGCTGCAACAGAGAAAGCAAAGTTCTGTGAGGTCGTCCATGGAGCTTCTGTGCAGGAGTGATATTATCAGCGCCGGGCAGAGTTCTGTAGTTGCTTAAGAGTTGGAGCAATGCTTGGTCTTTAGTTAAGCCTGAAGAGACAGCTTTTTTCATACTTCTCTTAAATGTTTGTACAAAGCGTTCAGCTTCACCATTAGATTGAGGGTGAAAAGGCGGTGTTAGGATATGACGAATGCCATTATATGTACAAAATTTCTTAAAAGCAGTAGCTGTAAATTGAGGTCCGTTGTCCGAAATGAGGACTTGAGGTAAGCCTTCTGTAGTAAATATCTTCTGTAGAGCACGAATGGTAGCTTCGGTCGTAGTAGTCGAATGCATATCCACTACATATGGAAAGTGCGATAGTGAGTCGATGACTATTAACCACATGGAATTGAGGAAAGGACCTGCGAAATCGATGTGAACTCGTTCCCATGGAGTAGTAGCAGGAGGCCATGAAGCTAGATCAGAAGACGGGGCGGTCTGATTCAGTTGACATTGTTCACAATGACGGATGAGCTTTTCGATGGCGGCATCAATACCGGGCCAGTAGCAGTGTTGACGTGCTAGTTGCTTCGTTCGGGATATACCCCAATGGCTTTGGTGTAATAATTCGAGGACTTGTTTCTGTAGGCTAAGTGGGATAACCACTCGGAAGATGGTGCGCGACCTTGACCGATATATGCTGGGAGTGAGAGAGAGAGCAAGCAAACACGCTGGAGCGTGCCACACAGGTGGAGCGCACGTCAGAGAGCTGTGGAATGTCTGTTGAGTGGGCGACACACTGGGCACTGATTGACTTCGTCGCCAATGTCTAAGTGTATGAGGGCACTGAGTTTGCTGTACCTCGTTGTGAAGGAGTGGATGAATAGCAAGTTATTATCTTGTCGCCACAGAGTTGGTGACTGGGGCCGATGAAGTGGAGTGTTTGTTGCGTTCCTTTTTTTTTTTACCTCGTCGCCATAGAGTTGTGTTGTAACCAAGGTTGAGATTTACAAAACACAACTTTATTATTCGCTTCAAATGCAAAATACACTATTTACACAAATAAAATGAAATTTAACTTGAAGCAAATGAATTAGGAATCTTGAGAAAGAGTCTATCTTTTGTACACTATATACAAGTTTACAGTATTTACATCCACTTCTATCTAGAAAAGATAGTCCTTGTGATAAGAAAAGTCGATAGTCGAAAACTATCCGAAGTACTGACATAAATGTTTTGGAAAGTCCTTCCTTGCTGAGTTCATAAAAGCAAGTTCAATGTTGGAAGAATTCTTACTTGGGGAAACCAAGGGAGCTTGCATCAATTAAGGAAATATGACGGTATGTAATAGTATGACTGGATATGGGCAGCGGAAGGGGAGCGGTGACCAGAGGTGAGACCTCGTACTGCCAGAAATTCAGTCCACCTGGCCGAAGCACATTTTCAAGAGGAGTAGCCTCCGTGCTCGACGTAGGGTGTATTCTGGAGCTGGACACCGGGGCAAGTGGGCATCAGGACAGGCTGGGAGTTCCTCTTTATAGTACACATACGATGGTTCAGGCACGCGCACTGAGGGCTGCGCGTCGAGGCTAGAAGAATGACACTTGGCGCGCGTGTAGCTGGCTGGCGGAGCGAGAAGGGAGCGCCGGACATACAACAGTAAATCTGATACCTTCAGATATCAACGGTTCCACCACCCAAATGGAAGGGTGGTCAAAAGTGATAAATACACTGACTGACAGAGCAAATGCAACACCAAGAAGGAGTGGTCAGAACTTTATGCCAATTGCAGGGTAGACTGACGTCACTGAGGTATGCTCATGATGTGAAATGCGCCGCTGTGCTGCGCACGTAGCGAACGATAAATGGGACACGGCGTTGGCGAATGGCCCACTTCGTACCGTGATTTCTCAGCCGACAGTCATTGTAGAACGTGTTGTCGTGTGACACAGGACACGTGTATAGCTAAGAATGCCAGGCCGCCGTCAACGGAGGCATTTCCAGCAGACAGACGACTTTACGAGGGGTATGGTGATCGGGTTGAGAAGGGCAGGTTGGTCGCTTCGTCAAATCGCAGCCGATACCCATAGGGATGTGTCCACGGTGCAGCGCCTGTGGCGAAGATGGTTGGCGCAGGGACATGTGGTACGTGCGAGGGGTCCAGGCGCAGCCCGAGTGACGTCAGCACGCGAGGATCGGCGCATCCGCCGCCAAGCGGTGGCAGCCCCGCACGCCACGTCAACCGCCATTCTTCAGCATGTGCAAGACACCCTGGCTGTTCCAATATCGACCAGAACAATTTCCCGTCGATTGGTTGAAGGAGGCCTGCACTCCCGGCGTCCGCTCACAAGACTACCATTGACTCCACAGCATAGACGTGCACGTCTGGCATGGTGCCGGGCTAGAGCGACTTGGATGAGGGAATGGCGGAACGTCGTGTTCTCCGATGAGTCACGCATCTGTTCTGTCAGTGATAGTCACCGCAGACGAGTGTGGCGTCGGTGTGGAGAAAGGTCAAATCCGGCAGTAACTGTGGAGCGCCCTACCGCTAGACAACGCGTCATCATGGTTTGGGGCGCTATTGCGTATGATTCCACGTCACCTCTAGTGCGTATTCAAGGCACGTTAAATGCCCACCGCTACGCGCAGCATGTGCTGCGGCCGGTGGCACTCCCGTACCTTCAGGGGCTGCCCAATGCTCCGTTTCAGCAGGATAATGCCCGCCCACACACTGCTCGCATCTCCCAACAGGCTCTACGAGGTGTACAGATGCTTTCGTGGCCAGTGTACTCTCCGGATCTCTCACCAATCGAACACGTGTGGGATCTCATTAGACGCCGTTTGCAAACTCTGCCCCAACCTCGTACGGACGACCAACTGTGGCAAATGGTTCACAGAGAATGGAGAACCATCCCTCAGGACACCATCCACACTTTTATTGACTCTGTACCTCGACGTGTTTCTGCGTGCATCGCCGCTCGCGGTGGTCCTACATCCTACTGAGTCGATGCCGTGCGCATTGTGTAACCTGCATATCGGTTTGAAATAAACATCAATTATTCATCTGTGCCGTCTCTGTTTTTCCCCCAACTTTCATCCCTTTCGAACCACTCCTTCTTGGTGTTGCATTTGCTCTGTCAGTCAGTGTATTATATAATCATTTTTCAGGAATAATTTGCCAACTTACCGGCAAATCAAGGGTCAACAGATTTTGATTGTGTGTAAAATCTATTTTATTTACTTAAATAAAATGCTCCTTTAGCATTTGCAAGGAAACAGTTCCAGGTTCTTGTTCTTGTAGAATAGTAAACCCTCGGTGACCGTTTAAATATCCGTCCCCATTTCTAGGACGGAGCCTTCATAAGTTTCCTTTGATCTGAATATATATATATATAATTTGTGTGTTTTATGATGAGCCTTAAAGTTAAAGATTAGAGTGTCCCGTTCAACCCTGTAGTACTGATTGGATGGCGCCCTTACATTTAGTTTGAGATCTTATATCTCAAAATATATTTTTTTATTGTTTATTAGTTGCGATAGATTCGGACCGTAACACTCCCTGAGATAAATGCTGGTTGGGACTCAGGCTTTGAACGGGTACAATACAACAACGGTATGGCAATTTAGAACCAATACTTATAAGGATCCAAGATTACAACCTTTAAACACTCTTGGGGCTGCGAGCCCTAATGTTACAATTCAGAGCTCCTAGTTCGATTTTAACCAAGCAACAATTTGTTCAAAAGGGCAGAAAACCCCTAAGCCATGGAGCACTTGCTCCCGATTACCATATCAGGCCTCCCAGAGGCAACTTTTACCACTCAAGAAAAGAGCTGACACGCTCTCAGTTTTTCAAACCTCTTCAAGGCAATAGCAGACTGTACAATTGCTTGCCATCAAGGCACAAATTATAAAAATGAAACGAGGGTACCTCGTACCCAACCTACTGGGCCTTAGTAGAAAAAGAACAGGTTAATTAAATGGCCCGAAAAACCAAAAGGAATGGAGGCGAGTATTTGCACTCCTACATATACTTTCATAAAACCTAAAAGGCACTAGGCCGATGACACAGGGGCTATTCCCAACCTATAGAGGTGAACTGTATAAAAAGGAAATTTAAACATTACGGAAGAGAAAAATTCAGTCACCAAAACGTAGTCACCTCAAACCAAAATGAAGGGGAGCTCGATAGGGTAAATTACTCTCTATCCCCGAATTACAGTTACAAATTTAATTAAGTTTTTACATAAGCCGGCAGAAAATTACATATTCAGGAAATTAGGTTACATTGTGAAGGTATCGGACCTTTCCCGCGGGTTAAACTGCTGAGCTAGCAAGAAATAAAGATGTTAAAAGGCCATTACCTTACAGAAGACCTGCTGCCTGATGAAAGAGGCGTTTCCCGCTTCCTGTTTTACGTCCACACACTTAGATGTTAATCGAGTGGCCAAGAGACGTGAAAATCCGCAGTTTATAAATCCTCGGGGAAAGTTCGAGACCTTTCATGAATAATCAAGACACACCCACAGGTTTTTAATGGCTACATTAAACAGTTACACACAAAATCGAAGAAGAAATACGTGATGGCTGAAAATTAATTACAGAAATTATTGATTGGTTAATTTCAAAACTGGCGGATGGAAAAGATCAATATTGCCAACCCAAAAACGAATGAACAAAATTTAGCAATGAAAAACCTTATGAATACAAAATTTCTTCATAAAGGTTCTTTCACTTCGCACCAGGGTGCATGATCATAGTTTTTGTAGTGACATCTATGAGAGAATGTCCACACTTCTTGACCAGTGGAAACCAAAACAAGTTGAAATTCACACAGTACTGGCAACTTCATAATTACAAAATTTACGGTAGTGACATTTATTACTCTATACAGAATAACATCATCCGCAAAAGGCCTTATCTCTGATTCCACTTCTTTACACATATCATTGATATATATAAGAAAACATAAAGGTCCGATAATACTGCCTTGAGGTATTCCCCTCTTAATTATTACAGGGTTAGATAAAGCTACGCCTGCTCTAATTCTCTGAGATCTATTTTCTACAAATATAGCAACCCATTCAGTCACTCTTTTGTTTAGTCCAGTTGCACTCATTTTTGCCAGTAGTCGCATATGATCTACCTAATCAAATGCATCAGCGTTGGCCATGCGTTTAGGATCGCGTAGCACTTAGCTTTCATTCGGGTGATTGTAGGTTCATATCCCTCCGTCAGCAGCCCTGAAGATTGTTTTCCGTATTTTCCCATGTGCACACCAGGAAAATGCTGGAGCTGTACCTTACAGCTCACAGCTGCGCGCTCCTAACCGTACGGCCAACATGCTCGGTAATTTTGAATGTTTGGTAAATCAGATTTACAGGATGACCCGTAAGTCCATTAACATTTGACGAAAGAACACTTCACGGAATATTGGCAGTAGACGGGTAATAATTGACAGACATTATTGGTATGATGGGTTTTATTGACACAAAAGTAAAGTACACAAAATAACCAACAGATGGCGCTGGACAGCAACACATCAGGTACAAAAGTCCACTCACCCTGTCATAAAATGGCGTTTTATTAACACCAATAACGAGTGCACAAACAGGCCAACAGATGGTGCTGGATAGCAAAACGTCACGTACAAATGGCCACACATGCTTGACATAAAATGGGGTTTTATTAACACCAATAACGAGTGCACAAACAGGGCAACAGGTGGCGCTGGACAGCAACACATCGCGTTCAAATGGCCACACATGCTTGACATAAAATGGGGTTTTATTAACACCAATAACGAGTGCACAAACAGGCCAACAGATGGCGCTGGGTAGCAACACGTCAGTGATGCCAAATGAGACTCGTGTACGGTATAAAAGGAGCTGTCGTGAGAGAGGGCGTCAGATGCGCCTGCAATCGCGGCATGTCATGCTTCGCTACCCCCACTCCCGGTCCCCCGACCTCTGTCCGTGTGATTATTGGCTGTGGGGTTACCTGAATTCGCAAGTCTACCGGGAAAGTCTGACCTCATTAGGAATGCTAAAAGACAACATGCGACGGCAATTTCTCACCAAACCTACGGATATGCTGTACAGTGCTGTTCACAACATTGTTCCTCGACTACAGGTATTGTTGATGAATGAGCATGTGTTATGAAGAACATCATCTTTGCTAAACCTCAGTTGTTATGCTAGTTATTGCTCGTGTATCGTATGAAGCGCCATCTGTTGTATTTTATTTTGGTGTCAATAAAACTCCATGTCATGCCAATCATGTGTGTCAATTATTACCTCTCTACCTCCAATACCCCGTGAAGTATTGCCTCGTCAAATGTTAAGGGACTTCTGGGTCACCCTGTATTACAGGTATGCTAACTGAGGTGAGTACAAACACATTTCATCAGGTGCAGGTAATTTCTAAATTCTTGCAAGTCTTTGCTGATGAATAGTGGTTCTTCGAAGACGAAAGTGACATGCAGCAGCCAACGGCTGCAGTTGTAGTCCGGGGATGACACGCATGAATCAATAGCTCTATATTGCCTGTATTGCCGTAGTAATTGCAGGTCCAAATCACTGTTTTATATCTGAACTGTAGGGAACAATGATTACTAGCTTGTAAACTGATTGTTTTATATCTTACAGTGTCTGTCCTGGAACGTTTATGTACAGAGGTTGTGTATGGTCGTATTTTACCATTTATATACTCTGGTGAGTTTTTTTGGAATTCACGGCTTATTAGCACCGAAGGAGAAATACGGGATAGAGTAAGCGATAAATCTAAAATGCAATAACTGTATGTCAAACGTCAAAGATAGCGTTCGTAGTTGATGCTCACACATGTCCGACAGTCGTAGACCATCTAAAGAAATAAGTAAAGGTGAGCTTATTTTCTTGCAATCATTAGCATTCATCTGATACGCAAATACATGATATTTGCTAATGATATTACTCACAGTATTGTATCTTCTACCTTCCACAAATGCTAGAAAGTTTATATATACCGACGACCTTGCTATAACTGTACATTTCCGTGATTTCGGAACAACTTTTTTTTTTTGCTAGGGGCTTTACGTCGCGCCGACACAGATAGGTCTTATGGCGACGATGGGATAGGAAAGGCCTAGGAGTTGGAAGGAAACGGCCGTGGCCTTAATTAAGGTACAGCCCCAGCATTTGCCTGGTGTGAAAATGGGAAACCACGGAAAACCATTTTCAGGGCTGCTGATAGTGGGATTCGAACCTACTATCTCCCGGATGCAAGCTCACAGCCGCACGCCTCTACGCGCACAGCCAACTCGCCCGGTTCCGGAACAACTGAAGTTACCCTTACAGATTATCTCTTTAAACGTATTTTTTTTTTTTTTGCTAGGGGCTTTACGTCGCACCGACACAGATAGGTTTTATGGCGACGATGGGATGGGAAAGGCCTAGGAGTTGGAAGGAAGCGGCCGTGGCCTTAATTAAGGTACAGCCCCAGCATTTGCCTGGTGTGAAAATGGGAAACCACGGAAAACCATCTTCAGGGCTGCCGATAGTGGGATTCGAACCTACTATCTCCCGGATGCAAGCTCACAGCCGCACGCCTCTACGCGCACGGCCAACTCGCCCGGTTTTAAACGTATTGGGCCGATTGCAAAAACGGTATTTACACGATGTCTACGGCTAAACAATGCCTAAGTATGGCTGCCGCATTGCAGAGACGTTATTTAACACTTAGACTGCCGAGAGCACTGTTTAACCTCAAATGAGAGGAGTGAATCACAATCAGAGGTTATGTACCATGAAATATGTAATTTTTATTATCATGTTGAGACGATTCCGGGAAGAAAACTTAGTCCGACAGCCTCTCTGTGGGTCGCCCGCTGCTAAATCGCAGCAATTCGTTTTTGACATGCACGGGGAGATAATCATAAAATAAGGTTTCACTTTACGAGAGACTTATTTCTTGAGACTGACCAAGTGGCATTCCGGTAACTGTCAACTTGAATACAATTCTTGGCAACCGATATATTTTATTATGTACATGGGGTAATTTCCATGAAATTATAGGTCGCTTCGACTACATACATATCAGAATTGTGTGTCCCGATCGTCTGAGGGCTGTCACATACATCAACCGGGAGGGATTCACTTATATTTACTGCAAAGTAAACACACATAATAGTGAAAACTAAAAAGTAGGTTGTATGGGATTTTAATATATATAATCGTATAAGTTTTCAGCAACTATCAGATAGGAAAATGCAGGTGGTGGTGATTATTGTTTAAAGAGGGCTGGGGAGGAAGAGCCGTGGCCATCCATAATAACAGCCCTAGTATTTGCCTGGTGTAAAAATAGGGAAACTACGGAAAACAATCTTCACGGCTGCCGATGATGCGTTTCGAACCTACGATCTCCAGAATGCAAGCTACATCTACATGGCCCGTACAACACACTCGGTTACACATTACTATTGCTTCATCTTCCCTTCGTCGAAGCTACCGTAATTTATGAGTAGATTACACTCACTGTAACAACGCTATAAGCAAAGCTACACTTCCCCATACGGTGGCTTGTCACTTTATTGTCGATAATATTATGAGATTTAATTTCCACCGAAAGCGATACTCTTATCTGTGGGCAAGTCATGCTCAGCCATATTTGAGTAATGTGTAGGAAGACAAACAGCTGACTGGCGTTCGGCGCGCGCACCGACGAATTTCATTAATTGCGACAAGCAAAGAGTTGCATGATAGATACTTCTGTCTCCATTTTTAAACCAAAATTGAAAGTTTAAGGAATGTCTAGTTAAACATCGACTGAACATTGTTTATGCAATGGAAGATCGTGAATGATTTAGACGTTGATTAGGTAGACGATGTCTAAGGCTTAAAACTAGTCATCGTTTCTGCAATCGGCCCATTAAGTTCTTCACTACTTGGCTATTGAAACAAAACATTTCCAAAATTGAGGTCAGATGCTTTCACGTGAACAATAAGCAAGCAGCTTCACCCTTAAGTGCAATTCAGTGGACAGCTACTGGTTTAATCCTCGTCCAAAATATCTACTTGTTTTATTGGATTGATCATTGACCTATAGAGAACATCCCAACAGAACATCAGCAAAGGTAACAACATCCTACATAAACTCTCAGAAGCAGGCTGAGGTACAACTGCATCTATCCTAAGAACAACAGCTCTTGCTCTAGTTTACCCAGCAGCTGAATATTGCAGTCTAGTATGGATTAATAGTGCTCACACAAAGAAAATGGATACTCAGTTGAATGACACAATGACGACTATATCAGGAACCATCTAATCTACACCTTTGTAATGTCTATCAGTACTTTCTAACATTCGTCCTCTCTAACTAAGGAGACAAATGACACTGAAGAAAGAATGACTTGAATGCCGTCCAAATTATCTCCTGCCAATACATCAGGACTGCTCACATCAACACCTCAGGTTAAATTCAAGGAAAACTTCATGGGTACTACAGTAGGTGAGAGACTAATCCAAAAACAATTTAACATGAATTAAACGTGGCGCAATATGTGGTTCACTTCAAACCCAGACAAACTAGGCTTAATCCTGGATCCAGTTAACCGTCCTTGAGGTTTCAACCTGCCCAGAAGAATCTGGACGTCATTAAATCGAATTAAGAACCCAACATGGCAGATGTCAACAGCGGAAGCATAAGTGGACAGTAACTGAGAACCCTTACTGTGACTGTGCAGACCTGCCCCAGAATCTCCAACGTATCGCTATGGATTGACCATTCCGGAAGTTCAACGGAACAGTGCAGGACATCCACGAGGGCACTGATGAAGCTGTAAAATAGTTAAGCATGTTGGAGTTTCAACTCTTACATTACTACATCATGTCTCATTCTGTACGTTTTAAGACTACTCAAATGTGTATATAGTTGTAAATAATTGTTTCATCATTGTTTATAAACTTGTACCTTCCTCCCATACGAAATAAATTATAAAATAAAATTGCTAATGATGAGTTATTTACAAAGAAGCTGCCACAGATTTCCGGGTGTTGACTAAACGAAGGGGCCTGTATTTGGCATTGCAGTCAAGTTAACGGCCTAATGCAGGGTACTGGAAATGTATTTATTTATTTATTTATTTATTTATTTATTTATTTATTTATTTATTTATTTATTTATTTATTTATTTATTTATTTATTTATTTATTTATTTATTTATTTATTTATTTATTTGCCTTGTTCTGTTATATGTAATAAATCCTATAGAATCTTCTTTTACAATAATCCAAGTTTAGCAAAACCATTAAACTACTACTATTTACTGTCAATAGGAAATAATTAGAAATTGACTTATACATTTTCTTTGCATCTTTCTCTTGGCAATGCCAGAGGAGTTTCAGTCTCATGTATGTCTATCACAGTATGGAAGCTGGTAAGGTATGAGAGTGCTTTGTAATGACTATAAAGTTCGGTCGGATGTTAAGGAAATGACATATTTACTTTTCCTTTATTCACGTCCATTATAAGCTGAAATTAAGGACGAAATTGACGTTTCTCATTATACTTAGGTGGATTTTATATAGGATATATTATATTTTCGTTTTTAAGGTTCTAAAAATCCGTAACATAGCAATGGTATTCGGAGCGCAACTAGTGCGTCTAAGCGATTTGAAAGGTGCTAATTAGAGGGCCAGGCGTGCTGCGATAGCACTTTCTGGCCAGGTAAGGAAAGCTCCTCATTCCGGGATGAGTGGCTCAGACGGTTGAGGAGTTGGCCTTCCGACCCCAACTTGGCAGGTTCGATCCTGGCTCAGTCCGGTGGTACCTGAAGGTAATCAATACGTCACCCTCGAGTCGGTAGATTTACTGGCATGTAAAAGAACTCCTGAGGGACTAAATTCCGGCACCTCGGCTTCTCCATAATCCGTAAAAGTAGTTAGTGGGACGTAAAGCCAATAACATCATCATTAATGCTCCTCATCAGGTCTTGTTCTGCTCATTATGATGCTGTCATCTATTTTTGCGCTTTTTCAATTACCACATAACCTAACTTAATGATAATAATAATAATAATAATAATAATAATAATAATAATAAATTATATGTAAAACTGTAATTTAACGAGATCTTCATGACAAATTTTTCATCATAAAAGTGCACTCCCTTTTTGTATTGATTAGCTGTGTTCGTCCAAATATCAAACCAATGCTTCGTTCGGCCTGGCAAATAGCAGATTTTGTTCATATTGCTTTTTGTGTTCATTATCCAAATGTTCTAGACATTAACTGTCATGTATCAGGAAGCTTCAGTGTAGATAACTGTGATTTTTTAAAATTTCGTGTGGCTATTTCTAGCCCTTGTAAGGCAGACCCTCCGATAGGGGTGGGTGGCATCTGCCATTTGTAGGTAACTGCGTGCTATTGTAGTGGAGGACAGTGTTATGTGTGGTGTGTGAGTTGCAATGATGTTGGGGACAGCACAAACACCATGCCCCCTGGCCATTGGAATTAGCCAATTAAGGTTAAAATCCCCGACCCGGCCGGGAATCGAACTCGGGACCCCTCTGAATCAAAGGCCAGTACGCTGACCATTCAGCCAATGAGTCGGGCGACGACTGTGATGAAAATGCCTTATTAAGTATTTTAACGGCGCATCAAACATTGTGTTCTACGGCTTCATTGATACGGAACGCCTTCATCACAGGTCATTTATAATAATAATAATAATAATAATAATAATAATAATAATAATAATAATAATAATAATAATAATAATAATAATCCGTCGCAGGTGTTGCTCTTTTCCTTTCCTCCCTACACGCCTTTCCCGTCTTCAACTTGGGCCTTTCTTGAAAATCCTGGTGGTCTTTTAGTTTCCTTCTGAGCGAGTTGCGTTCTTGCATATCTTCATAAGTGATCTCCACCTTCTGTAGGTCCCTTTCCACCTCCTTGAACCAAGTTGGTTGGGACTTTTTACCTTTGAAATAGGTAAAAATCCGGTTCGATTATTGTGTGGGTTTCTTTCTTAGCAAGTGGCCATACAATGCAATTCTCCTTCTTCGCATGACATCAGAGATCTCCTGGACATGAGTATACATCTATATTCATCTTTGACTTTAATTGGGACAAGAATTTTCCTTAAGATCTTTCTGAGTTTGCGTTCAAGGGTTTCATTGTAAACGTCTTTGTTCAGTTGATAGGTCATTTCTATTTTATTCATGTGTTGCGCGAAAGCTTCCTTGTCAGAGATGTTTGGTTCCATCAAAGATATTTAAACATCTGTCCGTTTGACTGTCGCCTGGTTTACTTTTAGCTCCCTCGGTGCTGGCTTGATATTAAGCGGGCCTTACACGATCAATATTATTGACGCAATATTGGTAAAAAAAGCTGTAGCCCTCACACGATTCAATAATATTGATCAATAAAGTGTCAGTTTCAATTGTGCAGTCAGGGAGGATGGATCTACCGGTTCTAATCGCGTCTGCTTTGGTCATCAATAAGAGGAAAAGAAGGAGGCAAAAAAAAACAGTGTGGACAAAAAGCTGGTTAAATAGACGTACGAGTCATGGATATGGGGAATTGCTTCGAGGAGTCAACAGTGAGCCAGATGACTACAGAAATTTTTTAAGAATGGATGAACAGCTGTTTCAACACCTAGTTGCATTGGTTTCACCATTTATAATAAAATAGGATACGGTTATGAGGAAGGCCATTTCACCGGCGGATCGACTTGCAGTCACATTAAGATCTCTAGCAACAGGCAACAGCTTTGAAGATTTGAAATTTTTGTGTTACATGGCTGCAACTACCATAAGTGAAATAGTTGAAGAAACCTCGTTGATGCACGAAATAGAAACAACCTCTTCCCCGTCTACAGATTGACTGACGATGTATTGCACCATATGGCAATATACCCCTCACACGTGGCAATAATATTGAAGCCGCCTCAATATATTGACGGGCGTTCAATAAAAATCGGACGGATTTTATTTTCTTCACTATTATTGCCATCAATATTATAGTTTCAATATACTCCTTACACGGTCGATATATTGATCATATCGATATTCACTCAATAATATTGACCGTGTAAGGTAGCCTTAGTTATCTGTTATCATCTGTACTCATCCGGAGCACGTATGTCACCTAACACATGTTCAGGAAGTTCTTAAAGATTTTAAATGAATTCCTAACACTGGTAAGAAATCTACCATCAGGAAAAGTAGAAGACTATGTCAAGGAGATAGAATTTCCCAAGAAGCAATATTTAATTGAAGAATAAAAAGTACATTTATGAACTGATGAGCCCAACTTAGCATGATTTTCCCCATTGCCTTTCACTAAGAAAAATGCAGTCAGTTTTTAACGGGTTCAGAAGTCGCTCATAGTATGAAGTAACAGCCAGTTACAGGATATACACAGGTAAAGTACACAGGCTATATTCAGAGAACACCATAAACTCTAAACCGTCCATGTTAGCACCGACCATTATCTCGCACCAAGACAAAGAATCACAAAAGAACAATACATGCATAAGTGTATTGCGATGACAAAAGACACTCTGACAGGAAATTCATTCTCGCAACATATGTTTAAAATTTTAACTAACCACAACTCAAATATAATTTCATACTTCAGTCCATGATGAATTATTTATATAAAACATTGAAGCATTTTAGGCCTTTTTAAAAGTGAAACTACCGGCGTTTAGCCCCAAGTAACAGTGGGCTAATCCGTTGGATTGCTACAACATATAATACCAATAGAGTAGCTCCGTTATTGGATATTATAAATTTTCCAGCGAACCCATTCCTGGTTGCCAGCGTTTCGCCCCAGTGTGCTAAGTTGGGCTCATCATCTGTACTCATCCGGAGCACGTATGTCACCTAACACATGTTCAGGAAGTTCTTAAAGATTTTAAATGAATTCCTAACACTGGTAAGAAATCTACCATCAGGAAAAGTAGAAGACTATGTCAAGGAGATAGAATTTCCCAAGAAGCAATATTTAATTGAAGAATAAAAAGTACATTTATGAACTGATGAGCCCAACTTAGCATGATTTTCCCCATTGCCTTTCACTAAGAAAAATGCAGTCAGTTTTTAACGGGTTCAGAAGTCGCTCATAGTATGAAGTAACAGCCAGTTACAGGATATACACAGGTAAAGTACACAGGCTATATTCAGAGAACACCATAAACTCTAAACCGTCCATGTTAGCACCGACCATTATCTCGCACCAAGACAAAGAATCACAAAAGAACAATACATGCATAAGTGCATTGCGATGACAAAAGACACTCTGACAGGAAATTCATTCTCGCAACATATGTTTAAAATTTTAACTAACCACAACTCAAATATAATTTCATACTTCAGTCCATGATGAATTATTTATATAAAACATTGAAGCATTTTAGGCCTTTTTAAAAGTGAAACTACCGGCGTTTAGCCCCAAGTAACAGTGGGCTAATCCGTTGGATTGCTACAACATATAATACCAATAGAGTAGCTCCGTTATTGGATATTATAAATTTTCCAGCGAACCCATTCCTGGTTGCCAGCGTTTCGCCCCAGTGTGCTAAGTTGGGCTCATCATCTGTACTCATCCGGAGCACGTATGTCACCTAACACATGTTCAGGAAGTTCTTAAAGATTTTAAATGAATTCCTAACACTGGTAAGAAATCTACCATCAGGAAAAGTAGAAGACTATGTCAAGGAGATAGAATTTCCCAAGAAGCAATATTTAATTGAAGAATAAAAAGTACATTTATGAACTGATGAGCCCAACTTAGCACACTGAGACGAAACGCTGGTAACTTCACGATTGCGAAGTTCAAAGGAGCTCAAAATATGTTTTTTAACATTTACAATCGATGAAATTAAATTATGGTTTCCTTCTGGAAACTTAATTTGTATTTATTTATGTATTTAAAGAAGATATGGAAGCTAATGGGAATGGGAAGCGTTTGCTGGACTTCTGTGCTAGTATGGGTTTAGCTGTTACGAATACATTCTTCAAGCATAAGGCTATTCACCGCTACACATGCGAGGCTAGTGGTATCAGATCCTTAATAGACCATATCTTAACCGACTTCCAATTAAGGAAATCTGTTAGGAATGTACGAGTTTTCCGGGGATTTTTCGAAGATACAGACCACTATCTGATCTGTAGTGAACTAAGTATCTCTAGGCCTAGGGTAGAGAAAGTGAAATCTGTCTGCAAACGAATAAGGGTAGAAAATCTCCAGGATGAGGAAATTAGACAGAAATACATGGATATGATTAGTGAGAAGTTTCGAACGGTAGACAGTAAGCAGGTTCAGGATATAGAAAGTGAATGGGTGGCATACAGGGATGCTGTAGTAAAAACAGCAAGCGAATGCCTAGGAACAACTGTGTGTAAAGATGGGAAAAGGCGGACATGTTGGTGGAATGATGAAGTGAGAGCAGCCTGTAAACGTAAAAAGAAGGCTTATCAAAAATGGCTCCAAACAAGGGCCGAGGCAGACAGGGATTTATACGTAGATGAAAGAAACAGAGCGAAGCAAATAGTTGTTGAATC
Source organism: Anabrus simplex (assembly GCF_040414725.1). Taxonomy (NCBI): domain Eukaryota; kingdom Metazoa; phylum Arthropoda; class Insecta; order Orthoptera; family Tettigoniidae; genus Anabrus; species Anabrus simplex. The sequence goes on along the minus strand of NC_090265.1, from coordinate 1,741,962,598 downwards.
CAAAAAGAAGTCATGGGAAGATTTTGGTAATAACCTGGAAAGACTAGGTCAAGCAGCAGGGAAACCTTTCTGGACAGTAATAAAGAATCTTAGGAAGGGAGGGAAAAAGGAAATGAACAGTGTTTTGGGTAATTCAGGTGAACTCACAATAGATCCCAGGGAATCACTGGAGAGGTGGAGGGAATATTTTGAACATCTTCTCAATGTAAAAGGAAACCAGGTGTGTGGTGGTGTTGCAAACAGCCAAGCTCATGGGGAGGAGGAAAATGATGTTGGTGAAATTAAGCTTGAGGAAGTGGAAAGGATGGTAAATAAACTCCGTTGTCATAAGGCAGCAGGAATAGATGAAATTAGACCTAAATTGGTGAAGTATAGTGGGAAGGCAGGGATGAAATGGCTTCATAGAGTAGTAAAATTAGCGTGGAGTGTTGGTAAGGTACCTTCAGATTGGACAAAAGCAGTAATTGCACCTATCTATAAGCAAGGGAACAGGAAGGATTGCAACAACTATCGAGGTATCTCATTGATTAGTATACCAGGGAAAGTATTCACTGGCATCTTGGAAGGGAGGGTGCAATCAGTCGTTGAAAGGAAGTTGGATGAAAACCAGTGTGGTTTCAGACCACAGAGAGGCTGTCAGGATCAGATTTTCAGTATGCGCCAGGTAATTGAAAAATGCTACGAGAGGAATAGGCAGTTGTGTTTATGTTTCGTAGATCTAGAGAAAGCATATGACAGGGTACCGAGGGAAAAGATGTACACTATGCTGTGGAACTATGGAATTAAAGGTAGATTATTAAAATCAATCAAAGGCATTTATGTTGACAATTGGGCTTCAGTGAGAATTGATGGTAGAATGAGTTTTTGGTTCAGGGCACTTACAGGGGTTAGACAAGGCTGTAATATTTCACCTTTGCTGTTCGTAGTTTACATGGATCATCTGCTGAAAGGTATAAAATGGCAGGGAGGGATTCAGTTAGGTGGAAATGTAGTAAGCAGTTTGGCCTATGCTGACGACTTGGTCTTAATGGCAGACTGTGCCGAAAGCCTGCAGTGTAATATCTGGGATCTTGAAAATAGGTGCAATGAGTATGGTATGAAAATTAGCCTCTCAAAGACTAAATTGATGTCAGTAGGTAAGAAATTCAACAGAATTGAATGTCAGACTGGTGATACAAAGCTAGAACAGGTCGACAATTTCAAATATTTAGGTCGTGTGTTCTCCCAGGATGGTAATATAGTAAGTGAGATTGAATCAAGGTGTAGTAAAGCTAATGGAGTGAGCTCGCAGTTGCGATCAGTAGTATTCTGTAAGAAGGAAGTCAGCTTCCAGACGAAACTAGCTTTACATCGGTCTGTTTTCAGACCAACTTTGCTTTACGGGAGCGAAAGCTGGGTGGACTCAGGATATCTTATTCATAAGTTAGAAGTAACAGACATGAAAGTAGCAAGAATGATTGCTGGTACGAACAGATGGGAACAATGGCAGGATAGTACTCGGAATGAGAAGATAAAGGCTAATTTAGGAATGAACTCGATGGATGAAGCTGTACGCATAAACCGGCTTTGGTGGTGGGGTCATGTGAGGTGAATGAAGGAGGATAGGTTACCTAGGAGAATAATGGACTCTGCTATGGAGGGTAAGAGAAGTAGAGGGAGACCAAGACGACGATGGTTAGACTCTGTTTCTAACGATTTAAAGATAAGAGGTATAGAACTAAATGAGGCCACAACACTAGTTGCAAATCGAGGATTGTGGCGACGTTTAGTAAATTCAAAGAGGCTTGCAGACTGAACGCTGAAAGGCATAACAGTCTATAATGATAATGTATTTTTTTTTTTTTAGTTCCGTTTGGGCCTGCTATGGACCACGTCGTTCTTATCTCTAGCAGCTTTCTTCTTTGACCAGTACTCCTTCATTTTTGCACTGTGAATGTCTTTTCGCTCCTGAGTCCATTTCACACCTCCTCCCGGACGTACTGTTTTTTCTGTTAGTGACTGGAGAGAGTTTGATGTTCTGATCAACGTTCTGTACCTATTCCTGTCATAAATTTCACTGGGAGCAATGTCCAAATCTTGAAGGTCTTTTCTGACGAGTCTTGCCCCACTTGGCATTAGTCGCTTTCCCTCTAGAGATGGTGTGGAAGATTCTGGAGGTGAGCCTCTGATTGTCCATTCTCATGACATGACCGTAGAAGTTCAATCTCCTCTTCCTCATAGATGTTGTAATGCTCTCCAATTGTTGGTACAGTTCGTTGTTGTGCCTGATTCTGTACTTGCCTTCTTCTTTAATGGGGCCCATGATTTTTCTCAGGATCTTCCTTTCCTTCAGCTCCAGTTTTCTAAGTTGCCCTTTTCTTACCATGTTTAGGCATTCTGAGGCGTATAGTACTGACGGTCTCACTACAGTAGTGTAATGCCTGATTTTGAGGTTAAGGGAGAGGGATTTGGATTTGTACATACTCTTACATAGGTGGTAGGCATTTTCCAATTTGATGCATCTGCTGTTCATGGCCTGATCTTCATTCATGTTTGGGGTTATCCATTCTCCTAGGTATTTGAAGGAGTTAGTCCTTTGTACTGTTCTGTCCCCCAGTGGGATTGATTTGGGTGCATCTTTGATGTTGGTGATAAACTGTGTTTTGTTGATGGCGATCTTCAGCCCTACTTTAGCTGCTATGTGGTCGAGAGAGGATAGTTGATGGATAGCTTCCTCCACACTGGATGCCAGGAGTGTAAGGTCGTCTGCGAAGGCTAAACAGTTGACTGTTAACTTGTCTTTCTTGTAGCCATTTCTCAATCCAGAGTCATCCTGTAGCATTTTCGTCCACTCACGAATGACTTTTTCAAGTAGGCAATTAAAGAGGATTGGAGATAGGCCATCCCCTTGTCTAACACCTGTTTTGATCTCAAATATCTGGGACAGTTCCCCTCTGAATTTGATTCTGGCAGTAGTGTTGGTAAGAGTTGTTTTCACTAGATTCAAGGTTTTCTTATCTAGTCCCAGTTCAGCGAGTGCCTGGAAGAGTGACTCTCTATCTACTGAATCGTAGGCCTTCTGAAAGTCAACAAATATTTTCCCTCGTGTAAATGAAAAAATTTTTTTTATACTGCAAAACAACACTTTTATCCATACCTAGCGCATTAGCAGTAGAGAGTGGTCAGTCTGTTCGAAATGGGAAAATGTTGTTTACTGGCGAACTATTGTACTTACCATTCAGCAGATTGGGAACCAATTCATGCCCAGCCGTTCATATTTTACTACTTACAACAGCAATCATCTCCAGACCTTTACTCAATGAGCCTCGACAAGTAGACATTTATGACTACAGTACATTGTTTAGACACACTAGTCAACCTGTACTTTATGAGAGTTGTAGCCTCCTAAACTATTATAACGTTCCTCATCCGAGTTGGTCTTGCCATTGTATTATGCAGCTTATGTCGATTTTATCTGCCTGGAAGAACATTACCTTGGAACGAGTAGGAGTACGTCAGTCACCTAACACATGTTGAGGAAGTTTAAAAAAAAATTAATGAATTCCTAACGCTGGTAAGAAATCTACCATCCAGGAAAAGTAGAAGACTATGTCAAGCAACATTTCTTTGAAGAATAAAAGATCTGAAGTGAATAAAAGCACATATAAACTTAGTACTAAATATGAAGTCCACCCCTGTTGTGTAGTGGTTAGTGTGATTAGCTAGTGGAGCCGATCACCAGCGATACACGGTCAACTGTTGTAGTGGAGGTTACATTGATACGCAAATAACCAGATACAACACCCCCCAAAAAAGAAACTAAACAGAGCACATGAAACATTAAACATTCTGTGTTCTTAATCTGCCCCTATAGGAAATTAATGCTAGCTCTGGCTGCGGAAAGAGATATTTAGCTCGCATTAAATTATGAGTTGCATACTTTAGTCGTCTTTTGAGAGACACTATCGACTTTCGGGCATCGGTAAGAACCAGACTGGCCCTGAACCTTACCGCTCACGGTTACCATCACTGCTTCACTCACATCGTAATTCTTGTTCCTTATCCTCTTGATACTGTCTTCATTCCTTTTCCTACTGGGTGCTTTTCGAGATTTTACCTCAGTCGACAGATACTTCGGTAAATTTTGAAAAATATGAGGTATCGCTCCTGGTTTTAATTTCCACCTACCACGAGGAAGTTCAATGTTTTTACCGTTCACAACAAAACAGTCCACCTTTTTAAGTTAATTAAATCTGCCGTAAAATGCAAATGGCTGACGATTGCTTATCTTTCCGCGGGACAACTATCGTCCTCTTCGCAAACAGATTATTCCTTTTTGGCGGAATAAAAAATCGTCTACTATCAGGCTTCTTTAGATAACCCGATTTACAACCGGGAACGAAACAGTACGACATTTTCTCGAAATAATAGAAGACTAGTTGATTGCACACACAAAGCACTGCACAGATATTAATACAGACTTTCGGAAAATATCAACACAAACAAATTCCCCCGATAGGCGTTAAAATTGATAGCATGTCTTCACGCACGCACACTATTACCTACGTCGACAGTTTGACGCACGTGTTGTTGCAGCTGGTTCGTTGCGACTGCAGCGCCATACTACGGCAGGGCCACCAACGACAATGTTAAGAGAGCGGAGATTTCACAATAGGTATTCTACTAGTCATGATATCACTTCGTCGGCCAGCCCAAAGTTTGTAACATTTTTCGTAACACTACTCTTTTGACAGGAAACACTAACAACAAAATGTGCTGCTTACCTTTTTCAGTTTTGGTATCAAGTAGTCCTGGTGTAGGTCCCATATAATGGAACCATACTCTAATTGGAGTCTTCATACAACCCCTAAATACACGGCGGATGCAGACTGGACGTCGGTCTACAGGTAGCCATGGCTGGTCCGTGGTCCGACAGCTCTGCACTCTGACCGACCAACCGAGCAGAGGAGGGGTGGCCACGGCTCTGCTGTAGTTTTACGCCTCTGTACTCGGGACTGGACCCCACCGTCGGCTGCCTCAGAATGGTTTTCCTGCACTAAGACGAATGCTGGGACAGTTCCAGTACAGACCACGGCCGCCAACCCTCCCGCCTTCTCCGCACATCTCCTTCACCGTAACAATCCTCCCTTGTGAGAGACGGCGTCACAATCTAACAGGCCCACCTCCCCCCTTCAGGGGAGGAATGGAAACGTTTTAGTAGTAGTAGTCATTAGTGGTGGTGATTACTGTTTTAAGGGGAAGTACAGCTAGGACACCATCCTATATATAGGGATCCGACACTACGAAAAATGAAGGTATTGACCAAAGAAATACAAAGGCCACGAAGGGCGTGAAAATGAAAGACTCTCTAGCTCTCGGGAACCTAATAGCGTCGGGTTCAGAAAAGAACAAGAGTTGACCAAGGGAAGTCGGACAGGAGAGATGAAAGTAAGGAACCTGGCACAAGTAAGTGAAAGCGATGCCAGGACTCAGATAAGGGCCCCGTGGTCACCAACACACACTTCAAAGTTCAGAGCCGTTTGGTACCCTTTTGATCACCTCTTAGGGACAGGCAGGGGACACCATGGGTGTTATTCTACAGCCGCCACCCACAGGGGGCAGTAGTATTCACAAGCATACGGCTGACGCGGCCGGTCCAGCACTGCTTCGGCCGTCTATAGACGGTGCACGGGAACTTAATTTTTTTTTAAGTTTCCCGGTTCATTCTCGAATGTCGATTCGATCTCTGGCATGTTCTGCCATCTGTTGGGCATTATTTATAACTAATTCATCACGGCTAATATCTTCGGGCAGTAACTCACAGAGCTGTGGAGCTAATCTGTGATGTAAACAAGCATGGCGGAACAACAAGCTAGTTGCTCTCGCAGCGATGCTATTTCGGATCAAAGAATCTTTCAGTTATTAGCTACAGCGAAAAGTGATGATAAATATGATGAGTTTAATGAATTGTTAAGCTATTTTGAAAGACAGTGAGAGTGATATAGAGGGTACTGAAAATAATGTAAGTGAGAAAGAAACAGAACCTCCTTCTAAACGCAGGAAGAAATACACGGTGAGTTCAAAAGCTCTTTCAGCACTATTTTCGTGGCGGACGGATGACTTTCCTGCACCAAACTTTCAAACAACCCCAAAATCATTGACTTATAAAAAATAATTTGTCAGTGGCGTTGGTGCAGCTGGTTGTTGATGAAACAAATCGGTACTGAAACAGAACAACTAGTGGAAAACATTGAGCTATCAGCACATTCCAGGTTTAGAAAGTATTTTAAATTATCAACTTATGTACCGTAAAGGAGTTTCATGTATTAGCTGCCTACAGGTTTTAGTAAATAATTTTATTACAGGTTCTTTACTTTGTATAAAGATTATGTACTCGTAGGCACAGAAAGTGTAATTTTGTTTTCTTTCAAAATAATATTGAACATAAGTGTAGGATTTCCATTTAGATTAATAAATAACCAACATTGATAAACATTTTAAACTAAGCACCCTACTGATAAGTTAAAAATTGAGGCTTGAATTTTTTTTTTACATACGAATGGAACTAACCTCAGCACTGAGGTACCAAACAGTCAACTGGTAACTCAGCACTTGAAAGGTTAAACTTTCTTTACTACAACCTCGTTGATGTAATTACCCCAAAGAAGATCATTTCCCATTTTTTAAAACGTAAACACTTACGCCATCAACACATTTAATTACAACTGAGGGGACTTTTCCTCTTGATGAAATTTACTGCCTGACTTTAATCCCGTTCACCATCACACCTTTGTCTAGGTCCTTTTTGCAGTTGCTCACAATTCTGTAACATATTTACTAATTTGTACATAATAACATCATCCGCAAAAAGCCTCAACTGGGATTCCAGTTCTTTACTCATATGTAAGTAAATATAAAGGTCCAATAATATGCCCTGAGCGACGCCCCCCCCCCTCTCTTAATCATTACACGTTCACATAACATTTCGTCTACTCTGATTCTCTGAGTTCTATTTTCTTGAATAGGTCAATAGGGTTACAGTTCAATTCACCTCCTGAATCTTAAGTTTCTGCTATATCTGGCTGGAATCCTATAAAAGCCTCGCTGGAATAACCCCTTCGCAAATTCGAACGGCTTTCTATCAAACCAGTTAATAATTTTGTGAACGTGTCTAAGATAATCAGAAAGAATGCTTTCCCAGAGCTTACGAACAGCACATGTCAAGCTGACTGGCTTTATGTTTATGACCCGTTCCCTAGTACACTGGGACTAATATTCTCGATTCATTTGGTATCATTCATTCATGCAAACAGTAATGAAGTAAGTAATTCAGATAAGGTACTATATCCCAACCTATAGTCTTTAATATAATCCCCAGAAATCTTATCAGTCCCAGCTGATTTTCTAGCTTACTTTTGTATCTCTTTGTAAATGTCTTTATTAACACAGGTACATTTCAGTAATTCGCCAGTATTAGTCGTTTCCTTTATCTGGATATTATCCTTCTATCCAACTATCTTTGCATACTGCTAACTGAATACTTCTGCCTTCTGTAAGTCCTCGCATATACACTCCCCTTGTTCATTAACGATCCCAGGAATGTCCTTCTTGGAACCTGTCTCGGCCTTAAGTATCTGTACATACCCTCCATTGCTCCCTAAAATTCATATGGCTGCCAATTATGTTATACATGTTATCTTAAGCTGACTTCTTTCTAAATTAAATTTCCTAGTAAGTTCCTTCAATCTCGCCTTACTCACACAACCATTCCTATCTCTATATCTCTCTAATCTGCACCTTCTTCTTAATCTTCTTTTCCTGTTATAATAATATTATGGGTCCTTACCATTCCTACCACTCTTAAAGGTATATAATGTTTTCGCACTTCTCAACAATTGCTTCAAACCAATCTCATAGGCTGTTTACATTCGTATTTACCGCTTTCTGTTGTTCATACTTGTTTTTTCTTAATGTTCTCATTTCTCTTATCAAACGTATGGCATTGTTTAATAGACCTACTTTTACAACATTCCTTTCAATTACATTTCTTTTTAACTGCGTCAAAAACAGCTTCATGATTACTTATACCATGTGTCACTTCAGTTTCTCCATAGAGCCGTTCTGGCCTTATCAGCATCACGTCTAGTATATTTTTCCCTTTAATTGGTCCGTCACTTTCTTATTTAGGTGTCCTTCGCATAATAACTTATTCATCAATTGTTGGTTATGCATTCTGTCGTTCGCATTTCCTTCCCAGGTAACGTTTGGTAAATTGAGATCACCCGCTACAATAACGTTCTTTTCTGTGTCGTAACACATACCTGATTGATTACCTTATCAAATAATTCTGCATCAGCGTCAGCGCCAGCCTCTCTAGGTCTATACACCTCAAAAACATCAAGTTGCCTATTGTCTTTATTGTCTTTCGCCTAGAATTTCAAGTGTTTCATCCTTATTTTTTTCGTAGCTTACAAATTCTTCTTTCGCCAGTATGAATACTATCTCTCCGATAAACACTCCAGTTCTGTGAGAAAATTTTCGCATCCATAATATCACTCCTCAGCCGTGATTAAGTTCCCTTTACTAGGCCTGAATCTGGTAAATATTTACCGGTATCTATTAAATTACTTAATTCTGTCCCTTTCTTACAGTACTTCCACAGTTTAGCACGAACAATTTTATGTCATCCTTACTTGACTTCCTGCTTTCTTTACTGTCATCACCACTCCATAGTCCACCCTGTTTCCCTGAATGAATCTCACTATAACTCTTCTACACAAATCCTCTAACGTACTCTACTAATCTCATTACACAAATCGTCACACACACCCAACACATCATTACAACCCACAAAGAAAAAACGCAATGGTGAATACAGGGTTTCTCATATAAATCCAGACAGAACGCACGGTTGCATGATATTATCCTCATTTTTCCGTATTGAAATTCAGTTAAAGTAGAACAATAAAAGTTTGATTTCCACCTCTTCAATACTTCACAAGCAATTATAAAATTAGGATCTCATCCTTATTTTATTACTAAATTATTAAAAACATAGGACATGTTTCGTTCAATTATTGAACATCTTCAGCTACATACATTTTTAACAAGGTCAAAATCGGTAATATTATTCTAATAACCTGCAACTATTGTTTACTGCTAACATATTTAATCATAATAACTATTAAAATACTTTTGAATATAAAACATTATATATTACGTCGTCATTGTTAAAACAATATTACTATTTGTAGTGTTTGATATTTTAAAAATCTTGTACTGAATTTGAATACAATGTCACAAGTTAGTCAGATATAAATACATTTACGATCTGTTGAAGTTGTTGATTATCTTAAAACTATCAGTTGGATACCAACGAGCTAGAATAACATAGAGGGGCTGTATACCTGACATCAGCGCTCCCTGCTTGAAGCAAGTTGATAAGGGGCAGCCATGTTAACGGTTGTCAAAACAAAGCGAATTGGCGCGAGAGCATATGTTGAGGTGACAGGGAGATCGTGCTTGCCAATTTAATTCCCTAAGTTTTAAGAAGTGAAAAGATAGATTCTCGCTTTCAAGAATGCCAGCCGTAAGCTCAGCGTATGGTTGTACTAATCGGAGTAATAAAACCAAGGATATATCGTACTTTAAGTAAGTATTACTGAATTACAGCCGAGATTCCTTTTTGTAATTTCTGTTTGTAATTAAATCCATTTTATTGTTTACTTAGCCAAAGTACGGATAGCCACGGTAATTATTTGTCGAATTTTGTTTCAGATTTCGTTTAAAGAACAAGGAATTAACTGAACAATGCGTTGTGAGGGCGAAAAGAGATAAATGGTATCTAACTCAATTCAGTTGCTTATGCTCTGTACATTTCCAGCCCTATTTAATTTTCATTCACATTTACAAATAAAGGAAATGGAACGCCCACCACCAAGAAAACGTAACCACAAACAATCACTTATTTCGTTCAAACGTACACCAAGTGTGATAAATACAGCATTTTACTGCTATTTTTGAAATGTATACAGCCGTTATTGTAGATGTCTGTTGCCTTGGTTTTTAAAACTACGCCACACTTCATAATGGACAACTTTCAAGCTAGTAATCCCAGTATGATATGGTAATGGGAGAAACATGATATCCCCCCTACATTATAATAAATAATTACACTAAACGATTATTGTGGTAAAGTATTCATGGGCCGCCTCTGTGGTGCACTGGTTAGTGTGAGCAGCTGCCACCCCTGGAAGCTCGGGTTCGATTCCCAGCTCCGCCACGAAATTTGAAAAGGGGCACGATGGCTGTAACGGGATTCTATCAGTCTGGGGAGGTCAACTGAGAAGAAGTGGGTTCGACTCCCACCTCAGCCATCCTCGAAGTGATTTTCCGTGGTTTCCCACTTCTCCTCCAGGCAAATGCCGGGATGGTACCTAACTTAAGGCCACGGCCGCTTCCTTCCCCCCCCACAAGGCTCCTGTTCAGCATAGCAGGTGCAGCCCTCCCTCACAGTTGTATCCCCCGACCCAATGTCTCACGCTCCAGAACACTGTCCTTGAGGTGGTAGAGGTGGGATCCGTCGCTGAGTCCGTGGGAAAAACCAACCCGGGAGGGTAAACAGATTAAGAAAGGAACACAGTACTCATGAGGATGCAATAATTTAAAAAATATTAACAGAATGAGGTTGTAACATATTATAGGTCCCTATGATTTTAAGGTTTCCTGTCATAAATATTTATGTCCATCGTTTTTATTCTAATTTACGCTTAACCACAACAGCCAAGCAGGGTAACGCTCTTGTTCCGATTTCGAGGCCTATTCGTATGTCACTGTGCGATGATTTCGAACTACCCTACAATCAACTGATCGTTATGTTGGCCTCGTGCCGAAATATGATGAAGTGGCGGTATTCGCTTTCATGCTTCAAGCTTTCGGCAACGGACTTTAATTCTCCCCCAGCGATTCTAAAATGCGCATTTTCTACACTTTTCGTCATTTAAAGGCCATGCCCCCTTGCTTGTGTGACAACAGGAAACATGGCGGACGTTCGTTCTATTAGATTCACCCAGACAGCGCTTCCGCCTCTCTATGTTATTCTAGCTCGTTGTTGGATACACATACAGGTGGAAATCAAACTTTTATTGTTCTACTTTAGAACGCACGGTGTTTGTACTCTGGGCTACTGCAGCTGCAGTATGGCGAGCGCGCGCATAGTCCTTGATCTTGGAAGCAGCATGCATGTGTTCGACCTGGCAAGCATCAGTCGCCAGTCTGAATCCCAGCTGTTAACATGGTGAGACAGTTATAATTGCAACAACATATCTTCGTATGTAAAATTCTGGTTTCATCTCAATGGTCATCTGAACAGTTATAACTTTCGCTGTTGGTGTACAAAAATCCTAATGGTATTTATGAAGTCTCTCATTGTGATATGAAGATTGGTGTTTGGTGTGCTGTTAGTGCAAGACGAATAATTGGGCCTATGTGTTTCGATAAGGCAGTAACTACAGAGAGGTACCAAGGTGACATTCAGGCGCCGTTCTTCCATCAGTTAACCTTCGAAGAAAACTCGCGAGGGTGATTTCAGTAAGATTCAGCCCGTATTCATACAGCAGAAGATTCCCTTATTAAAATCTCGGAAGTATTTGCTGACAGAGTGATCAGTGCTGGTCTATTTCACCCCTAGTTCTTCAGATCTGACAGTGTGTGATATATACACTGACTCAGCAAGTGTCATGGGATAGTCACCTAATAGCGTGTGGGGCCTCCTCTGGCCCTGCGAACTGCAGTGAGCAGCCGTGGAAGTGAGTCGACAAGTCTCTGGTAGTCCTCTGGATGCAGCTGACACCAAATCGTTTGCAGAGTGGCCGCCAGTGCTGGTCTGTTCGTGGGTGCACGATCCATGGCACGGAGCATGCGTTCCAGGACATCCCAGATATGCTCGATAGGGTTCATATAGGGGCTCCTGTGTGGTCATGGCAGTCGTTGGACCTCCGCTGCATGTTTCTGGAACCATTCCCGGGCGACGTGGGAGCGATGTGGCGGCGCGTTATCATCTTGAAACACCGCAAACTGTCTGGGCGCTGGAAGGCCAAGAATGGGTGGAGATGGTCTCCGAGCAGCTCAACCTACCGCGTACCATTCAACGTCTCTTCCAGAACAACTAGGAGGCCCATTACATACCGAGAAAATGCACCCCAGGCCATAACAGAGACACCAGCGCCCTGGACCATACCTTCGAGGCAGGCGGGATCCGTCGCTTCACGTGGTCTGTGGCATATACGGTGCCTCCCATCGGCATGGTGCAGTTGAAATCGTGATTCGTCCGACCTATCACGTTACGCCATTTTTCCAGTGTTCATCCCTGGTGACTGGCGACAAGTGCGCGTCGTTGTGCCCGATGACGTTGGGTAGTAGTATAATTGGATGGTTCTGCGGCCACCTCCACCTCGGGCTCCCAGAGGCCACCTCCACCTCCACCTCAGCCAGAGGCCTCCCAGAGGCCACCTCCACCTCCACCTCAGCCAGAGGCCTCCCAGATGCCTCCTCCACCTCCACCTCAGCCAGAGGCCTCCCAGAGGTCTCCTCCACCTCCCGCGGGAAATTTGAATTTGTAAACAAAGCCACGTGCTTCTTGACAGCTGTCATCGACAACAACGCATCGCTAACCTCAGTACTGCCATCTTGACGGGCCTAAACCTCAGTAGTGCCAACTTAACCTAACTAGCGCGAGGTAAACAAAGCCACGTGCTTTTTGACAGCCACGTGCTTTTTGACAGATTTGTAAACAAAGCCACGTGCTTTTTGACAGCTCTCATCAACAACAACGCATCGCAAACCTCAGTACTACCATCTTGACGGGCCTAAACCTTAGTGGTACCAACTTAACCTAACTAGCATGAGGTAAACAAAGCCACGTGTTTTTTTGACAGCCACGTGCTTTTTGACAGATTTGTAAACAAAGCCACGTGCTTTTTGACAGCTCTCATCAACAACAACGCATCGCAAACCTCAGTACTACCATCTTGACGGGCCTAAACCTTAGTGGTACCAACTTAACCTAACTAGCATGAGGTAAACAAAGCCACGAGTTTTTTTGACAGCCACGTGCTTTTCGACAGATTTGTAAACAAAGCCACGTGCTTTTTGACAGCTGTCATCGACAACAACGCATCGCTAACCCCAGTACTGCCATCTTGACGGGCCTAAACCTCAGTAGTACCAACTTAACCTAACTAGCGCGAGATAAACAAAGCCACGTGCTTTTTGACAGCCACGTGCTTTTTTGACAGCTGTCATCCGCCATCTTTAAACTACAGAGCACCGTGCTGCCCTCTTTCGTCACCTGTCATCGGCAGTGCTGCCATCTTGACGGGCCTAAACCTTAGTGCTACCAACTTAACCTCACTAGCTCGAGATAAACAAAACCACGTGCTTTTTGACAGCACGTGCTTTTCTGATAGCTGTCATCCGCCATCTTTAATCTATAGAGCACAGTGCTGCCCTCTTTAGCTACGTACCTTTGAAATGTGGTGGCGGATAATTTGAAAAATGCTTTTCGACAAGCAGCCATCTTTAATCCAGAGAGAACAGTGCTGCCCTCTATGTGGTGGCGGCAAATTGAAAAATTCCACATGCTCTTGTTTGAAAACAAACTCACGTGCTTTTTTGACAGCTGTCATCTGCCATCTTTAATCTATAGAGCACAGTGCTGCCCTCTTTAGTTTGAAATGTGGTGGTGGTAAATTCCACGTGCTCTTGTTTGGAAACAAAGCCACGTGCAGCTGTCATCCGCCATCTTTAATCAACAGAGCACTGTGCTACTATCATGCGGGCAATTTCATCACCTGTCATCCGCCATCTTTAATCCACAGAACACCGTGCTGCCCTCTTTATGGCTACTACCTTAAGCACGTAGTAGCGGACAATTTGAAAAGTTCTGTTAGCTATCATCCGCCATCTTTAATCAAGAGAGCACCGTGCTGCCATCTTTAGCTAGATACCTTTGAAATGTGGTGGCGGCAAATTGAAAAATTCCACGTGCTCTTGTTTGGAAACAAACTCACGTGCTTTTTCGACAGCTACCATCCGCCATCTTTAATCAACAGAGCATAGTGCTGCCCTCTTTAGTTTGAAATGTGATGGCGGCAAATTCCACGTGCTCTTGTTTGGTAAACATAGCCATGTGCTTTTTTGACAGCTGTCATCCGCCATCTTTAATACAGAGAGCACCGTGCTGCCCTCTTTATCGTAGTAGATGTAAATTCGTCACCTGTCATCCGCGGTGCTGCCATCTTTAGCTAGATACCTTTGAAAAGTGGTGGCGGATAATTTAAAAAGAAAAATTCTACAGCAGCCCTCTCTCAACGCTAATTGCATAAGATGGTGGCTATACATGACTCCTTAAGGGTGCTTACGCAAGATGGCTGCTATACACAGGTTCTTATGAGACGCCCTTGGGATGCTTGCGCAAGATGACAGTTATACATGGCTCCTTATGAGATACCCTAGGGATGCTTGCGCAAGATAGCGGCTGATCTTATGGGACGGCTTAAGGGTCCTTGGACAAGATGGCTTGAGACGCCCTAAGGATGCTTGCGCAAGATGGCGGACACAAGATGGCAGCTATACATAACTCCTTATGAGACGCTTTAAGGGTGCTTGCGCAAGATAGTTGCTACTCTTAGCTTAGAGGCTAACGTGTCGTGATAGTTCGATTCATTAATTTTAGGGCTTAAATGCAAAATGTTAAATATATCGAAAACGGTGCACCGTAGAGCAAAACGGACAAAATTTTTCTGCCTAATACCTAGGTTCGCAGTATGAGGAACAAGAAAATCATAGTCTAATGATGGGATCAACGGTTCGGTTCCTACTTAGGCCCTTTGGCATTTGCTCTGTTTTAGCTTGTATTGAAGCGAGTCTTCGTAACATGATCAGGTCTAGCTATGGTAGAGAGTATAACGTACCGTGCAGGTTCGATTCATTAAATTTGGAGGCTTAAATGCAAAATGTTAAATATCTCGAAAACGATGCATCGTAGAGCAAAACGGACAAAATTTTTCCGCCTAATACGTAGGTTCGTAGTATCAGGAACAAGAAAAAACATAGTCTAATGATGAGATCAACGGTTCGATTCCTACTTAAGCCCTTTGGCATTCGCAGCTATCTATTTCTACAAGATGGTGGCTGCTCTTATGAGAAACAAGATGCCTTGAGACGTCCTAGGGATGCTTACGCAAGATGGCAGACACACAATGGTGACTATACATAGCTCCTTATGAGACGGTCTAGGGGTGCTCGCACAAGATGGCGGCTACTCTTATGAAGAAAGCTAGCTTAGAGGCTACTGCGCAAGATAACAGCTGCTGTTATGCATGTGGTGGAGGGCAATTTGAAATTCTATGTGCTTAATCAACAGAGCACCCTGCTGCCCTCTTTAGCTGAAATGTGGTGGTGGATAATTTGAAAAATTCTTTTGACAGCTATCATCTTTAAAAACAATGGCGACTATACATAGGCTGTTAAGGTCTTATCATTCTCCTCCTCCTCCTCCTCCTCCTCCTCCCCCTCCTCCTTCTCTACCTCCTCCTCCGCCTCTTATGTCAAGGCATAGCTTTATATCGAACAAGTTTAAACCTGCATCGCGAAGGCAAGCGTGTGCAGCGATAACATTATTGTGCATGTTTAGACTTTCGAAACATAAGAAGAGTAGAATCAAACGCTGTACTCGATACGACATGTGATCAGAACATTGATTGATGCGTTCAGAAAAACAAAATAAGTGATCAAGACTAGAATCGAACAATGTACTCAATACATCATGTGTTTAGAATATGTCAGGGGATACGCTTGTTCTAAGAAGATCAGATTGAAACATAACAAGACTAGAATAGAACACTGTAATCGATGTTGTTAACTTCAACATGTGATCAGAACATTGATTGATGTGTTCAGAACACAAAATAAGTGATCATGACTAGAATCGAACACTGTACTCGATACAACATGTGATCAGAACATTGATCGATGTGTTCAGAACATGAAATAAGTGATCAAGACTAGAATCGAACACTGTACTCAATACAACATGTGTTTAGAACATGTTAGGGGGTACCCTTGTTCTAAGAAGATCAGAATGAAACATAACAAGACTAGAATCGAACACTGTAATCGATGTTGTTAACCTCAACATATGATCAGAACATTGTTTGATGTGTTCAGAGCAAAAGTACAATTTTGATGATTTGCTTAGTGTAAAATCAAAAACTATGGAAACACACTGTGCACATATCGCGTAGCTAACTCGCTCAGTAAGCAATATTGCAAAACTACATCTTCAATGATTTGCATAGTGTAAAAATCAAAAACACACTGTACCCATACTGCGCAGCTAACTCGCTCGGTAAACGATATAGCCAAAGTATAACTTCAAATTATTTACCTTCCATCATTCGTCTTGTGTGTAAAAATCAGTCGAACAAGTTATCGCATAAACATGGATGAAAAAAAATCGTGATAGGGTATGGAACCCAGGGGTTACATCTTATCAGAAGGGCAAAAAGGATGAAAGGACTCTTCCTCCTCCTTACCGCACATTCCTTGAAGGGCTAATTGGCTGAAGGGCTAATGGGCTAAAGGGCTAATGGGCTAAAGGGCTAAAGGAGCAACAACCTCGTCGATCGCTATCAGCAAGAACGCTTGTACTTTGTTTAGAAAATTAATCTTTATTTGTAAATGGTTTCATGTTCAGAACAAGGAATGGAAAATCCCCGAGGTGCGATGAGTTACGTTTTTCGAACTAGTGTTTGGAACACTGAACTTTTCAAGATGATAGCAGAGAGTTTAGCAATGTTCTGTTGTTGGATTTTAAATTCCGCGCTACAACATGCATAAGGTGGTAACCTTGAGGTTTACCGCCGTAAAGATGGCAAGAGTGAGGTTAACAATGTTCTGTTGTTGGATTTTAAATTCCGCGCTACAACATGCATAAGGTGGTAGCCTTGAGGTTTACCGCCGTAAAGATGGCAAGAGTGAGGTTAACAATGTTCTGCTGTTGGATTTTAAATTCCGCGCTATAACATGCATAAGGTGGCAGCCTTGAGGTTTACCGCCGTAAAGATGGCAGCAGTGAGGTTAGCGACGCTCTATTGTCCTTCAAAGTGAGGTTAGGGTTCGTCAAGAAGACAGCTGTCAAAAAAGCACGTGGCTATGTTTACCAAACAAGAGCACGTGGTCGTGACGTTACGGTCACGTAATCAATCCTTAGCTCGACGTCGTTAAGAGCAGTATTAGGGTTAGCTATGCTTAAAAGTCTTGGGAACAGAGCAGCAGTATGAATTGCTATGTTTCAAAGCGTGTACACATGACCTATCGATTTCACATGCATCGACCATCGAACTAAACTTCATTCGCTAGATCGTGCTGCTATCTTAGCATAACCTATACCCATAAAATTAAAGTACAATAATAGCCATGTTTCAAAGCGTGTACACATCACCTATCGATTTTGCACACATCGACTCTCGTACTAAACTTCTTCCGCTAGATTGTGCTGCTATCTTAGCATAACCTATACGCGTGACCTTAAGGTACAAAGAATAGCCATGTTTCAAAGCGTGTACACATTACCTATCGACTTTGCATGCAACAAATATCGTACTAAACTTCTTCCGCTAGGTTGTGCTATCTTAGCATAACTTATACACATGAACTTAAAGTACAAAGAATAGCCATGTTTCAAAGCGTGTACACATTACTTATTGATTTTGCATGCATCAAATATCGTACTAAATTTCTTCCGCTAGATTGTGCTGCTATCTTAGCATAACCTATACCCATGAACTTAAAGTACAATGAATAGTCATGTTTCAAAGCGTATACACATCAACTATCGAATTTGCATGTATCGACTCTCATACTAAACTTCTGCAGGTAGATTGTGCTGCTATCTCAGCATAACTAAGACGCATGAACTTAAAGAACAAAGAATAGCTATATCTCAAAACGTGTACTCATTACCTATCGATTTTGCAAGCATCGACTCTCGTACTAAACTTCTTCCGCTAGATTGTGCTGCTATCTTAGCGTAACCTATACGCATGACCTCAAGGTATAAAGAATAGCCATGTTTCAAAGCGTGTACACATTACCTATCGACTTTGCATGCAACAAATATCGTACTAAACTTCTTCCGCTAGGTTGTGCTGCTATCTTAGCATAACTTATACACATGAACTTAAAGTACGAAGAATAGCCATGTTTCAAAGCGTGTACACATTACTTATTGATTTTGCATTCATCGAATCTCGTACTAAATTTCTTCCGCTAGATTGTGCTGCTATCTTAGCATAACCTATACCCATGAACTTAAAGTATAATGAATAGTCATGTTTCAAAGCGTGTACGCATCAACTATCGATTTTGCATGTATCGACTCTCGTACAAAACTTCTTCAGGTAGATTCTGCTGCTATCTTAGCATAACTAAGACGCATGAACTTAAAGTACAAAGAATAGCTTTGTTTCAAAGCGTGTACACATTACCTAATGATTTTGCAAGCATCGACTCTCGTACTAAACTTCTTCTACTAGATTGTGCTAAAATCGTGTAAGCGTGCTGCTATCTTAGCATAACCTATCGATTTTACATGCATCGACTATCGCAAGCACAACTAAGACGCATGAACTTAAAGTACAAAGAATAGCCTTGTTTCAAAGCGTGTACACATTACCTATCGATAATGTATGTATCGAATATCGTACTAAACTTCTTCCGCTAGATTGTGCTGCTATCTTAGCATAACCTATACGCATGACTTTAAGGTACAAAGAATAGCTATGTTTCAAAGCGTGTACACATTACCTATCGACTTTGCATGTATCGACTCTCGTACAAAACTTCTTCCGCTAGGTTGTGCTGCTATCTTAGCATAACTCATACACATGAACTTAAAGTACAAAGAATAGCTATGTTTCAAAGTGTGTACACAACACCTATCGATTTTGCATGCATCGAATCTCGTACTAAACTTCTTCCGCTAGATTGTGCTGGTATCTTAGCATAACTTATACCCATGAACTTAAAGTACAAAGAATAGCCATGCTTCAAAGCGTGTACACGTCACCTATCGATTTTGCATGCATCAAATATCGTACTAAACTTCTTCCGCTAGATTGTGCTGCTATCTTAGCATAACCTGTACGCATGAACTTAAAGTACAAAGAATAGCCTTGTTTCAAAGCGTTTACACATTACCTAATGATTTTGCACGAAACGACTATCATGCTAAACTTTTTCCACTAGATTGTGCTAAAATCATGTAAGTGTGCTGCTATCTTAGCATAACCTATCGATTTTACATGCATCGACTATCGTACTAGACTTCTTCCGCTAGAGCATGTAGCAATCGCTTTTGTGTATCCCTAACCCATGTGCACGAACCTAAAGCATGAAGATGAGCTATGTTCTAAAGCGTGTACACATCACCTATCGATAATGTATCGAATATCATACTAAACTTCTCCTGCTAGAGCGTACGAGTATCGCTTGTGCGTGCATGAACTTAAAGCATAAAGAATAGCAATGTATAAAAATCTTGTAAACAAAGCAGCAGCATTACGTATAGTCAAGATTAAATGCGTGCACACATCATGTATCCATGACGCACACAGTACTAAACTTATTCCATTAGAATGTACAAAGTTCGCATGTGTTTGTACTGCTATCTTAGCATAGCCTACGTGCATGAACTTAAAGCATAAAGAATAGTTATGTGTAAAAAATCTTGTGAACATAGCAGAGTGTTAACTACGTAGGTGTAGACATTGAACTTTACATGCTGAGGCAACATACTACGTGACCGTGACGTCACGACCACGTGCTCTTGTTTGGTAAACATAGCCACGTGCTTTTTTGACAGCTGTCTTCTTGACGAACCCCAACCTCACTTTGAAGGACAATAGAGCGTCGCTAACCTCACTGCTGCCATCTTTACGGCGGTAAACCTCAAGGCTGCCACCTTATGCATGTTATAGCGCGGAATTTAAAATCCAACAGCAGAACATTGTTAACCTCACTCTTGCCATCTTTACGGCGGTAAACCTCAAGGCTACCACCTTATGCATGTTGTAGCGCGGAATTTAAAATCCAACAACAGAACATTGTTAACCTCACTCTTGCCATCTTTACGGTGGTAAACCTCAAGGCTACCACCTTATGCATGTTGTAGCGCGGAATTTAAAATCCAACAACAGAACATTGCTAAACTCTCTGCTATCATCTTGAAAAGTTCAGTGTTCCAAACACTAGTTCGAAAAACGTAACTCATCGCACCTCGGGGATTTTCCATTCCTTGTTCTGAACATGAAACCATTTACAAATAAAGATTAATTTTCTACACTTAACAAAGTACAAGCGTTCTTGCTGATAGCGATCGACGAGGTTGTTGCTCCTTTAGCCCATTAGCCCATTAGCCCATTAGCCCTTTAGCCCTTTAGCCCATTAGCCCTTCAGCCAATTAGCCCTTCAAGGAATGTGCGGTAAGGAGGAGGAAGAGTCCTTTCATCCTTTTTGCCCTTCTGATAAGATGTAACCCCTGGGTTCCATACCCTATCACGATTTTTTTTCATCCATGTTTATGCGATAACTTGTTCGACTGATTTTTACACACAAGACGAATGATGGAAGGTAAATAATTTGAAGTTATACTTTGGCTATAT
The DNA here is from genome assembly GCF_040414725.1 of Anabrus simplex. Taxonomy (NCBI): domain Eukaryota; kingdom Metazoa; phylum Arthropoda; class Insecta; order Orthoptera; family Tettigoniidae; genus Anabrus; species Anabrus simplex. The sequence continues at coordinate 1,741,941,896 of NC_090265.1, read as the reverse complement.
CGTTTACCGAGCGAGTTAGCTGCGCAGTATGGGTACAGTGTGTTTTTGATTTTTACACTATGCAAATCATTGAAGATGTAGTTTTGCAATATTGCTTACTGAGCGAGTTAGCTACGCGATATGTGCACAGTGTGTTTCCATAGTTTTTGATTTTACACTAAGCAAATCATCAAAATTGTACTTTTGCTCTGAACACATCAAACAATGTTCTGATCATATGTTGAGGTTAACAACATCGATTACAGTGTTCGATTCTAGTCTTGTTATGTTTCATTCTGATCTTCTTAGAACAAGGGTACCCCCTAACATGTTCTAAACACATGTTGTATTGAGTACAGTGTTCGATTCTAGTCTTGATCACTTATTTCATGTTCTGAACACATCGATCAATGTTCTGATCACATGTTGTATCGAGTACAGTGTTCGATTCTAGTCATGATCACTTATTTTGTGTTCTGAACACATCAATCAATGTTCTGATCACATGTTGAAGTTAACAACATCGATTACAGTGTTCTATTCTAGTCTTGTTATGTTTCAATCTGATCTTCTTAGAACAAGCGTATCCCCTGACATATTCTAAACACATGATGTATTGAGTACATTGTTCGATTCTAGTCTTGATCACTTATTTTGTTTTTCTGAACGCATCAATCAATGTTCTGATCACATGTCGTATCGAGTACAGCGTTTGATTCTACTCTTCTTATGTTTCGAAAGTCTAAACATGCACAATAATGTTATCGCTGCACACGCTTGCCTTCGCGATGCAGGTTTAAACTTGTTCGATATAAAGCTATGCCTTGACATAAGAGGCGGAGGAGGAGGTAGAGAAGGAGGAGGGGGAGGAGGAGGAGGAGGAGGAGGAGGAGAATGATAAGACCTTAACAGCCTATGTATAGTCGCCATTGTTTTTAAAGATGATAGCTGTCAAAAGAATTTTTCAAATTATCCACCACCACATTTCAGCTAAAGAGGGCAGCAGGGTGCTCTGTTGATTAAGCACATAGAATTTCAAATTGCCCTCCACCACATGCATAACAGCAGCTGTTATCTTGCGCAGTAGCCTCTAAGCTAGCTTTCTTCATAAGAGTAGCCGCCATCTTGTGCGAGCACCCCTAGGCCGTCTCATAAGGAGCTATGTATAGTCACCATTGTGTGTCTGCCATCTTGCGTAAGCATCCCTAGGACGTCTCAAGGCATCTTGTTTCTCATAAGAGCAGCCACCATCTTGTAGAAATAGATAGCTGCGAATGCCGAAGGGCTTAAGTAGGAATCGAACCGTTGATCTCATCATTAGACTATGTTTTTTCTTGTTCCTGATACTACGAACCTACGTATTAGGCGGAAAAATTTTGTCCGTTTTGCTCTACGATGCATCGTTTTCGAGATATTTAACATTTTGCATTTAAGCCTCCAAATTTAATGAATCGAACCTGCACGGTACGTTATACTCTCTACCATAGCTAGACCTGATCATGTTACGAAGACTCGCTTCAATACAAGCTAAAACAGAGCAAATGCCAAAGGGCCTAAGTAGGAACCGAACCGTTGATCCCATCATTAGACTATGATTTTCTTGTTCCTCATACTGCGAACCTATGTATTAGGCAGAAAAATTTTGCCCGTTTTGCTCTACGGTGCACCGTTTTCGATATATTTAACATTTTGCATTTAAGCCCTAAATTTAATGAATCGAACTATCACGACACGTTAGCCTCTAAGCTAAGAGTAGCAACTATCTTGCGCAAGCACCCTTAAAGCGTCTCATAAGGAGTTATGTATAGCTGCCATCTTGTGTCCGCCATCTTGCGCAAGCATCCTTAGGGCGTCTCAAGCCATCTTTTTCCAAGGACCCTTAAGCCGTCCCATAAGATCAGCCGCTATCTTGCGCAAGCATCCCTAGGGTATCTCATAAGGAGCCATGTATAACTGTCATCTTGCGCAAGCATCCCAAGGGCGTCTCATAAGAACCTGTGTATAGCAGCCATCTTGCGTAAGCACCCTTAAGGAGTCATGTATAGCCACCATCTTATGCAATTAGCGTTGAGAGAGGGCTGCTGTAGAATTTTTCTTTTTAAATTATCCGCCACCACTTTTCAAAGGTATCTAGCTAAAGATGGCAGCACCGCGGATGACAGGTGACGAATTTACATCTACTACGATAAAGAGGGCAGCACGGTGCTCTCTGTATTAAAGATGGCGGATGACAGCTGTCAAAAAAGCACATGGCTATGTTTACCAAACAAGAGCACGTGGAATTTGCCGCCATCACATTTCAAACTAAAGAGGGCAGCACTATGCTCTGTTGATTAAAGATGGCGGATGGTAGCTGTCGAAAAAGCACGTGAGTTTGTTTCCAAACAAGAGCACGTGGAATTTTTCAATTTGCCGCCACCACATTTCAAAGGTATCTAGCTAAAGATGGCAGCACGGTGCTCTCTTGATTAAAGATGGCGGATGATAGCTAACAGAACTTTTCAAATAGTCCGCTACTACGTGCTTAAGGTAGTAGCCATAAAGAGGGCAGCACGGTGTTCTGTGGATTAAAGATGGCGGATGACAGGTGATGAAATTGCCCGCATGATAGTAGCACAGTGCTCTGTTGATTAAAGATGGCGGATGACAGCTGCACGTGGCTTTGTTTCCAAACAAGAGCACGTGGAATTTACCACCACCACATTTCAAACTAAAGAGGGCAGCACTGTGCTCTATAGATTAAAGATGGCAGATGACAGCTGTCAAAAAAGCACGTGAGTTTGTTTTCAAACAAGAGCATGTGGAATTTTTCAATTTGCCGCCACCACATAGAGGGCAGCACTGTTCTCTCTGGATTAAAGATGGCTGCTTGTCGAAAAGCATTTTTCAAATTATCCGCCACCACATTTCAAAGGTAAGTAGCTAAAGAGGGCAGCACTGTGCTCTATAGATTAAAGATGGCGGATGACAGCTATCAAAAAAGCACGTAGCTGTCAAAAAGCACGTGGATTTGTTTATCTCGAGCTAGTGAGGTTAAGTTGGTAGCACTAAGGTTTAGGCCCGTCAAGATGGCAGCACTGCCGATGACAGGTGACGAAAGAGGGCAGCACGGTGCTCTGTAGTTTAAAGATGGCGGATGACAGCTGTCAAAAAAGCACGTGGCTGTCAAAAAGTACGTGGCTTTGTTTATCTCGCGCTAGTTAGGTTAAGTTGGTACTACTGAGGTTTAGGCCCGTCAAGATGGCAGTACTGGGGTTAGCGATGCGTTGTTGTCGATGACAGCTGTCAAAAAGCACGTGGCTTTGTTTACAAATCTGTCGAAAAGCACGTGGCTGTCAAAAAAACACGTGGCTTTGTTTACCTCATGCTAGTTAGGTTAAGTTGGTACTACTAAGGTTTAGGCCCGTCAAGATGGTAGTACTGAGGTTTGCGATGCGTTGTTGTTGATGAGAGCTGTCAAAAAGCACGTGGCTTTGTTTACAAATCTGTCAAAAAGCACGTGGCTGTCAAAAAAACACGTGGCTTTGTTTACCTCATGCTAGTTAGGTTAAGTTGGTACCACTAAGGTTTAGGCCCGTCAAGATGGTAGTACTGAGGTTTGCGATGCGTTGTTGTTGATGAGAGCTGTCAAAAAGCACGTGGCTGTCAAAAAGCACGTGGCTTTGTTTACCTCGCGCTAGTTAGGTTAAGTTGGCACTACTGAGGTTTAGGCCCGTCAAGATGGCAGTACTGAGGTTAGCGATGCGTTGTTGTCGATGACAGCTGTCAAAAAGCACGTGGCTTTGTTTACAAATTCAAATTTCCCGCGGGAGGTGGAGGAGACCTCTGGGAGGCCTCTGGCTGAGGTGGAGGTGGAGGAGGCATCTGGGAGGCCTCTGGCTGAGGTGGAGGTGGAGGTGGCCTCTGGGAGGCCTCTGGCTGAGGTGGAGGTGGAGGTGGCCTCTGGAAGCCCGAGGTGGAGGTGGCCGCAGAACCATCCAATTATACTACTTTGGGTTAACAGTGCATCCGTGTGCGGCGCCGGCTCCCATACCCCATAGAACCCATGTTCCTACGGATTGTCCACTGGGAGACGTGTCTAGCACGTCCAGTGTTGAATTGAGCCGTGATTTGTTGCACGGTTGCCCGTCTGTCACTGTTGACAATCCGTCTCAGATGTCGTCGGTCACGGTCATCGAGGGTGGCTGGACGGCCGGTCGTTCGTCTGTTGTGGACGGTGACACCCACATTCAACCATTCACGATACACCCTGGACACGGTTGATCGTGTGAAGCCGAATTCCCGCACCACTTCCTAAATCGCATTTCCCATTCGTCGGGCACCGACCACCATACCCCGTTCGAACGCTGTCAGCTCACGACGACGTTCCAAAGAAAACGTTACGAATGAAATCAGAAACATTACAGGGCAGAACTTATTCGCGTCAGCAAGAATGTGGTTACCAGATACAACGCCTCTATAACCCAGGGAAGATGACACTTTTATAAGGTAAGATTTCATGTAAGATGTATACACGCTTAAAGCACGGCGCCCGCGCGCGTTATAAGTTCGGCCGAATCCCTCCACATAGGGATGACGTGAGTAAGGGCTGGCCATAGAAGAAAGCCAAGTCGAATGTGCAGTTCGTACCCGCAATCATACCAGGCTTGGAGAAAAAATAGGCAAAAGAAAAGAAGTAAACTATGGAGCAAAAGTTTTTCGTGTTGGAACCGTCGTTCAACCACTGCAAGATATGATTTGTTTCATACGAAAACTGTGTCATATGTCGTACATCCGGGAAAGGAATGAGAGGGAAGTTACTACTTAATTTCCGCGTTTCTTCCTAAATTGATCTTCTCGCAGCATAACGGTGAAGTAATTTAGAGATGTTTATTAATTATTTACGAGATCACTAACGCGTTGCATTCCACGAAATGAACCACTAATTACGTCACAGAGGAATTACTCCCAGAGACGTTCTGACGTCGATAAACACTATCGTATGATGAATAATTCCAGTAACACTTTGTGTATTAAGTAGAATTACACTGTGTATAAACATTTGTGATGAAGAACTTCCTCTGTATATCATGTCCCTTTAAATCTTCCCGGAACGAGCGTTCTTTTATTTTATTCCTGTAAATAAAATAACTGTGTTCACACGGAATAGATCTTTTTTTTTTTTTTTTTTTTTTTTTGCTAAGGGCTTTACGTCGCACCGACACAGATAGGTCTTATGGCGACGATGGGATAGGAGAGGCCTAGGAGTTGGAAGGAAGCGGCCGTGGCCTTAATTAAGGTACAGCCCCAGCATTTGCCTGGTGTGAAAATGGGAAACCACGGAAAACCATCTTCAGGGCTGCCGATAGTGGGATTCGAACCTACTATCTCCCGGATGCAAGCTCACAGCCGCGCGCCTCTACGCGCACGGCCAACTCGCCCGGTACGGAATAGATCAACCACGACTGCTTTGTTTTCAATCATTCATAAGTACTGTAGTCACTCAAAAAAGAAAATAGCGCATGCAGGGGCCCCGGGTTTTGAAAATTAGTTTTGAAAATTACTCACAGTCCAACAGAGCAAGTGACTGGGTGATTTGGGTCACGTAGCTATCAGCTTTCTTTCCGGAGATAGTGGGTTCGAACCCCACTGACAGCAGCCCTGAAGGCGGTTTTCCGTGGTTTTCTGTTTTCACACCAGGCAAATGCTTGGGCTGTACCTTTACTAAAGTCACGGTCGCTTCCTTCCCACTCTTACCTCTTTCCTATCCAATCGTCGCCAGAACAGTCTTTTTCTGTGCTATCGTTACAGCCAGGGCCCCTGCCTGTCGCAACTTGAGCGCTAATCAAGTGCTTGTCAAACTAAACCTCAAAACTCTTTCTGCTCGAAAGAAAGTAGCCGACCTAAAGCTGCAATACAAATCAGCTAATGGTTTACTTAGGTCTCCAGAATTAGTTTCCTTATTACCCCCCCCCCCCCCCCCCCCTTACACGACACTTCCCGTAGTACCAGAATGTAAACCATATTCCATATTCCTTACTCCGAGCTTTCTCTCACCAAAAGGTTATTTTCTGTACGTATTCCAGCAATGTTCAACACCTTATCTATTAACAACAATCTATACATCTTCGTATCATTTCCTTCCTTCATTTCTCTTGTATTTACGAGGGTCGAATCATAAGTCATGGCAACTATTTTTTTTTCTCGCGAACAGGAGATAACACGGAAAATCTAAGATATGCATTTGGAAATATATGGCGTGTACTTATGCATAGTGCCTGAAGACAAATTATGACTTCAGGAGATTCTGGTAGGAAAGTGACAGAACACAGGCCATTGGTAAACATTGTTTTATTATGGTATAGACAGCAAATACACAAGACTACGTTCCAAGGACAGATCTCCACTGGTTGCAGAATTTCGAAATAATCACCCATTGTTTCCGCTGTGCATTGCCAGCGATCACCATTATCCGTACATCTTTGTCCATGGACACTGGACGGCCTGGGCGAGGCAAATCGGCAGTTGATACTCTACCCCGTTTGAACGTCTCCACCCACCTCGCCACTGTTCTATAGGGCATGGCATGCACACATAATGCTTCCCGCAGCTCTGCATGGCATTGGCGTGCATTTCTGCCGCGGATAACTGCTAGTTTAATATGCGATCGTTGCTCCTGCTTGTTGACTTCCATTTTGTGACACTCTCACTCACACACTGAACTTGGGGGCATGCTTAGACCCACACTGTTGTTTACATATACCATCTAGTGGCATCATACGCAAGTACATACCGTACGTTTCCAAATGCATATCTTAGATTTTCCGTGTTATCTGCTGTTGGAGAGAAAAAAAATAGTTGCCATGACTTACGACTCGACCTACGTAAGTGTATTTTCCTTTATTTATGCCGGTGTTTATGTAAATATGTATTATATGGGATTGGACAGTTTTTATCGTATATATGTGTGTACTTTGTAAATACTTATATATCCTTCATTTTAGATTAATATCTATTGTACATAGGTCGGATCCTTGTAATTCGGCGTCATGCTGTTGCTGATCATGAATAAATAAATAAATAAATACATAAATAGGCCTAAATGAATACATTAATAAATAATTAAATAAATAAACAAGACCTACCTGCGTCGGTGCGACGTAAAGCAAATTGTAAAATCTCACAGTACATAAAGCGGGAAATTCGAAAAATGTCGAAATTTAACCCTCGTGCAAATGCAGTATTAGCTGTTTTTGATTGAGCAATACTTGTTGGAAAACAAACTATTATTATGTTAGGCGTTTTTCAACAATAATGAATGAGTACAAACGAAAGTCCACACAAATCGACATAAAATCCACATACAAGGTAATGATGTGTTTTAATCATGAAAACGTAAGAGGTATTTTTATAATTTAAATATGGTGTTGTTGTGAGTCATCAGTCCACAGACTGGTTTGAGGCAGCTCTCCATGCCACCGTATTCTGTGCTAACCTTTTCATTCCTACGGAACTGCTGCATCCTACATCTGTTCTAATCTGCTTGTCATATTTATACCTTGATCTACCCCTACCGTTCTTACCGCCGTTTTCTCAAAAACCACCTGAACAATCAATCAATCACTACTGATCTGCATTTAGGGCAGCCTTTTCTTAAATTATTGCAAAGAAATTGGAAATTTATTGAATATGTTCCTTGGTAAGTTATTCCAATCTCTAACTCCCCTTCCTATAAATGAATATTTGCCCCAATTTGTTCTCTTGAATTCCAACTTTATCTTCATATTGTGATCTTTCCTACATTTAAAGACATCACTCATACTTATTCATCTAATGATATAACTCCGCGCCTTCTCTCCACCGACAGCTCGGATCTTAAGATGTGCCCATTCTATCTCTTCTTCTGGTCAAATTTAGCCAAATCAATCTCCTCTCACCAAATGGATTCAGTATCTCTTCATTCGTGATTCATCTACCAATCTCACCTTCAGCATTCTTATGTAACACCACATTTCAAAAGCTTCTATTCTCTTTATTTCTGAGCTAGTTTTAAATACATGTGAATTATAAGGATGTAAGCTAAAGAAATACAAATTGTGTCCCTAAAAATCTTAAGGTAAAACAATGTAATAGGGTAGCTTTTTCGTAGAATGATACCAAACTGATTTTAAAAGGAAGCAAATTGCCTTAATTTTTTTCATTTATTGCTACTATATTAATGAAAGAGAAACTGAAAAATTAAGTATTCAGTACAAAATTTAAAATCTTTGCGAAGATTTTTGTTCTCACTCCTAAAGAGTGTTCTTACGAACAGTCGATCGTCTGATGAAAATGTTCGCCACAATTTCGAGGTTCGATTAACTTTTTGTTTCTTGACCATGGACATGCATATTGCGTTGTCGTTCAATTTCCCTTGCGTCAAGGTACTGCGCAGGTAAGTTTTAAATCTTCTCAAGGCTAAAGAATAACGTTCTGATGTACTTTACATGTAAAAAACTAGTGTAGTTAAAGCGATCTTTAGCAAACTTAACTACCTCTGGAATATATTTCCCTTTCCGAAGTTTTGGATAAATCAGATCTAATTAGTAAAATAAAATATCTATGTAACTCACTTGTGATTCAGAATGAAGTACACAAAAGTCTGTTAGTTGGATCCTCAGCCACCGCCCCCTCCCCGTTGGTGTTCTAGGGACATTAATACCTTGGTATTGCTGGGATTAATAACTATGACAAAAAATTCCCCTTTTTTCTCTCTTCTGTTATCTCATTTTAATCCTTCTTCTCCCTGTTTGTGAGGGTGTTGGGTACACCCACAGAAACTTTGAGCGGTGGTCGTACACCATAGTACCCCTTGGAGTCGGCACCCCTGAGCTCACGGTTTGCATGTTCGTAACTTTAATATTTTATCAAAATTAATTTTAATTAATACCAAAATATATTTCACCTCCGATGTAGATACAAACCTTACAAACTTTATATGAACAAGATTCTACTATAGATGTTCAATTGTTTCTGACAAAAGTGTAGCGTACCTGCGACGAACTTATAAAATATAATGCGTTGCATTTTGTCTTGAGTGACTGCGCATACTGTACAATACATCTTTATAATAGATCGATATCTCATCTGCTTTCAGCCTACAGGTCTCTACCCCCCTGGGTAGGGTGGTAGAATACCCTGCCTGTCGTAAGGAGCGACTGGTTTCAGTGTATGGGACCCTCACCAGGATCACTTGATTCAAGAACTGGAAAAGGTCCACAGGAAATCAGCACGATTTGTTCTTCTTTCTTTCTTAATCCGTTTACCCTCAAGGATTGGATTTTCTCTCGGACACAGCAAGGGATCCCTCCTCTACCGCCTCAAGGGCTATGTCCTGGATTATGAGATTTTGGGTCGGGGTTGTACAACCGGCGTGGAGGACCAGTATGTCGGCCAGGTTGCCTCACCTGCTAAGCTGAACAAGGGCCGTATGGGAGGGGGGGGGGGGTTGGAAAGATCGAAAGGGATAGAGAAGGAAGAGGGAAGGAGGCGGCCGTTGCCATAAGTTAAGTGCCATCCCGGCATTTGCCTGGAGGAGAAATGGGAAACCATTCGAGGATGGCTGTGGTGGGAATCGAACTCCCCTCTGCACAGTTGACCTCCGGAGGAGGAGTTGAAGCCGTTCCAGTCCTCTTATCACTTTGCAAATTTTGTGGCAGAGCCGGGAATCGAACCTGGCTCTCCGGGGGTAGCAGCTAATCACAGTAATCACTACACTATAGAGGCGTACAGCACGATTTGTCCTTGGTGATTTCCGACAAAAGAGTAGTGTTACGAAATTGTTGCAATCTTTGGGGTGGGAAGACTTGGGAGTAAGGAGACAAGCTGTTCGACTAAGTGGTATAATCCGGAGAGGTGTGCGGCTCCATGGCTAAATGTTTAGCGTGCTGTCCTTTGATCACAGCGATCCCGACGGGGTGGGGAATTTTAACCATAATTGGTTAATTCCGCTGACACGGGGGCTGGGTGTATGCGTCGTCTTCATCACCATTTCACACGCAGGTCGCCTACGGTTTGTCAACTCAATAAACCTGTACCTGGCGAGCCGAACATGTCCTCGGACACTCCCGGCACAAAAATCCATTCGTCATGCCATTTCATTGTTTTCTCCGGAGACTGGAATTGCATTAGAGGATGAACAATCTTGAACAGATTCTTGAAAAGTAGGTGCTATCACAATAATATTACAATAATATATAATTCCAGACGACGAATTGGAGCAATAGGGCTCAACAGGTTATCGTAAACTTTTTAAGCTTGGTATAGCACATTCAAGTTGGGTCATATATCTAGCACCGAATAGAGTCAAAAACATAGAATGTAAAAATATAATAAACCGAGCGTGTTGACTACACGCTACAGATCATATAGATGTGAGCTTACATTCGGGAAATGGCGGGTTCAAATCCCACCATCGGCAGCTCTGATTACGATTTTCCGTGGTTTTCTATTTACACACCAGGCAAACACTTATGGGACTGTACTTTAATTTGGCTGTGTTCGTTGGTGCAACCTTCGGAAAGTATTGCATGAAATGAGTGTTGCTCCTCATCTTACCGCTTTGATAAAAAGCTTATATGAAAACAACACCGACCAAGTCAGGCTTGACTGTTGCTTGTCAGAGGCTTTCTGAGTGTCGAAAGGAGTGAGACAAAGTTGTACCTTGCCCCCTCCCCCTTCCCTCTCCTTGTTGTTCTACATATACGGGGAATGCAGCATGCGGAGGACTCTGGATAGCCGGCATGTTGGAGTGTCAATTTGAGGAAGGATGTTGCAGAATCTGCGATTGGCTGATGATACTATTCTACTGGCAAGCAGCTGGCTGAAAGGTTAGCATGCTGGCCATTGGTCACAGAGGTCACGGGTTCGATTCCTGGCAGGGCCCCGCATTCTAATAATAATTGGTTAATTTCGCTAACACGGGGGCTGGTTGTATGTGTCGTCTTCAACATCATCTCATCCCCGTCACGACGCGTGGGTCGCCTACGGGAGTCAAATCAGAAGACCTACAGCTGACGTGCCGAACTTGCCCTCGGACACTCCTGGCGCTAAATGTCATTTCATTTACTGGCAAGCAGTGAAGATAACTTACTGAATTGTTGCAGTGGGTAGAAATCGAAAGTCTTTCGGCTTGAATTGGAAGTGAATTGGAGCAAAATCAAGGACACGGCTGTTGATAGAGGAAAGAAGGTTCATTTTAGTGGTCGTTTAGTAGGCCTAAACCTTGTTAGTGAATTTTTTCTCTTGGAACCTTGCTGAACAACACTGGCATCTGTGAGAAACAAAATAATAATAATAATAATAATAATAATAATAATAATAATAATAATAATAATAATAATAATAATAATAATAATAATAATAATTGTTCCGAGGTATCTGTGGAACAGCTGAGGTGAAAGAAGGTGCGGGCTGGAATGGGTCTAACTACAAGTCCGAAAGATTAATTTTAAAATTTAAATAAAGGTTATACTTTCAACTGATAACAAATTTTAACAATTAACAATTTCCACTAAGTGAAACAAAGGAAATCAGGTACAATGCAACTTTACAAAGAAAGCACCAGTTAAGGGGTCTTTACAAATTCTGGGCTACGGGCCCACATTCATCAATCCTTGAGCTCTCAACTCACAACCACAAAATACCAAAGGGCAGAAAACCCTTAATTACATGGAGCTCTTACTCCCGCTTAGTAAAGTCAAGCCTCCTAGAGGCACCTTCCAAAATACCAGAAAGAGCTGACCTGCTCTCAATTTTACAAGCCTATCAAAGGCCACAACAAACTTTACTTCTAACTGCCCTCAAGGCACACTTACTAAGAAACAGGGGTATTTGTACCCAACCTACAGGGCCTACGCATGAAGAAAAAAAACATCAGGTTAAGTTACTGGCCCAAAGTACAGAAAGGACTGGAGGCGTGAACTTGCACTCCTAAATACACATTTTTAAAACCTAAGTGGCGCTAGGCCGATACACAGGGGCTAATCCCAAGCTAGGGAGGTGACTCGTATGAGAACCTTTAATACATTAAGGAAGAGAAGAAACGCTCACGGAAACGTAGTCACCTCAATTTCAAATGAAGGGGAGCTCGAGAGGGTAAAGCACTCTCTATCCCCGAATTAAAGTTCAAGAAAACTGAAGTTTACCAGGAAAAGGGTTTACATGTTTAATAGGTTACATATTAAAGGTTTCGAACCTTCCCCGAGAGTTAAACTGCTTAGCTAGCAAGAAAGAAAGATGTTAAAGGGCCATTACCTTGTTGAAGAGCTGCTGCCTGAAGAAAGAGGTGCTTCCCGCCCCCTGCTACATATTCACACACTGAATTAGATGTTATACGAGTGGCCCGGAGGCAAGAGAATCAGCAGTTTTATACCCTCGTGCATAATTCGAGACCTTTCAGGAATGAGTAGACACACCCACTAAATTCTTATTGGTTGACTAAGAGTTACACATGGAAATTCGAAGAAGAAAGCAATGATTGGAGGAAAATTAATTACAGAAATTACTGATTGGCTAAATTCAAAACAGGCGGAAGGAAAGGATTAATATTGCCAACCCACAAACCACAGAACAAAATTTAGTAAAGACAAAACTTATGAATACAACATTTCTCCAAGAAGGTTCATTCCTTTACACCAGAGTGCGTTATGATAGTTTTTGGTAGAGACATCTGTTAGAGAATGTCCACACTTCTTGATCAATAAAAAACAAAAGCAAATCAAAAACACACAGTGACATCTTCTGATAACCAGTAGAGTTGATTCCTTTATTTAAAGTTCAGAGCTTCTCCTGTAGAGGAGTTTCAATTGGCGCAAGATTTGAACTTGCGTCATAGAGGTGTACCGCCCGGTACAATAATAATAATAATAATAATAATAATAATAATAATAATAATAATAATAATAATAATAATAATAATAATAATGTTATTGTTTTTACGTCCCACTAACTACTTTTGACTGTTTTTGAAAATTCCGAGTTGCCAGAATTTTGTCCCGAAGGAGTTCTTTTACGTGCCAGAAAATTTACCGACACAAGGCTGACGTATTTGAGCAACCTTCAAATACCACCGGACTGAGCCAGGATCGAACCTGCTAAGTTGGGGTCAGAAGGCCAGCGTCTTAACCGTCTGAGCTATTCGGGCCGGAGTGAGATAACGAGCCTTGTCGTTCAATGTGACCTAACATCTAGGTAATCGGCCCATGTGAGAAAGAGATCAGAAAAAGAATTTCTTCTGGAAAACTTGCTGTTGGTAATTTCCGAACGATCTGGCGTGATCGAGCAGTAAAACGAAAAACAGTCTGTCCTTTTATTACAATAGGCTTTATGTCGTACCGACACAGATAGGTCATATGGCGACGATGCTATAGGAAATGACAAGGGATGGGAAGGAACGACCGTGACCTTAATTAAGATACAGCCCCAGCATTTGTCTAGTGTAAAATTGGAAACCACAGAAAATCACTTTCAGAGCTGCCGACAGTGGGGTTCGAACCCACTATCACCCGAACGGAAGCTCAGCAATTGTCTAGCAGTACAGACACTTAAAGCATAAGAGGCGTTTTACCAGCAGAGTAAATTACTACCTTTGATACCCTCTTTGTTTGGGGAGCTACACACAAAAGGATCGGAAGATCTATAATAAGCACAGCCAGAAGGCCCATACTACACAGCCATGAACAGAAAAATCCTTGTGGACGGTTCTCAAAATTACCAAAATAAAGATGTTCAAAAGGAATAAGAGAGATTGTGATTGGATGATAGGATGTAGAAGCCAAGCCTTAATGATTGGTGGATCAGTTTAATTAGAGGTGTTAGACAAGGTGATGGGTTGTCCCCACTCCTGTTCAACCTATTACTAGACAAGGTCATTAAAACTTGGGAGAAAGAAGTACCTGGAATCCATATGGAACAAAAGCTAAACGGATAAACATAAAATGCCTTGCTTTCACTGACGACCTAGCAATAATTACCTGAACTTCTGAGGAAGCCAGATATTCCATCGAGAAGCTTCATGAGATTGCTGTCAAAACTGGCCTCCACATCTCTTACGAGAAAACACAGTACATGGACTCCAAGAACTAAAACCTGGTGTCACTCGTGACCAAATATGGCAGCGTCACAGAAGTAAAACAGTTTAAGTACTTAGATGAAGTTATCGGGAGCACTAGCAACGAAAAAGAAGCCAACAAAAACCGCGCTTAAAAGGCCAAACGCCAACACTACAACACTGTTGTTCTCCCAGAGGCACTCTACGCAATTGAAACATCATCATTAAACATCAACATTAGAGACATTGAGAAAATGGAACGGCAGATACTGAGGAAAATATTCTGACCCAAGTTTGAAAATGGCATTTGGATGCGAAAAAGCTCGGATGAACTCTTTTGACTGAGTGATTCACTTCACTTGCACGCAAAAGACGTGTGAAATTCTACGGACATTTAGCACGAATGTATGACTCACGACTGAGCAAGGAAATCCTTTATCGTTAGCAATGGAACTCGACAAACCAAAGTGCGCTGGCTAGTAGACACCCAAAAAGATCTCGCAGAGGTCGACATTGACCCACTGGAAACCACAAGGACTTCATATAGACAAAAGATCAACACCCACAAGTTTGCGCCCAAGAAACCGGCGGCAAGAAATTTGAAACTCAAAAACCCGTAGACACAAGAAAGACGACAGGCCCATAGTGAAAGGATGAGGAAGTTTTCGAAAGATAAGAAAATCAAGAATACCAATGCTAAATAATAGTTCTACGTGCTCCTTAGAGGTCCAGACGCATGTATGTGTATATATATATATATATATATATATATATATTAAAGGGATGTTAACAGCAAAACAACTGAATGCCGTTTAAGTGGTCAAACTGAAAACAAAATCTTTCTCGATAGTAGGAGTTTCTAAACGCTAGGCATTGCTAGTAAATAGACACCAGAGACATCTGGTCTGTACAGATTAAACTTTTGCAATATGACAGTTCAGTTAGTAGAAAACAGATAACCCTCAACTGGCGTTGTGAAGGCTTTAGTACGTAAATGTCGTTGTGGGGTTGCAAATGATACCATAGAATGGATGACCACAAACACCTTTTATTTAAAAATAAATAAACGTCAATTATGTTTCCTTATACATTTTTATTACCTACAATGAGAAATTAACATCTTTACTGATTATAGATGATGAGATAATACACTATTGTTTTACCGTCACTGATTTTAAAAGAAAATCGCACTCCCGTGAATTAAAAATAATGAAAACAAATTTTAAATGTTCATTGCTCCAAAGCAAATTCAAAGGTACATTTAAATATTACAGCATACAAAACTCACAAAACTTTTGAATTTCACAGTCATTTACGTCATTTTCACAACCACTTAAAACCCACTACATGTCTTCTTCTCCACAATCCTTACACACCACGGAACGGCAAGTTTATCAGGTTGGACGGTCATATTTCACACAGTACTGATTTGTCTTTTGTTTTCAGCAGAGTGAGGACACAGTGCACATCACTACCTTTTTTGAGTTTTGATTGGCTGATTGCACCTATGGAACAGTTTTCTTATTAGAAATTCGTGACACTACCATTCGCAGTTCTTTCGGAAATCAGTCATTGACAAGCCTTTCATTGAGGTAGGGGTCAGTTAATTGTCCGTCCAAATTTTTCAGAAACTGAAAGCTAGTGACAGGCACTGGTATCTTTAAAGACCCTACAACGCCAGTCTAGGGATAACATCAGAGTAGAAGTTCGGCGGTAGACTTAAACAACCGAAGAGGCTTAACTCATGGCTCAATTATTACTGTAAATTATTCAGCAGAAATTGAGGACCGTTTTTGCAAAATTTCTGAAAATGAGTTATAGGCCTATATGAGGTCGTGTAGTTTTAAAAGAGAGGAATCAATTGCACTCATCATAATTTAGCTTGTGATAGTACATATATCACACCCCCGAATTATATGTAGAAGTTAGAGATATTATTGTCAGTATTCGATTTATTATTATTATTATTAATATTATTATTATTATTATTATTATTATTATTCTTGTTTTCGAACGATTTTTGTACAATGAAAGAATTTATTCCAATAATATTGAGGACGGTGAAGAAAATCGCGAGAGATCATCTGCGTGTTCTGATCCTAGGATCACACACTGACATGCCAGTGTGAGGTATGGAAGCCATAACAAAAGTATCAAACACGCGCTTCGAATGAAATATGACCACTTCCAAAATTTTAAGTCTCGACAAATTTCATAACACAAACGCCGCTGTGGGGTCGTAAACGGCACCGCACAATATTTAAATCTTTTTTATTTAATTTTTTTTTTTTTTTTTTTTTTTTTTTTTTTTTTTTTTTTTTTTTTTTTTTTTTTTTTTTTTTTAGAAAATCCATATTTACTAAAAGTTACAATTGAAGACAGCAGTTGACTTTTGCACAAAGTGATAGCTACAGTGAAGGGCGAGAGCCAGAATGGAATGCAGAGGGAGCGGCAGGGGTGTACAAAGGCACTGGTATCTTTAAAGACCCTTCAACGCCAGTCTAGGGATAACATCAGAGTAGAAGTTCGGCGGTAGACTTAAACAACCGAAGAGGCTTAACTCATGGCTCAATTATTACTGTAAATTATTCAGCAGAAATTGAGGACCGTTTTTGCAAAATTTCTGAAAATGAGTTATAGGCCTATATAAGGTCGTGTAGTTTTAAAAGAGAGGAATCAATTGCACTCATCATAATTTAGCTTGTGATAGTACATATATCACACCCCCGAATTATATGTAGAAGTTAGAGATATTATTGTCAGTATTCGATTTATTATTACTATTATTATTATTATTATTATTATTATTATTATTATTATTATTGTTTTCGAATGGGTCTACTATGGACCACGTTAAGCATCATTCATTTACGGTTCTTCCTCTTTCGATCGGCCCAGTACTTCTTCATCCTTTCGGAGTGGGCTTCTTTACGTTCTCGTGACCAGTTGTTGCCGGTCCGTTTTTTTTTTGCTACTTTGATCTTGGAATCCCTTAATTTTGTTGATGATTTTTCTGTATTCCTGTCTGTTGTATACTACCTGCTGTGATATATTATTTTCCTCCATATCCTCCTTGACCCCTTTAAGCCAGCTAGTTTGTGTCTTCCTGTTCTCAATGTATTCCAGAATTCGCTTGGCTCTTCTCTCTGGTGGCATTCTTTTAATGTGTCCGTAGAAGCACAGTCTTCTCTTCTTGAAGGATGTTGTGATTTTTTCGGTCCTTTTGTATAGTTCCTCATTTGGTCGCAGTCTAAATTCTTGACCCACTTTCCTGGGCCCTAGTATCTTCCTCAAGATCTTCCTTTCTGTCTTTTCAATGTTTTCTAGTAAGCCCTTCCTGTTCAGTGGAATACATTCGATCGCATATAGACTTTCTGGTTTGATGACAGTGTTGTAATGTCTGATTTTTGCAGTGAATGAAACTGATTTTTTATTGTAGACATTTCGACATAACTGGTATGCTGCTTCCATCTTTCTTGCCCCTTCCTGTAATGCTATTCTTGGTAGTCCTGTTGGGGTTATCCATGCCCCTAGATATTTAAACTTTGTGTACTCTTTTAATTGTTCCATATTTGGTGACAATATTTTGTGTCGGATTCTTTTTGTCCTGAATCATTAATTCCGTCTTTTCGAAGGATATCTGAAGTCCCGTCTTTACAGCAGTCTCTTGAAGTGTTTCAATTTGTACCTTGGCTGTTTCAGTGTCTTCTGCCAGTATTGCCATATCATCTGCGAATGCTAGACAGTCAATTTTGACTCCAGATCTTCCCAGTGATATTCCATTTTCCACCTCTAATTCAGCCAGTCTTTTCATCCACTCTCTGAACACTTTTTCAAGTATAACATTAAACAGGAGTGGTGACATCCCGTCCTCTTGCCGGACACCTGTTTCGATCTTGAATGGTTTTGACAACATACCCATAAACTTAACCTCTGATGTAGTGTCAGTGATGGTTTCTTTGATTAAATTTCTAGTTTTTTTATCTATCCCAAACTCTTCTAACGTGCTTATCAAAGTTGCTCTGTCGACTTTCTTAAAATCCACAAATACAATCACTAGATTTTTGGCTGTGAGTGCACGTAGTTGTATTATGGAAATTATTATTATTATTATTATTATTATTATTATTATTATTATTATTATTATTATTATTATCAGTATTTCATTTGTATATTTTGCCATTTATATTGGTAAGCTGGAAGATATCCACATATGTAGGCATGAGTAATTTGTTTTGCACGAGTGGGAAAACATTGCTTTAATAACTCTGGTAATTTGCTTGAGTCATATGGCTACCCCAGTGTTTGTTGTGATGTACAGTACTTGTGTCAGGAATTCATGAGTCATGTATATATCCCAGCCTGATGAGATGAGCTTGTTGTATTAGGAAAGTTTGGTGACTCATGGAATATACCCCAGAGTTTGTTATTGTCTTGGGAGGAAGAAGTAGTTCAGGGCTTGGTCTTGACTAGAGATCACTCATGATTGGTGGGCAAGCACCAATCAAGACGTATCATCTGAGAGGAGGGGGATGTTGATGTATATAAAGGTTGATCATATGGCGGCAACCAGGGACATTGTAAAGGTGATTGTAAAGGAACGAGAAGGAAGATAACTACAACCAGTGACACTGTATAAGAGAACTACAACTGACGCACTGTACGAGAAGGAAGTAGTGCTGATGCACGGTACTGGAGTGACACGGCTGCAATGGACTGGACTTCAAACGTTCCTGGAGCGTACTCTTGTTATGTTCGTGGAAAGTGGATGATTGTGGAGAGTGCTTGCGCATTAAGTATTGTAGCACTTGTGGCGGCTTAGCATTATATGTTGGTGAAAGCTATCTCAGACTTTCCATAATTTATGTTTAGGATCGACAGACGTGTGTATATATCTTTACAACAAGTGTTAAAATATGTGAATACAGTAGTACAAGGTACAGTATCTGTGTGATGTGATAACTGCCGATTATGAGAATCGGTAAGTCGAATTGATATAGAGACAGTGAAGGGTATTTATCTTCATACATGTACATTGTTCACCGGACTATCTACAAATGGTAGCTTAGTTCTCGCTTTCGTTTTCCCACGATTTTCATTATTGTTGTTGTTGTAAATATGGAGTCCTCCAGCAATATTTTATGTGTGTATTATATGTATAATGTTGTATGTTGATGAGGTGCTCATGCACGGAATTTGTTCAGAATATAGTTAGCTATTTTAGAATCAGTGTTATTGATGAACCTAGGTGCAGTTCCTACCTAATTAGTCGTTTTCAGGAGGTTAGGTAAGGCCTGCAGCAGATGTACCAGTACGCAGCATTATGTACACGTCCTGGGACATAAAGTTTATCATGCTCTTATCTAAATTCGAGGGATCCATTCTGGTGAACTCTGGCGCCCATACTACGGACAGTTCGGTTAACTATTTTTATTAAAGTAATTCATTTAAAGTATTCTATGAAGTTTTTGAGTAATTTTATTTATATATTTTTATTCATGATTTTATTTACTAGTAGCCATTAAAATATTACAACTGGCTTCCCAACGTGTGGCTGAATGATTGGTACATCTGTTAGGCTTATAAGCGTAGGTGCACTTGTCAGGTGTGGTTGGAATTATGCAAACTATGTCAGCGAAGTGTTTTATATGTACGTGATATGTATGTTGGAGTATGAAGAAATGTTGTAGCGAGTCGAGTATTATAAAATTGAGAAGTAGAGAGGTTGTTAAAGTTGTTCGTACTATGAATCAGCATAAGAGAAGTCAAAAGAATTCCACCACATTGAGTTTATCAAATTTAAGTGAGAATAGCGAAATGGCTGATACTAGGAAAGATCAATCGGCAAAGATAGGTGAGGAACCGAGTAACCCGTCTCAAACTCAGAATGTAGGGGATCAAGGGGCTACCTTAATTCTTAGTATGCTTCAATCACTATTTAATCAGTTCAGTAAAGAGTTGAAGGGTGAATTTAACAGTAAGAGTGATGTATTGTCCAGTAAAATCGATAATAATAATAATGTTGAACTGTCCAGTAAGATTGATAGCCAGAGTAAAGAGTTAAATTCAGTGAGTGTTGAATTAAATGCTGTTACCAGTAAAATCGATAATAATAATGTTGAATTGTCTAGCAAGATTGATAGTCAGAGTAAAGAGTTGAAGAGTGAACTGAGTTTTTTAAGTAATGAAATATACAGTATTAATAGTGAATTAAATTCAGTTAGTACGGAGCTGTCCAGTAAGATTGAGAAGCAGAGTGCAGAGTTAAATTTAGCTAGTGTTGAACTGTCTAGTAAAATTGATAGTTTAAGCAGTGCTGTGAATGGTAGAATAGATGAATTAAACCAGAAATTTGACCATCAAAGCAGGGAAATTCAGGAAGTCAATAATAAGGTAGAAGCTCAATGCTTGGAATTGACTGAGAAAATTGAATGCCGATTTAATGTAGTTAGGAAAGAATTTGTTGAAAACAGCAAGGAATGTGATAAGAGAATAAAAATGGTGGAAGATAAAGTCGAAGAAATAGATAGAATTAAATCCAATCAGAACGTTTTAGCGAAGCGTATAGATTAGAAGAATGAGAAATTGGAGAAAGATCTTAAGTCGGTAAAAGATGACCTCAAGTCAGTAGAAGGAAATGCCAGAATGGTAGTGGAAGAAAGAATTAAATCATGTCATGTGAAATTAAGGCAGGAGATCAGTCAAATCCAAGCAGGTAGCAGTATATGTAATAGGTTCGTATCTTGTACGAAGGACTCTGAATTACCAAAGTTTAATGGTCGGCAGTTTAATCCGATGGAATTCTTGAAAACGGTGGAGAAACGGTTTTCCAAGAATCTTGACGATGGTTTGATTGATTGGAGTATGGTTGATGAGCTGTTGGATGTTGCATTTGTTGGAGAAGCGAGATCTTGGTTTCAAGTTTATAGACAGGGTATTTCGAGTTTGGAGGAATTTAGGGAGAAATTTAGTTCTAAATTTTGGAGTGATGCTATTCAGGGAAGGGAAAGATATCGCGTGCTATTTGGCAAATATAGACCTCAGGAAGGTGTGTCTATGGCGGAATATTTCTTGGCGCATGTTCTGATCAGCCAGAATATTGAAGGTCTATCATCGGAGAGAGATACAGTCCGCCAGATGTTGAGGCATTTTCCTGAGAAGGTCGGATTAGCTGCATGTATGCAGAATATTGTTACGATTAAAGAATTATAGCAGCTATTAGAGAGGTTTGATGCTTTGGAAGGGCAAGAGAGGACTAGGCAAAGTGAAGGTAGGAATTACGGGGATAATGGGAGACAAGGTAATCAGCTAGGGGGAGATAGGAATAATCAGAATTTCAGTCATTCTAGGCAAGGGAATCAGGGTGGTAATTCCGGAAGGGGAAACAGACAGTCTAATTAGGGAGTTAATCACCAGGAATATTTTGGCAGAAGACCTAATCAAGGGGAATCAGAAAGTAGGGGGCGTACGGATCAAAGACCTCCAGATCAAGTGCCGAGACATGATAATAGTGAACAGTCCACGTCAAGTAATTTAAACCGGAATCGGACTTCTTAGTTGGGTCAGATAGGCAGTCCGATACCGAAATTCCTATTCACGTGATGAAACAGGTAAGTTACGAGGTAGACGTGAAAGAGGAATTATTGTATGACCATGTGTTTTGTGTTCAGGGAGATTTTGAGAATAGGGGGCGTGATGAAAGTAAGAAAGATGTGTCGGATGTCTTACTTTGTGCTAGTGGTGATGGTAATAGCGGTGTTGCGATCGACAATCTTGTGGAAGTTTCTGAAATTGAAAGTGAAGTTTTTTGTGAAGTTGATGAAGGTTGTTTTGTGAGTGAAGAGTGTTGACGGAGGATCATGAGGATGTTTTCGTTGATTTAAGTGTACGTGAGGAGAGTAAAGTTAGGTCCATTATGTGTGAAAATGGTGACTTTAAGAGTAATGAAACTTCTGATAAGAGAGTCGAAAGTAGCAGTGTTGTTGGCATGAAGGTGGTGCAAGTAGGAGCTGATATGGAAGGTGGTGAAGATGACTTGATTGTTGGGTCATTAAGGGTAATGATAGCAACATTAAAGTGTATTATGGTAATAATTTTAGTAATGGAGTGAACGTGAGTGAGAATGGAAGTGTGCGTGAGATGAAAGAAAGTCTATCCAAGCACGTGGCTAATGTTTTATTTAAGGCTGAGACTTGTGTGAATGATTTGAATGACGTGCTGTGTGATATCGAGGTGGAATGTGTGAAAAAGTATGTGATTTGTTTGCTTGCATTAATTATGAGTTTGTGGAAGCGGCAACGTAGTGAGATTCCCGCGTATTTCAGAAATAGGGATTTCTTTGTTATGAATGTTCTGAATGAAAGCTTGTATGCTTCTTGTGTGACTCGATGGGATGAATGCTTGTGTGTCAGATAGTGTGGATTCTAGACGTAGTTAAATTTTATTGCGGTACGCATTCCTCGTCTATCGATGCCAGTGTTAAGTTTATGTATAGTTTTTTCATTTATATCAGGGTCCATATACTGTGGACAGTAGAATAGGCAAGTGTGCTTATCAGCTTCTAACTTCTGACGACTAGGTCCTTGGGACATTTAATATCTATAGCCTTCGCAGATATAAGAGATAGGATCTACACCTTGGATGTATATATTATCAATTTTAATGTATGTGTACAGTAGCAAGAAGGGATTGTGTTTAATGCTATATGAAACAATCAGAGTTGTGTGTATATAGCCATATTATTATTATTATTATTATTATTATTATTATTATTATTGTTATTATTATTATTATTATTATTGTTTGGACAAATTGTATTTCGTGTGTGCGAATACAATACAGTAGACGTAATGTATATATCATTATTACAGTAAATTAAGTGTTCAGTTATGCCATTATAAGGTTATGTATGAAGTTCTGTTTTATGGTGAATCATAATAAGTGATATCATCGATTCACCAAGGGGGCGTTATGTCATAGTACATATATCACACCCCCGAATTATATGTAGACGTTAGAGATATTATTGTCAGTATTCGATTTATTATTATTATTATTATTATTATT
This sequence comes from Anabrus simplex, assembly GCF_040414725.1. Classification (NCBI taxonomy): domain Eukaryota; kingdom Metazoa; phylum Arthropoda; class Insecta; order Orthoptera; family Tettigoniidae; genus Anabrus; species Anabrus simplex. Next base: position 1,741,918,783 of record NC_090265.1, on the reverse strand, counting down.
ATTATTATTATTATTATTATCAGTATTTCATTTGTATATTTTGCCATTTATATTGGTAAGCTGGAAGATATCCACATATGTAGGTATGAGTAATTTGTTTTGCACGAGTGGGAAAACATTGCTTTAATAACTCTGGTAATTTGCTTGAGTCATATGGCTACCCCAGTGTTTGCTGTGATGTACAGTACTTGTGTCGGGAATTCATGAGTCATGTATATATCCCAGCCTGATGAGATGAGCTTGTTGTTATATTAGGAAAGTTTGGTGACTCATGGAATATACCCCAGAGTTTGTTATTGTCTTAGGATGAAGAAGTAGTTCAGGGCTTGGTCTTGACTAGAGATCACTCATGATTGGTGGGCAAGCACCAATCCAGACGTATCATCTGAGAGGAGGGGGATGTTGATGTCTATAAAGGTTGATCATACGGCGGCAACCGAGGTGATTGTAAAGGAACGAGAAGGAAGATAACTACAACTACAACTGAGGCACTGTACGGGAAGGAAGTGGTGCTGATACACGGTACTGGAGTGACACGGCAGCAATGGACTGGACTTCAAACGTTCGTGGAGCGTAGTCTTGTTATGTTCGTGGAAAGTGGCTGATTGTGGAGAGTGATCGCGCATTAAGTATTGCAGCACTTGTGGCGGCCTAGCATTATATGTTGGTGAAAGCTATCTCAGACTTTCCATAAATTTATGTTGAGGATCGACAGACGTGTGTATATAATTTTACAACAAGTGTTAAAATATGTGAACACAGTAGTACAAGGTACAGTATCTGTGTGATGTGATAACTGCCGATTATGAGAATCGGTAAGTCGAATTGATATAGAGACAGTGAAGGGTATTTATCTTCATACATGTACATTGTTCACCGGACTATCTACAAATGGTAGCTTAGTTCTCGCTTTCGTTTTCCCATGATTTTCATTATTGTTGTTGTTGTAAATATGGAGTCTTCCAGCAATATTTTATGTGTGTATTATATGTATAATGTTGTATGTTGATGAGGTGCTCATGCACGGAATTTGTTCAGAATATAGTTAGCTATTTTAGAATCAGTGGTATTGATGAACCTAGGTGCAGTTCCTACCTAATTAGTCGTTTTCAGGAGGTTAGGTAAGGCCTGCAGCAGATGTACCAGTACGCAGCATTATGTACACGCCCTGGGATATACAGTTGATCATGCTCTTATCTAAATTCGAGGGATCCATTCTGGTGAACTCTGGCGCCCATACTACGGACATTTCGGTTCATTATGCTTATTAATTTTATTAAGTTTTTTAGAAATATTTTTATTTATGATATATTTTATATTTATTATTATTTATTTGGTAGTCATCAAATTGTTACAAGCTAAACTGAACGTCTACCACTGTAACAGAGCTTCAGATGTTAGGAGTTTCGGAAACCTCAACATCCATGGGAATAAAACTGAATCAGAACTCTACATATACCTACTATTCCGGATTCTGTATATATTTACGAGGTATTTTTTGTTTTTGTTTTTTCACTTTTGGCAACCTTGTAAGTTTTTGGTAATAATGAGAAACAACTGGTAAAAGTGGTAACTACATCAGTCCCGTCTCAAGATCACAAAATACTGAATCAGCACGAGCGACGTCTTGTTCTTGGGAAGAACTGGAAAGTGTATGACTTGAAATCAGCAAGTAGACAGATTTTGAAATACAAGTTACCCTTTAAGATGACAGAAGTGCGGGTTCTAACATATGTGAAATGAAAACATCGAGTTCAGTGCAAAGATCAAACAAACTTTTTATGGTGATCCTTTTGTTGTTGATGTGTTGAAAAGTGGTACAGCCAACTTGAGAAGTATGGACAAGACATTGCCTATCAAATCAAATTACGCCAGCGTTAGGAAAAGTAAGGATGTTAAGAAAATTACGAAATATTTCGATTCGTCTTCCGTGGAGGCAAAATGGTTCTATTTTGCAGTGTTGTTAGGTTGCTCGGGAAGTTAGGACAATAATGATGCTGAGTATCTAAACGAGAAAATCTGCTAATTTTCAGTGTTTAGTTCAACGTACTTAATATATGAAATATGGTCTTTTAATATAATTTTGTACACTTTTTTTCCTGCGGATGTTGAATTTTGCAGAAAACCCACAATTTTCAACCCTATTTTTCTACTGTTGTTAATTATTTCGAAAAGTGCGTTATAGTAATAACTTTTGTCTTAATATCTTATTATAAGTGATTCTTTTGGAATCAATAAAATGTATTTCATGAAAATTTTACTTTTTGTGGTTGATAAGTTTTGCTAAACCGGTCCTCAATTATTCTATTGGCCGGCTCCTGAGCTGAATACGAGTATATAGCGTTAATGATTCTCGGTCGCATTGGTGATTTTAGCCCAGTCTGGTTAGTTCCTCTAGCACGGAGGCCTCTTCGGAGGCCACGCACAAATATTATTATTATTATTATTATTATTATTATTATTATTATTATTATTATTATTATTATTATTATTATTTTGCTACTTGCTTTACGTCGCACCGACAAAGATAGGTCTTATGGCGACTATGGGACAAGGGAAGGGCTAGAGTGGGAAGGAAGCGGCCGTGGCCTTAATTAAGGTACAGCCCAAGCATTTGCCTGGTGTGAAAATGGGAAACCACGGAAAACCATTTTCAGGGCTGCCGACATTGGATTTCGAACCTACCATCTCCCGAATACTGGATACTGGCCGCACTTATGCGACTGCAGCTATCGAGCTCGGTCTTCTTCTTCTTCTTCTTCTTCTTCTTATTATTATTATTATTATTATTATTGGAAAAATGCACTCATTCATCTTTTACACAAAAAAGGGGACCAAACTAACGTCAACAACTACAGAGGTATCTCTCTTCTTCCTATAGCATACAAAATTCTATCCAAAGCATTGCAGCGGAGGCTTGAAACACATCTAGATAAACAAATTGGTGAATACCAGGCAGGGTTCAGGAAAGGGCGTTCATGTGCTGAGCAGATTTATATTCTAAAATCACTTATAAAAATAAGATCTATGAGAAATCAGAAGAGGACAATCATAACCTTCGTTGATTTCAAAAAGGCATATGATTCCATAGATCGTGGAGTGCTCATGAACGTTCTGCAGGAGTTTGGAGTGGATGAGAAATCTCTGGCCATAATTCGGCAAACTCTTACAAACACTTTTTCTCAAGTCAAATTTATGGGCGAACTCTCAAATCCATTTGAGATAAAAACGGGTTGGAGGCAAGGAGACAGCCTTTCTCCACTACTCTTTAATTGCATTTTAGAAAAAGTTATTAGGGAATGGAGGCTGAGAATGACTGAAAATGGAATGAAGAATGGGGTAAAGATAGGTTGTGGAAAAAATGCGATGATGTTGGATTGCCTTGCCTTCGCAGACGATGTCGTTCTTATTACAGACAACCGTCAAACAGCCAAGAAACAAGTCGAAGAAATACAAAATGTTGCAGTCAAAACAGGGTTAAGAATCTCTTTCGAGAAAACAGCATTCATGGATTCTATAAAAAAAGGCGACACGGACAGACTTGTTACATTGTATGGGGATATCCAGCGTGTGCAAAAATTTAAATACCTGGGAGAAATACTCACCCCCAATGGAGATGAAAAGGAGGGATTAAAGGAGAGGGTGAGAAGGATGGAGCTGGCATTCAGACTATGTCATGACACCTATAAGTCCAAGTCTCTCTCAATTCAGGCCAAGTTAAAACATTACTGCACAGTGGTTAGAACAGAGTGCCTTTATGGAGCAGAAACCTTGACGAGGATGGCTGACCCAGTCCTTGAAAAAAGAGAAAGAAGATTCTTGCGAAAAATCTTAGGCCCTAGAAAGTCGACGAGTGACCCAAACACATTCCGGTTAAGATCGAATTTGGAGCTCTACAAGACAGTAGAAAGAATCACGACTGTGATGAGAAAAAGGAGACTGGCGTTTTATGGGCATATCAAAAGAATGAACCCTGAGAGATTGACCAACAGGATACTTCTTCTGCAGGAAAGGTGGAAAAAACAACCGGGATGGCTTACATACGTGCACAATGACTTGGCAGAAATAGGTATCAAGGAGGAGGATATAAAAGAAAGGACATAATTTAGGAAGAAGGTTGCGGGATTGAGGGATGCGTCTGAAGAGCAACATGCGAAGCCACGGAACATCTCGGTGGAAGAACGAGCAAGAAGAAGTCAAAGACTCAAGAATCTTTGGCGAGAGTGTAAAGAGAAGGGTATCAGTCTGCGTGACAGAAGGAAGATTGTGTAAACGTGGCCCACAGGTGGCCGTATCGATTAATAATAATAATAATAATTATTATTATTATTATTATTTCGCTAACGTTTTAAGTGTTTGTTTGTTTGTTTGTCCCGTTTCTCTACGAGTCGGGTATGAAGCCTACTCCTGTCGAATAGCACCAAGGGGTCTGCTCATGGATTAACGTCTCAATCCAACGGACGAATCACCATCAGCAGCATCATATGCCCTCACTCCATATGAGCACTGCGGAATTTAATCCAGGCTCTTGGCACGCAATCTAGTGATTAGAAATTGTACACCACCATCTTCCCTACCCTACCGGCCAACATTCTGATGGAGAATTTTTTTTGAAATTTTTTCGACCAACGGGACTCGAACCGGCTAAGCTCGGTGTCAGTCCGTTTTGTCTTCAACCCCTTAACGATCATGGCCACCAGGCGGGCTTTCGTTAACGTTTCAAATGTCGAATTAATATTCTTGTGGCTTGTACCAGATTTCCGGCTACAGGGAAGTATTGAGAGCTGCGAGGATGTCAAGGTGAGAACACCTGCACGCACTGAAGTGACGTAATCGGAAAATACAGCAGAGCAAGACACGGCGGAGGAAGATGTATTAAGAGCGGTTTTACCAATCCGCAACTTGTAAAGGGAACTGATAGTAATGACTTCCTACCAAGACAGCCACGGTTCCAATGTCGGCCAATGTATGTGGAAATTTTAATATTGAAAGCTACGCACATAGTCGTGTAAAATTACAAGCTTCCTTCCTTGATGATGATGATGATGGTTTATTAATGTATTCCTTTCTTTCTTTCTTAATCCGTTTACTCTCCAGGGTTGGTTTTTCCCTCGGACTCAGCGAGGGTTCACACCTCTACCGTCTCAAGGGCAGTGTCCACTTTGGGTCGCGGGATACAACTTGGAAGGAGGACCAATACCTCGCCCAGGCGGCCTCACCTACTATGCTGAACAGGGGCCTTGAGGGGGGATGGGAAGATCGGAAGGGATAGGCAAAAATTAGGGAATTACACGGCCGTGGACTTAAGTTAGGTACCATTCAGGCATTTGGCTGGATGAGAAGTGGGGAACCACGGAAAACCACTTTCAGGATGACTAAGGTGGGAATCGAACCCACCTCTACTCAGTTCGCCTCCAGAAGCTGAGTGGACAACGTTCCAGCCCTCGTACCACTTTTCAAATTTTGTGACAGAGCCGGGAATCGAACCCGAACCTCCGGGGGTGGCAGCGAATCACGCTAACCACTACACCACAGAAGCGGACGCTGGCATTCTTGTTGAGATTATTATTATTATTATTATTATTATTATTATTATTATTATTATTATTATTATTATTATTATTATTATTAGGGGTAAAACACAGAGATCCTGATGGCGCAGCTTGGTATTTGCTCTTAAAACAACAATCACCACCACCACTCACTGTAGTTTTTTTAAATCGTACCGAGTAAGACAGTCCTAACAGCGACAATGTGCAAAAGGTACAAACGCGAAAGAAATGCAATGTTACACCATGAAGAGGGGCTGCCTGGACGATTCGGTAAAGGCGTGCTCGGTTCACCCGGATGAACGTTGGCTCGAATCCCCGTCAGGAAGTCGAAAAATTTAAGAAACGAGATTTCCAATTCCGGAGGTGCATATGGCCCCGAGGTTCACTCAGCCTACAGCCAAAATGAGTACCAGGTTCATTCCTGGGGGCAAAGGCAGCCAAGCGTAAAGCTAACCACTCTACCCCATCACGTGCCGAGGTTAACAATGGTGGAAGCCTTTACCTTCCACTCCTCCAAGGGCCTTCATCGCCTGTACGGGGGTGACTGCTATTTGCTTTGCTTACACCATACAGAGTTTGGCTCTATACCTGTATGACGTTAACATACGTGGCCACACCGCTCGGTCTGCGAATTAATTATTATAAATAATAATAATTATTATTATAAAAAGAAGAAGAAGAAGAATAGGATGATGTGCACCTCTGTGGTTTAGTTGTTAGCGTGATTAGCTGCCAACTTCGGAAGTCCAGATTCGATTTCCGGCTCTGCCACGAAATTTGAAAAGTTATAAGAGGGCTGGAACGAGGTCCACTCAGCCCCGGGAGGGTGGCTGAGTAAAGATAGGTTCGATTCCCAGCTCATCCATTCTCGAAGTGGTTTTCCGTAGTTTCCCTTTTCTCCTCCAGGCAAATGGCGGGGTGTTATCTAACTTAAGGCCACTGCCGCTTCCTTCCTCCAATCTTCCCGTCCCACCACAAGGCCCCTGTTCAGCATAACAAGTGATACCACCGAGACGAGGTACTGGTCATTCTCCCCCGGCCCAAGGATACTGTTGTTGAGGCGGTAGAGATGGTATCCCTCGCTGACTCCGAGTGATAACCAACCTTGGAGGGTAAATAGATTAAGAAAAAAAGAAAGAAAGAATGAATGAATGAATGAAAGAAGAAAAGATTAATGATGATGATGATGATTAAATGTATTTATTTATTTAGCGTATGGCTTTACAGATACAACACACAATGATTTTGAAAGACAAACTATAAATATTTATATCCAGGTTATTTATATAGCTACAGTACCACCGAGCGAGTTAGCTCCGCGTTTCGCGTCTCCTAACTGTAAGCTTACATTCAGCAGATAGTGGATTCGAATCCCATTGTTGGCAGCCCCACGTGGTTTTCCTCAGTTTTCCATTTCCACATCAGAAAAATTAATTAACCAGGTGCCTTAATTAAGGATAGATTTATGTGCTAAAGCGACCGTCAGCTCTGTTGTAGCTCCCTTCCGCATTTCCAGGAAGGGATTATTGAGTCAGCCCGGGAACCTCCAAGCTGGCCCGAGGGCGAGGCCGGTTTCTCTTTGTATTGTGCTTTAGTCTGGTTTTCCCGTGGACCTAAAGGAATATGAAACAAGAATATGCCTTCTCCAGCCGAACCCCGAAGATTCCAGTATTGTTGGGAGATCAGAAGAATGCACATGCTCGGTGAGGCGCGGGGTGAAGGGATTTTCACCAACACAGCCAGTGACGCAATGGTTACCATAGCAACTCCGCTACTACCCAGGCGACTTTACATTATCTTCTACTGGCAGCTCTTCGCTCTTGTCAGTTGTAATCCAGCAAACCGCAAAGTGTGAGTCAATGTTTTCGTGTAGCAGATAAGAGCAGATAAGAGCCGATCTGTCTGGGCAGAACAGGAAGTTCGTGCTTGCAGGCCACATTCCTCATTCTTGCATTCTTCTCATCTCTACACAGTACTTTATCAGCAGGAACATAAAAGGAGGCTAGCCGCGAACAAAAGTGTGGAGTTGGACAGCAGTAGTGTTTGTTGACTGACGTCAGAGTGTTCTGTGTCAGTTTGTGATACTGTCAGTAGTGTTGGGATGTTGCTGTTGTCGTTAGTTGAGTAACATAATAGTGAACATTTTAATGAAATAGTATCACCTTAGGGCGCGCTGCCATGAGCAAACTCACAAAAATATGGCAGAGCAGAGCAATTACAAACAGTACAAAGATTAGACTAGTTGATTCTCTTGTGTTCTCGGTCTTCCTTTATGGTTCCGAGACCTGAACTCTCAAGGCAAGAGATAAGTACCGTATCGACGCCTTTCAGATGTGGTGTTGGTGAAGGATGCTCCGTGTAGCTTGGACGGAAAGAAGAACTAATGCATCTATTATTCAAGAACTGAATATCTCCGAACGTCTCTCCTCTTACGTCATAAAGAGAATCGTCCAATTCTTCGGACATATTGTAAGACGTGATAGTGAAAATCTAGAGAAATGTATCATGGAAGGCAAAGTTTTCGGTAGAAGACCACGAGGAAGGACATCGAGCAGGTGGATTGATCAAGTTCTTCGTACCACCGGTCTGACTCTTCAGCGGGCTTTAAGAGAAGCTGAACATCGTCAAAGTTGGCGCCGCTTAATCCAGAATATTGTGTGAAGACAAATGGGGTCACGACGCTCAGCAATGAGTTACACGACTTATGATGATGATGGCCAAATATGGATCGCTTAGGACCTAAGACTACGGTACAGCATTTTTATTTTCCTTTTCTTCCCAGAACTTCTTCGTACGTCGGCTGATTGCCTACCTCTGTTCCTCCGATAACGCTCTCCGAGGTTGACGTCGAATTTGCGAAAGCGAAAAATCCGCAGAAGTTATCTGTCGCCGAAGGCCACCCTGTTATTCATTATGTGATCCGTGAAGTTCAGTCTTTGTAGCTCCCATCGTATCTCTTCTAGCCAAGCAGTGGTGTGTTTTAATTTCGAGATAGAATAAAAAATATTCTTAGCCTGTCATTGTTCATTCTGTGAAGGTGAATGTAAAATAGTAGTCTGTAAGTAATTTCCTTTCTTCCTTTCTTTCTTACTTTCTTTCTTTCTTTTATGTCTCTTTCTTTCTTAATCTGCTTACCCTCTAGGGTTGGTTTTTCCCTCGGACTCAGTGAGGGATCCCACCTCTACCGCCTCAAGATCAGTGTCGTGGAGCGTGGGTCTGGGGATAAAACTGGGGAGGATGACCAGTACCTCGCCCAGGCAGCCTCACCTGCTGAGCTGAACAGGGGCCTTGGTGGAGATGGGAAGATTGGAAGGGATATACAAGGAAGAGGGAAGGAAGCGGCCGTGGCCTTAAGTTAGGTACCATCCCGGCATTTGCCTGGAGGAGAAGTGGGAAACCACGGAAAACCACTTCCAGGACGGCTGAGGTGGGAATCAAACTCGGGCCTTCTGGGGTGGCAGCTAATCACACTAACCACTACACCACAGAGGCGGACTTCTTTATTTCATAAGGTTGAAAACATTCCTTAGAAGCCTAAAATCGCTTGTTTCCTTACTTGTTTTATTTGTTATTCAAATCCTAATCAAATATGCTTGCTATTTACATCATTCTCACATTAGCGCTCGTAGTGGTAGAAAAAGGCAAACTGCTAATCTAACCGACCGGTTAACGATGATTAAGGAAAGGATTGTAATTTTTAGGAATAAATAAAGAATATTTTCCCATACTTTATTATGTTTTATTTACCTAAAATCCGTAGCTCATATCCCTAGGATGTTTTCAACATTGAGTTGGTTGTCTGAGGGGCTAGAACTGTGGATATTTCTTTCTTTCTTTCTTTCTTTCTTTCTTTGCCAGTTTATGTTGACCTCTTTCGACACTCGCAGGAGATCGGGCTGTCATTTCGCAAACGTTGTCAAGCTCTTATTGCAAAGGGGTGGCATTGGGAAGTCTTGGAACACCCTCCGTACTCACCAGGCATGAGTCATTGTGACTTCGACCTGTTTCCGAAGTTGAAGGAACACCTCCGAGGCCGCCGATTTGCGCGCAGTAGGGCGCCCCGTCGCTGTCATCAACAGAGATTGCCAATGCCAACAGTCCCCTTTGACTTCCCAACATTTAGCTATACGTAAGACTTTGCGGGTGACTACATTGAAGGAATGTGATGCTATTGTACTTGTTAGTTCTTTAAATATTATTACTACTAACGAAAATGCGCACAATGTGCAAAAATACAAACACTATATTACATCACTCTAGTCCTAGTTTTTTAATAGATATTTGTATTTTACTGCAGATAGGCCAGAGCAATGTGTAGCTTCCACTGAAATCTCAGTCTCATCCATGGCTGTGACAATATGGAAGCTGCTGGGGTGTGGGTTGAGCTGAGTAATGATATTCATAACACAACCAGTGTGTCTGAGTGTCATTAAAGGTGTTGCTCATAGGGTTAGTTGTGCTACAATAACACTGTATGGCCCAGTGAGGAAAGCAATGGCAAACTTCCTCACTCCTCGTCTTGCCTAGTACGCCTCATTTTGGTACTGCCATTGGTTTTTGAGGTTTCCCTATAACTGCATAGCCTTTGGTAGTGCTATATGATGACCCAACCAACCTCTGAGCTGATGACCTAACAGACAGACTGCAGATATTTGCATGATATCTTTCACAGTATTCATTGCAGAATTCACACACACAATTTTCATTTGAGTGATGAAATATCTTATTTTGGCAGAACTTGTGATGAAAACCATGTGTTGCATATCGCGTTCTTACGTGTTGAAGCTCGTAATTTGCTTATTTCCAATCGTCCGTCGTGCCAGATATACTGTAGATTCGTTTTTGTATGAGAATTTGGAATGTGTTCTCATAGGCGTTAGTGTTTGCCTGGTGTATCTGCATTCTAATGTCTTCTATAAATGAAGTTTCTTTTAGTAAGACATAGGTCAGTCTTGATGGTGCTGTCTTCCCGATACCCAGGATTCGTTCCATATAACGAGCTTTAACTTTATCCAGCGTTAGCAAGTCGTTAATCTTAAGTTTATCCCAGATTATATGGATCTCATAAGTTGCTATTGGTGCTATAGCTGTTGTGAATTGTATCATTGCTGTTGTTGTTCAAATTATTTGTGCAATTGTTGAATATTGTAAATTGCTTTTATTGCTGATGTTCTTTCTTTGATGCGATTGTTAAAAGATACCAATGTGGTTTGAAGAGTAACTTCGAGATATTTGAATTTTAGTACTACTTCTAAAAGTTTATTTTGAAGGGGCAATGTACCTTTTGGAGAGACCTTACCACCTTTTCTGAAAGTCATTTGTTTAGTTTTGTTTTGATTTATTTGTAAGTCATTTTCTAGGGCCCACGAAGTGAGTCTGTTTAGTACTTTCTCGAACTCTTCTCTGCCTTCTGAACCTATTACCATATCATCAGCATAGAGTAGAAGTATTGCTGTATTTAATATTACGCTCTATCAATATTGGATTCACTTTATTTCCATCCCTCATATTTATAGTCGTTTGAGAACTATTTCAGCGGTTAGTGAAAATAATAGTGAGATGCTGTTACCTGGGAGTACAGAGACTAGTACTTTTCCCATGTACAGAAATGTGTTTCTGTCCAACATACTGCACGACATAACCTACCTTACGAGAAAAATATGTAAATGGGATGTGGAGTGAATGTTAGCTCTTGAAGGTCGAGCTAAGTGAAGAATGTGGCTGTTACCACGACTCGTTCCGTTCTACGGGCTTCACTTCACTAGGACTGGTGCAGTTATTGCGGAATTCTCTTCTTCTTCTTCTTAATCTGTTTACCCTGGGTCGGTTTTCCCTCGGACTCAGCGAGGGATCCTACCTCTACTGCCTCAAGGACAGTGTCTTGGAGCTTCAGACTTTGAGTCGGTGGAAACAACTGGGGAGGATGACCAGTACCTCGCCCAGACGGCCTCACCTGCTATGCTGAACAGGGGCCTTGTGGGGGGATGGGAAGATCGGAAGGATAGACAAGGAAGAGGGAAGGAAGCGGCCGTGGCCTTAAATTAGCTACCATCCCGGCATTTGCCTGGAGGAGAAGTGGGAAACCACAGAAAACCACTTCGAGGATGGCTGAGGTGGGAATCGAATCGACCTCTACTCAGTTGACCTCCCGAAGCTGAGTGGACCCCGCTCCAGCCCTCGTACCACTTGTCAAATTTCATGGCAGAGCCAGGAATCGAACCCGGGCCTCCGGGGGTGGCAGCTAATCACACAATCCACTACACCATAGATGCGGACTGTGGAATGGAATTCTCTCTAAAAAGAATTACATAAATTTTAGACACAGATTATTATTATTATTATTATTATTATTATTATTATTATTATTATTATTATTATTATTATTATTATTATTATTATTATTATTATTATTATTATTATTATACTGTCGTCTCCTTTAGGACCGTTTTCGATCTTTATGACGCGGTGTAGTTAGTTATTTTTGTTGTTGTTTTTTCTAGTGATGTTAAAGTCTCACCAACACACGTCAGGTTTTCGGAGATGCAGGGATGGAAAAGGGCTAGGATTCGGAAGGTGGCAGCCACGGCCTTAATTAAGGTACAGCCCCATCATTTGCCTGGTGTGAAAATAGGAAACCACGGAAAACCATATTCAACTCAGCCAATGGTGAGATTCGAACTCACCATATTCCGAATGCAAACGTCGTTTTTCCTATTTTATATTCCGCAGTCATCATGAAATGACAAATCCATATTTAAGACAGTGCTGTTGATATAAAATACAGTGGTAAACAAATATAAATATAGTCTGTATCAGCAGAAATTAAGAATATTTTATTACAACCGGAATTCAAAAACGATCAATTAAACTACATTGCATCATCAGTAAAATGTTCGACATTTACATTTAAAATTAGTCCGAAAATAACCGGGCGAGTTGGCCGTGCGCGTTGAGGCGCGCGGCTGTGAGCTTGCATCCGGGAGATGGTTTTCCGTGGTTTCCCATTTTCACACCAGGCAAATTCTGGGGCTGTACCTTAATTAAGGCCACGGCCGCTTCCTTCCAACTCCTAAGCCTATCCCATCGTCGCCATAAGACCTATCTGTGTCGGAGCGACGTAAAGCCCCTAGCAAAACAAAAAAAAGGTCCGAAAATATCCACATAAAATGTGTCGTTCGATAAAACAACATTGGCGACCAGTTCGGTTCAATCTGGAAGGAAGAAAAGAAAGAAGAAAGAAACAAAGGAGTTCCCCCAAGTCCAGTCACGTCCTACAGCCGCTGTGCGTAGACAGCTGGATTTGAGCACAGTGCCACTGGCTATAAAACACACGTTGACTATTCGTTGGTTCGACTCCACAGATAGTCCAGTACTCCACACAGTCCCATGCTGTGAACAACTAAACAGCTCAACAGTATTCAACAGCAAGACGATACTCACAACAGCGAACATTATACCAGGTCCATTTATCCTCGCACTTACGATAGCGGGTTTCTTCGCTGGCTCACGGCGGTCCTCAGTCCACAGGATTACACGAACACATAGTACAGTCTTCCGTTCTGTCGTCTCCAGTTCATGCACTCCAACACCACAACAACAGTTCCTGGTTCGGACCTCGGTGGGACACTAGCGACAGCCAACACCTCTATCACCCTCAGCCCAGCTACCGAACCCCAACTCACTGAGTGTCACTCTGACTCCTCCTCGGAGCCCAGCTGTCACTCCAAGTCCAGCACTGACTGACTATCCTCGGCTAGCCTCCCTTTTTATAGCTTGCATGATTTGGCCCAGAAATTTCGCGATGTCACTAGAGGAAGAATCTCCAAGAAACTCTCAGGTAAGCCGGCCGCTGAGAACAATACACCGAAAGGCCGGCCCCACCTCACAAGCCGGGGAGATTCCAGGTCGTCTGAGTCAAAAGCCCCTTCCTGAAAGTACCGAAAGGAGCTACCACGGGGCTGGCACTTAACAATATCTAAACCTACTGAAGTGGAATCCGTTTTAATGAGACGTCCGTACAGCAACTCCTTCTCGAAATCAGGTCTTTTAAACCTTCAATCTGCATCATGTGCATTGTTAAAAACGACGCCTCAATTTAAGCAAAATGTTTTAAAACATAACCAAATAAAATCTGCAAAATACGACCGAAGGTTTGAAAACGGACGAAATATGCATTTATTTATACGCAACACAACATTGTTTTAAACAGGCTCAGCGACCCATAATTCACAGTCATTTTTCAGATTTCTGGTAAAAATAAGCTCAGTAAATAATTTTCCATAACTACAAATCTAGGTCACCGCTAGGGCTCAGATTTAAAAAATGCATTTGCACTTATGCAAATGGATATTATGAACGTTAGTGCATATTTTGAACGTTAGTGCGTAGACAGATATACACTGATTTAGCAAATGTCATGGGATAGTCACCCAATAGCGTGTAGGTCCTCCTCTAGTCCTGCGAACTGCAGTGAAACGCCGTGGAATTGAGCCGACAAGTCCCTGCTAGTCCTCTGGACGCAGCTGACACCTAATCGTTTGCAGAGCGGCCGCCAATGCTGGTCTGTTCGTGGGTACAGGATCCATGGCACGGAGCCTGTGTTCCAAGACATCCCAGATATGCTCGATAGGGTTCATATCGGGGCTCCTGGGTGGCCATGGCAGTCGTTGGACCTCCTCTGCATGTTCCTGGAACCATTCTCGGGCGACGTGGGAGCGATGAGGCGGCGCGTTATCGTCTTGAAACACAGCAGAACCGTCTGGGCGCTGGAAGGCAAAAAATGGGTGGAGCTGGTCTCCGAGTACCTCAACTTACCGCGTACCATTCAAAGTCTCTTCCAGATCAACTACGGGGCCCATTCCATACCAGGAAAGTGCACCCCAGACCATAACAGAGACACCAGCGCCCTGGACCACACCTTCGAGGCAGGCGGGATCCATCGCTTCATGTGTTCTGCACCATACACGGTGCCTCCCATCGGCATGATGCAGTTGAAATCGTGATTTGTCCGACCATATCACGTTACACCATTGTTCCAGTGTCCATCCCTGGTGACTGGCGACAAATGCGCGTCGTTGTGCCCGATGACGTTGGGTTAACAGTGGCACCCATGTGCGGCGCCGGCTCCCATACCCCATAGAACCCATGTTCCTACGGATTGTCCACTGGGAGACGTGTCTATCACGGCCGATTTTGAACTGAGCCGTGATTTTTGGACGGTTGCCCGTCTGTCACTATTGACAATCCGTCTCAGATATCGCCGGTCACGGTTATCGAGGGTGGCTGGACGGCCGGTCGTTCTTCTGTTGTGGACGGTGACACCCACATTCAACCATTCACGATACACCCTGGACACGATTGATCGTGTGATGCTGAATTCCCGCACCACTTCCGAAATCACACTTGCCATCCGTCGGGCACCCACCACCATACCCCATTCGAACGGTGTCAGCTCACGACGACGTTCCATGTTACACTTGTCACATGCACAGTCACTCCTCACAAGGTCTCCTATTCAATTGCCGCTGGCACAGGTGGCGTGTGGTGCGCAGACAACACACCTGCGCATCAGTGGTCCGCTATCCCATGAACCTGGCCACTCTCTTCGAGTATTTTCTTTTTTCAAATCTCATCCATGTCACATGTTTGGCCCATGGATTGCATCGTATTGCAGAAGAGATACGTGCCCTCTTTCTATCTGTCAACAAAGTAATTTCAAGTGGGGAAAAATGGTTCCTAAAACCAACGACCCGTGTACGGTTGTACAAAATTCATCTCCCGTTTCTGTTCCGTCGGAACCTGTTCTCAGAGGATGGGGTACTTGGTTATCCGTAGTGTCGTTCTATCAGGAGAACTTCAATCAAGTGAAAGATGCATTTAAAAGTATTGATGGTAGTCATGCCTGGCCGAGGCGGTAAAGGAGTGCTCGGTCCGCCCGGAAGGACGTGAGTTCGAATCCCCGTCAGGAAGTCCTAAAATTTACGAAATTATATTTGCACTTCCGGAGGTGCATATGGCCCTGAGGTTCACTCAGCCTACATCAAAAATGAGTACCATGTTAATTCCTGGGGGCAAAAGCGGCCGGGCTTGGAGCTAACCATTCTACCCCATCAAGTGCCGAGGTTACGAATAGTGGAAGCCTTTACCTTCCACCACTCCCAGGGCCTTCATGGCCTGTACGGAGATGACTTTGCTTTGATGGTAGTCGTACGGCGTGTGTTCGTGAAGCAAAGTGCGCGTTTGAATATGAAACTGTATATAAAGATATCAATTTCATCCATGTGCATTATTCCTCATTTTCGAAGGCGATTAAGGGCCTAGAAACTCGCGATGCACCACTACACGAAACCATTCAGTTAATTCAAAACAAAACTATTTCTTGGAACAGTGTCCCTCGCGAAACTGGAGAGAAAGTTAAAAGGAAACTCAGTGCGATGTTGGACTCAGACCCGGGACTGAAGAAGGTTCAATCCGTAAGCAACTACATAATCAGGCAGTTTTTTTTTTTTTTTTTCAGAAGAATGTTCCGAGCAGTCAGTGCCAGTTACGTCCGTCGACGTAGAAGGATCATTTTCAGCGTATAAATTAGTTCTGATGATGATGGTTACTGTTGTTTAACGGGACCTAACAGCTAGATTGTCGGCTCCATAAATTAATTCTGTCTGACAACAGAAAATCATTGACCCCTGAAAACATTGAAAAACTGTTGAATAAGATAATGCCTTGCATCATCTTGCAAGGAATGAAATATTTCAATGTAACACTGAGTTAAAATTGAATAATGCGTTTGGTAAGTGTATGTTGCTCTATTTTAGTGCATATTTTCAACATTTCAATACATATGTGCATGCATATTTTGGCTACACAATCAAAGCATCCAATTTTACGGTTTAGGCAAGAAAGAGAGTTTGGATTGCATATTACCAACTAAACGTTCAGTGTACGCAACGTTGTGTCCTATGTATCAGTCGAATTCTTCGACGCGAGATGGCAACCACGCATTTTCTGACATGTGTTACGGGAATTTGGTTAATTTTGATTGTTGATAGAAATTACAAATTATATAATATGGATACCTAATTTATATATTTTTCCATGTTTTTCCGTATCAAAACCGGCAACGATTACGCCACGCCCCCGAGATCGACTGCATTTGTATTAATGCTCGAGTACAACAAGGTTGTAGAATCAAATGTATTCGATACTGAGGCAATTAAGCCAACGCTCGAATTCCGAATCTCTCACAAATGCTACAATAAACTCCTTCAATTTAGTTTTAAACTTCAGGACTTAGCAAGCAATTAATGGGAGCAATCGTAAAGGTCAATGGAAAAGAAACGGCTTCAAGACTAATACACTTAGTAGGCTCAACGCACCTGGGATCGTCATCACCCTTGTACCAAGACAACGTCCCCTACCCCCCCCCCCCCCCAACTTTCAAACTACATAGAGCTGTGTAATCCAAGGGGTGGATCCGGATATCAGCGAAGAGACAATCATACAGAACTCAAGGCAGCGGGCATTCCTTTCAGGAAGGCCTTCCGCATAAGGAACTCCTCCAGCCCAGCTACATGGTAAGGATACTATTTCTCAATTGCCAGGAAGTGGATCTCATCCTGGCCAGTGGGGGTCTCCATCTTCAGGCATCATCACCGGGTGGAACCATCCTCAGCCCTTGCTCCACAACACATCCACTGCGAACGGTGCCTAACCTACAACTAGCGCGCAACTACTCACTGCATCGCAGACCATTGTTCTCAGTCTCACCCCAACTCCTGGTGCCCCAACGTCCAGATCCCCCTAACTGCAATACTTGCCCCGCCCAACCTACTCAATCATTGTAAAGCCCATCCCAACCTCCCGAAAGCCGTCCTGAGTTTGTAGCTCCAGTTAGAACCATCGATAACCACACTCAACCTTAAAACTCCCTCTTACCCCTCCCCCCTCCAACCCAACAAAACATCTCAATCCTCAACATCTACACTTACCACCGCACTTTAGCACTAACCCAGTTCTAGGCCGCACCTACAATGTCATTAAAATAATTATAATGGTAAATTATAATGGTACTGAATGGAGCATCAGTCACTACTAAACTGCATGTAGGGCAGTCGCCCGGGTGGCAGATTCGCTCCAATTTGTTCTCTTGAATTCCAACTTTATCTTCATATTGTGATCTTTCCTACTTTTAAAGACGCATGGCTAATGCATATAATGGAGGCTGAGACTACTAATAAAACGTATACATTCCTCCCCGGACGGGGGAGGCAGGTCTCTTTGACGGTGACGCCGTCTCTCAGGCTGGGAGATTTGTTAAGATGGAGGAGATGGACGGAGAAGGTGAGGGGGTAGGCGGCCATGGCTTATACTAAGAACTGTTGCGGAATTCGCTTTAGTGAAGGAGAATGGAAAACCACGTAAAAACATTCTCAGGACAGCCGACGGTTAGGGCCAGCCATGAGGTCCAGCCCTGTCCCGTCTCCCGAATACAGAGGCGTAGAGACAGGGTAGAGCCGTGGTCACCACTCTTCTGCTCGGTTGCCCATTCTGAGTGCAGAGATGTTGGACCAGCCGTGGCCACTTTTGGGCCGAGACCCACTCTGCAGCTACCGACGCTAGCGTCGAAGAATTCACTGATACATACCGTTGCCTACACTACAAATGCAGATGAATTGGCTGAAAAATTTACAATATCCAATAACGGACCAATTGTATAGGAATTATTAATTTAATCATTCAACAAATATTTCAGGTTCCCTATGGGAATAAATATCTAGATTACTGGAATGTGACGATTACTAGAATGTAACCAGAACTGGAATGTAACGAATACCGGAATGTAACGATTACTGTAATGTAACGATTACTACAATGTAAAGATTACCATTTTGTTTCAAGAAGCGAATTACAGTTAAAAATGACATTTTGTAAAAAGTAACGATCACAAATAAAAATTACTGAGAATGTAATCGTTACAAGTAATTCTCATACTTTTACTCAGTTACTTTCCAAGTCTGGATACGTCCTCATTTCAATGGCCTGCAGTTGAATCGCTGACCGAGCCTTTGGTGCTCATCCTTCGACACCGTAAAGTAGCACAGGACCGGTAACACATAACGCCTCACGACACGAGTTCCTCGAACTGGAGGTCATACACACAAATCTTTTTTGAAACACACCTTTTGCAATTCCGATCCTGGATTTTATTCTCTACATCCGGATCACATTCTGGCGTTACATCATGCTAGGAACTTGAAACGTGACGTATTTTCTGTTTCAGGAAAACAAAAGCTTTAGTCATCACTAGCGTTCGGAAGTTTATGACCTGAAGAAATACAAACTATTCAAGCAAATATGCTCTAAACACTATCTAAATATGACCGAAAAGGGTAATATATGACGTAAGGAACTTAGCGGCAGGTAGAAAATATGAGAGTATTACTAATGTTAAACGTCTAACGTACCAAAAAGTGATTAGTGAAACATGTATATAATGCACATAGTGTCAATAAAAAAGATATATATAATAATTCGGGAGTATACAGGCTCATTTGTGACGACTGTAAAATGTTGTATATAGGAAGAACTTGGCGAACCTTAAATCAAAGATATCAAGAACATTTCAAGTCAATAAAGTACTACAAATATTCAGCTTTTGCGGAACACATTTACAACAATAACCACAGATTTTTAGGGATCGAAAAGGACATGAAGTTAATTTTTAAGGGTAATTATGGAGTTGAATTAAATTCACGTGAAAACATTGAGATATTTTTGGCGCAGACAAGGGAACCAGATAAAATTTTAAATGAAACAGTCGCAAGCAACATCTTGTTTACAATCTTGAAGTGACGTAACATCATGTGCTTGCAGTTTGTTAGTACACGACCTACAGCCTGAGCACGAGAAAAAGCCAGCCATGCCTTTTACAACAACATTGTAAGTTTCCATGTAAGTTATTAATTTCATAATTTTACACTTGTTTTCCTTTTTCTTATTTTACAGTTGATGTCAACAGGGCTACAATTCAAACTCATTTTAAATCATTTTGACGACACACTTATGTGAAATTAAATTTAAATTTAACACTGATGATGGACCTTAGTGTCCGAAAACCGGTTATGTTTTAATAAAGTGTGTGCTGATACGACTGTTCATAATCAATAATAATAATAATAATAATAATAATAATAATAATAATAATAATAATAATAATAATAATAATAATAAAATAACTACATCAGCACTGTCAAGAAAATGGCTTTGATATTTTATAATGATTATAATTAGTGAAAATACACCAGACAGTTAAAAAAATACATCGCAGTTGAGAAATATCCCTGTGGCAATGATCACGATAATAAAGTAAAGTTAAAATAGAATTAACCAACAACAACAACAAAAACAACAACCGCAACAAGAGTACAACGAGCAATTCCATGGACAGAAAGTATTACGAGAAATACTACTAGTTTAACATTCTAAACCCAGCATCATCATATACAAATTGACACACAAATTAAGTAGCCTATTTCCAGTGCTTGAATAATTCAGATGCCTTAATACTACAATTTACGGTGCATTAAAATATGGCACCATCACACAGACATTTACACACAAATTACAGAATGCTGGAGTCTATTCTTGAAGCATCTTAAATTTTTGGGAAAAGGCTCTAAGACAGCTGCAGGTAGTGCATTCCAGTCATCAATATCAGAAACCATCCAATCCACACCTTTGGATTGGTTACCAGTTCTTTCAAATATTCCACCTCCTCATCTCCGAAGACAAATGGCACTGAAGAAATAATGGCTTAAATGCTGTGATAATCCTCTCCTACCAATGCATCAAGACTGCTTACATGAAGATCCCAGGCTGAAATCTAGGAACCCTTCTTGGTTACTAGGAAAGAGGCTAGCCCAAGATGAATTTCATACCAACACTGCCTGGCGCGATGTGTGGGCAGCTTCAAACCCTGAGAGATTAGGTCTAATTTCGGATCCAGTTGTGCAACCTCCTGGTTTCAACTTACCCAGAAAAATTTGGTTATCACTTAATCGGATCAGAACTCAACATGGCAGATGGAAAATAATCAGCGACCCTCACTGCGACTGCTCTGACGTGCCTCAGACCGTTCAACATATCGTCACAGAGTACCCACTCCGAAGATTCAGTGGGACAATTAAGGACATTCATGAGGCCTTGATGAAGCTGTGAGTTGGATAACAAAACTGGACATTCAGATTTAGCAGCAATGCAGATATTGATGAGCTCAAATGTACAAATATTGTTTGTTTTATTACGTAATTTTTCTGTGTGTATAGACGAAACATTTTTATCCTGTAATTTTACATATTTGTAAATAACCAGATTGTAACAATGTATCCTCATGCCATACGAAATATATATATATCAATTCCCCGATTTACGAACGAATATTTACCATAGATTTCCGCGATCTACCTTGTACTTTATGCGGATGAGCTGCCCTACTTATGTAACAGGGCTTTTCTAGTCGACTCCCCAAGATGGCATATTCGTGTAAGCATTATGCATGGCGCATAACCGTGTTTATTTGGTACTAGTCCCCAGTGTCTCCTACCCTAGTTTTTCTATCATACTTCTCACACTACTTCTAGGATTGAAATCATTAAGGACGAATCTTGCAGCCTTTCATCTCAAGTTCCTTAATGAGTCCTGTTTGGTATGGATCCCATAAGGCTGCTCCATACTTCAGGACCGGTCTAATGAGTGATACACCTTCGCCTTGGAACTGCTGCCCTCATCACGAGGTGTAAGGACTTGTACGCTTTGGTAATTACACTTCCTACGTAGGTGTCCCATTTTAGATTTCTCTTTACATGGATTCCTAGGTACTTGCATGAGTCACTCTCTAGCAGAGCGTACTGAAAGTCCCCTTGCCTGTGTTTCTTTCCCATTCTTATGAGACTGCATTTTGGAGAATTTATTTTCATTTTGTTATCGAGTGCCCACTTATACATTATATTTATATCGGCTTGTAATAATCTATTATCGCTAGCATTCTGTATTTTTCTGTGTATTATGCAGTCGTCCGCAAAAAATCTGCATTCACTTCGAATTTCGTTCGGCAGGTCGTTGATAATTGCCGTAATGGAGTGGCCCTATAACACTACCCTGTACTACTCCCGACGTCATAGAAACTTCGTCGGAATATTTACTTCCCACCTTTGCCCTCTGCGTGCGGTCTGTCAAAAGTTCCCGAATCCAAGAACCACCCTTTTATCAATGTTTGTTTCCACCAATTTTCGGAACAGAATGTCATGTGGCATTACAGCAAATGCTTTAATAAAATCAATTCCTATTGCACTTACTTCCACACCTTTGTCTAGTGAATCGCTAATATCTTGAAGGAGTGGCAACATCTGGCTCTCGCAGGAGAAACCTTTTCTAAAATCGTGTTGACGTTTCCCCTTTATTGTCTTAGATATTCTGAAATGAGGTGTTCTATTTGTTTGCATACAATGTACGTAACGAAGAAAGTATACCTTTTATATATTTGTCGTTACCAACTTTCTTTTCTGAATCGAGTTCTTTGGACAGCTTGCGAAACCTGTTCATATGCTCCGAACTAAATCGCCTTTTGTTTTACGCTTTCTTTACTTTCCTTTTAAGGCTCCCAATTTGACTATTGTAGTATTCGGGATCTGAGTTCTATTTTAGTATTTTAAGGGGTACAAACTGCTCAATAGCCCTTACTATTAATATCAAGGAAATTATCCCACATTAGGTCTATGTGCCCGCCTTGTGATGCCCAGCTCGAAAATTTTTGTCATAATAACTCTTGGGATCAGCTTTACTATACTGTTATACTTTTACTTTCTCTTCATTATCTAGTATAGTGTTTAAGGGATATCTAATATTTAATTCTGCAGCAGACTGGCCGCTAATTCCTAGTACTGCCATACAACTAATGTGTAAGTCATCGAGTCTTACAAGATAAACATCTAAACTGTTGTTTCGTCTGGTGGGAAAGTCTACATACATACTTACTGAACCCTTGGGCCGCTATGAAGGCTACCTACCTTCCTTACCTATCAGCAAAATTTCATGAGATCTGTCTCTTGGGTCGTTTCGGGTTCTTCATCACTTGCTGAGGTGTAAGGTAGGGTTCAGTAATCCTAATCTATCTACTCAAAATGAAAGGTCTATTCACAAAATATTTGTATTTTATTGTGGAAAATTTACGGAAGAAAATAATAAATCAATATTTTGGATTCAATCTTGTCCACTTGGCACCCCAATAATTTTAACACAAAGGAGCGGAATACTGGTTGAGCCTTTGACTTAACTGCCTGATGGGCATCCTTACTAGAAACCATTTTCTCATACTTAATAAAGAAAAGAATGTCTGGAGATCCTTAAATTCGGCTTCCATGTGAGACTGCATGTACCATCATAATGATTCTTTATGGTCCAGCCCTCGTAACACGAACTCTGGACTCTGGGTATAATTATGGCAGTCCAATCGGTGTGTGCCACACAATGGTTGTACGGCATGGACCCTTAATTCAATCGATGTGACCTGCGACTCATGGACCGACATCTAAACGTCTAAGCTACTTTAGAGTAATTGTGGATGATGCCCCAAGGAAAATGATCCTACAGTGGCATATGGCTCTAATCTAAGTCACTGAGGTTGATAATCCCAAGACCATCCAAGTTTCTAAGCTGAAGGCTAAACACAATTAAGTTACATCGGTTGGTGACCAAAGTTTCCACTTTACTAACCTAAGCAAATTTAAGGCTCAATCAATCAAAGTCAAATAATGCAACAACAACAACGCTGACAATACTTTGTGGCAGAAAAATCCATTACCTTCGGATATGTCCCCTTAATCGTTACGTTAACATTTGAATATTCCCAGACAAATAAACTAAGATTTCCAGAATGCATCTTCAAGTTATTCACTTGGTTTAAAGTTATTTCACAAATACGGTTTCCACTGAATTTAATAATTAAATGATTTAATGAATCTTAATAAACGACAAATTCTATCTCCGCGGACGAATGGTTTCTTTCACAAGTCCCTACTCAAATTCTGACGTAATTAATTTTAATTCGTTTGATGTTTATCATCTGTTATCGTGCAGCTGGAAAAAATGTACATCATTTATTTCCAGTATTATATCTTGTTTCATGACATCACACTTTAAATCTAATCTAATACTAGCCATTATTAATACTTGGATAACCCTAATAATTAAGTACAGAACAAAAATCTGCATAAATGACTCACCGTACAATGTAAAACGATTACGATATCATATCCCATCATAATGTTTCCATAAAGCTTTGAGCATCCCTCAAAATAAATCAGTCATTACTACCATCACTGTAAATTTTGGACAACCCTGAAATTGTCTAACCTCGCTCATCATACTCTAACTTCGTGGATTCAAATATACATCTCAATTAAACAAATTCACAGTATCTATTAATCTGCACGTTATTCCCGGATGAAAATTTCAACTAGTTCACGCAATTAATGATCTCCGTTGCCAAGAAATGCAATATCATTTTTACACGTAGCAAGCAGCGCAACCCCCGTTATTCGACTGCCCCTCTCGATCAGCTGGCGGCATTGAAAACAAATGACCCTTCTGGCTGTCAGCTTTAATATGAAACACAAGTTGAGGTCATGCTTGACTGGCTTATAAGAATGAAACCTTCGACTTCGCAAATAGGATTAAAATACGATATTCCTGACCAAAGAGATATGCCCATAGATTTTACTTTTAAATTCCTACAATAATTGTACACGTTGCAAATTGATACCTGCGTGGATCCGCTGGCTCTTTTCCATCCCAAACATAATACAAAATCTTCCTCAGGCTCACATAAAAGTCCCGGGTTCACTACAGGCTTCCAATCATCTGATTCACAAATCCTATCTCAACTCATACGACAAATCTAACCTCTTGTCTCAAACTCGACGACACTCACTGACTGGAATAATAATACTTAGAATCCACGACGCATAATTACGCACAAATACTTTAATAATAAACAACTTCGCATAAAATGATCTCGTTTTAAAACTGGATTTTCACAAAAAATGACTGTCAAACTTTACTGTTATTTATTGTCACATACTTACAGTTTAAACGGACATAGAATCGCATTACACTTGGTGACAAAATTCACCGATCTGCATTACTCAACCCGACATCGCACTTCCATCCGATTGAAAATGGGTAACCGCGGATTTCTTGCACCAATTCCATCAGATAAAACATCTTAATTTGACATCACAAAATCTAGGCAATAAATTCACGGAAATGATGATCTACTTTGGACGTGATATCACTTCGAAACCCTCACTAATAACTTTTTACAACATGTTACACGGCACTCGCAATACTTTAAAAAATTTATCCAAGCAAAAAAATTACCTTTCGTCATATTTCTGACATTCACCAAAACCATATGGGTGACCAACTGCGTCATAAATACCCATTACAAATACGTGTAAGTTTGACATCATAAAAGAAGACATAGTAGGCGGTAAGATAGTTTTTCACCTACCTTACTTTTACGTCAGCTTCCATTCTTGGCTCACCAGTAACCTTTCTATATTTATTTCTTCATTGTTACAATTCGGGTTTCCGATTTTTTTTAGTCATATTTTCTGAAAATAAAGTATTAAAAAAATCCTCTTCACTTGGTGTTTCGTTGAACGAACTGGACTGATTGTATTTGTTGCCCACACACGAATTACTTCTCTTTACACACAATATTATAAATTTTACAAAAAATACTTCGGTATCTTGACCGTCTTTTATCAGATTACTTCTGCTATGAACAACTATCTCCACATGGATTCAAGACCCAGCCACATCGGCAAAATCTAGGTTTGTAGTACTTAGTCTACTTTTTGACGAACGATTTACTGAACAGTTCAACCCTCTCTCCCACGCTTCAATGATACAAATGCAGGGGTTTCAATATGGCGTCTCTTCTTATTTTATAGGAGCTAACCCCTCTCTCTAGCCAAATCTCCTTGCCGCCAAGAAATTTGCGTACTTTTTCCGACTTTGTGGAACTGTATTTAAAAGAGTTCTTGCTGTAACCACGTACTTGCTACCTTGCTAGCGGCAGAGTTCATGAATATTTAAAATTTATTCTTACCAAGTAAACTGGTTAAATGACCTCATTTGATAGGCACTATTTTCTGTCGACTTAGCGTGGGTAAAATAGACACGCGCGTCCTTCTGAAATAATCCACAGAAAAGGCTTAGCAGTCTCAAATCCGTCTTACTAAAGACCAAATGTCTTATACATAAATACAGGACCCTCATTATACTACGTTCACGACTACATCTTTTATTTAAATATACTTATTCAACATAAAATTTCTTCTGTATCCATTAACTTTCGACACGTGCGGATGACGTCACATATCATAGCGTGGAAAGGAAGGTAACCACCCCCTTGCCACGTGTCGCCTCTGAGGTATGTAAAAATTCGAGCTTTTTATTACAATTGACATGGGGCCTCCTGTAATACTTAATATTCTTAGAGCACGAAGGTCATGAGTTCAATACATTATCATTAAAGACTGTTATGCCTTTCAGCGTTCAGTCTGCAAGCCTCTGTGAATTTACTAAACGTCACCACAATCTTCTATTTGCAGCTAGTGCTGTGGCCTCATTTAGTTCTATACATCTTATCTCTAAATCGTTAGAAACTGAGTCAAACCATCGTCGTCTTGGTCTCCCTCTACTTCTTTTAACCTCCATAACAGAGTCCATTATTCTCCTAGGTAACCTATCCTCCTCCATTCGCCTAACATGACCACACCACCGAAGCCGGTTTATGCGTACAGCTTCATCAATCGAGTTCATTCCTAAAGTCTACTACTCGGGTAAATCCATCATCCCTTATTAGCTTGTTTACCGCGACCTGACTGTAACCCCTTCCCGTATTCCCGCCAGACCAGTTTATGTCCGGAAGGTTTAGGTCACCTACAATTATAAAACATTTCTGCTTGTACACGTAACATCGTACAGCCTAAGAAGTTGTTACCAGGTGCTCTATATATTCCTATTATTTGAATGGGGTCGGCATTCCCTTGATCCATGATTTGCGCACACAGCATTTCGTGATCCTCGTCAACCCATTTTAAACAACTGTCTATGTTCTTTCGCACACAGATAAATAATCCGCCACCTCTAGACTCCCTTTCCCTTTAATATACACTGACTGACAGAGCAAATGCAACACCAAGAAGGAGTGGTTCGAAAGGGATGAAAGTTGGGGAAAAAACAGAGACGGCACGGACGAATAATTGATGTTTATTTCAAACCGATATGCAGGTTACACAATGCGCACGGCATCGACTCAGTAGGATGTAGGACCACCGCGAGCGGCGATGCACGCAGAAACACGTCGAGGTACAGAGTCAATAAGAGTGCGGATGGTGTCCTGAGGAATGGTTCTCCATTCTCTGTCAACCATTTGCCACAGTTGGTCGTCCGTACGAGGCTGAGGCAGAGTTTGCAAACGGCGTCCAATGAGATCCCACACGTGTTCGATTGGTGAGAGATCCGGAGAGTACGCTGGCCACGGAATCATCTGTACACCTCGTAGAGCCTGTTGGGAGATGCGAGCAGTGTGTGGGCGGGCATTATCCTGCTGAAACAGAGCATTGGGCAGCCCCTGAAGGTACGGGAGTGCCACCGGTCGCAGCACATGCTGCACGTAGCGGTGGGCATTTAACGTGCCTTGAATACGCACTAGAGGTGACGTGGAATCATACGCAATAGCGCCCCAAACCATGATGCCGCGTTGTCTAGCGGTAGGGCGCTCCACAGTTACTGCCGGATTTGACCTTTCTCCACGCCGACGCCACACTCGTCTGCGGTGACTATCACTGACAGAACAGAAGCGTGACTCATCGGAGAACACGACGTTCCGCCATTCCCTCATCCAAGTCGCTCTAGCCCGGCACCATGCCAGGCGTGCACGTCTATGCTATGGAGTCAATGGTAGTCTTCTGAGCGGACGCCGGGAGTGCAGGCCTCCTTCAACCAATCGACGGGAAATTGTTCTGGTCGATATTGGAACAGCCAGGGTGTCTTGCACATGCTGAAGAATGGCGGTTGACGTGGCGTGTGGGGCTGCCACCGCTTGGCGGCGGATGCGCCGATCCTCGCGTGCTGACGTCACTCGGGCTGCGCCTGGACCCCTCGCACGTGCCACATGTCCCTGCGCCAACCATCTTCGCCACAGGCGCTGCACCGTGGACACATCCCTATGGGTATCGGCTGCGATTTGACGAAGCGACCAACCTGCCCTTCTCAGCCCGATCACCATACCCCTCGTAAAGTCGTCTGTCTGCTGGAAATGCCTCCGTTGACGGCGGCCTGACATTCTTAGCTATACACGTGTCCTGTGGCACACGACAACACGTTCTACAATGACTGTCGGCTGAGAAATCACGGTACGAAGTGGGCCATTCGCCAACGCCGTGTCCCATTTATCGTTCGCTACGTGCGCAGCACAGCGGCGCATTTCACATCATGAGCATACCTCAGTGACGTCAGTCTACCCTGCAATTGGCATAAAGTTCTGACCAATCCTTCTTGGTGTTGCATTTGCTCTGTCAGTCAGTGTATAATGAAATCACCCTGATTTACTTGGCTACTCTTTGCATTCCTATTCAGCCATGGCTCTGTACCAATGACAATATCCACATGGTATGATTCAGTAAGGTTCCAACATTCAATTAGTTTATTTTTCACGCTTTGATAATTAACCTGCCGTAGTCTTACGGTCATACTTCCATAGTCTATAATCCGTGGCTGCTCACTGCCAGTTGGCAGCATTCCTCCAACTCCAATCTTCCTCATCCTTGCCGGCACGACTCAGTGACTCTCTCGTGTAGGTTTCCTAACTCATAGGAGCCTCGCCTGTTCAGGTGCAGTCCGTCCCGCGGGAAGTCCCGGGCTCCTGTCCAACAATCCGTTTCCACATACACCAAGTCCAGGTGCTGGCACACGCAGTCCATCCGATCATTTAAATCCTTCACTCGTCGTAGACGTACGTCCTTCCTTCGCACTGCGCCACTAAGTATGATCTTCGCATCCTTAAACTATTTCTTAGCTGCACTCGCCAGTTCATACACATCTCCCATTAAATAGTCTACTGACACCTTTCTTCTAAGATCATACTGTAGGTCCCTACATGAAGCACTAACACTTCCACATCGTCGCTATCTTCCACTCTTTCAACCTGCTGAGACAGCTGTTCAGCTTTTATTCCCAGATAACACTGTACCCTTTTTACCTATCCTCCTTGACATATCACCGCTACAGCGTATCATCAAGTCACCCATGATGAGTATGGTACATGAAATGTTTGTGATGGAATCACTTTCAAGCCTAGGTTCAACTGTAGGAATATAATTAGGTTTTGCTCCTTGTTCCTTTTTGTGATATTTTCTATCTGTGCTTTCACTGTTTCTTCTAATTCTGCAAGCTTCCGCTCTAGATTCTCTATTTTCAAGTCTCTCGCCTTGATTGCTTCTCTCATATTTTCCACAGTGTCACAAATTTTACAAAATCAAAGGCTGTCTGGACAACCATCTTTCTTCACTTTAGCACAGCTCTGATTCAATTCTTTAAGTTCTTGCTACACGTTGAACACTTAATTGCCGTCGCCCCTATGAGGGCCTAAACATTGCACTCCACTGAAGATCCTGGGGTCAACTCAACACCACCAATAACCAATAAGGCTGCTATAACAACTACCAGGAACCACAAGTTACTAGGTCGGTAAAGACCGCTCTCTCCAGAGCAGGAGGAACTCACCCGCCCGTACCACTTTCCTATCCTCGTCCGGTAAATTTCCAACGCGCAACGCATGGTAAACAACTTCACTTTAGAGCGCTGGGAAAACAATTCAACAGCTAACTCACTACTCTCAACAGCTCATTCATTACAAATCATGGAAACTAACAGAGGGCAGAAATTTTCTCACGGCACTGGAGTGTGTATCGTAGAGATAGGATAGGAAGGGTGGGAGGTGGAGTGTTCATTCTGGTGAAAGAAGAATTTGTAAGCTACGAAAAAGTTAGAGATGAGACACATGAAATTCTAGGTGTAAGGCTCATTTCTAAAGATAATAGGCAACTTGATATATTTGGAGTGTACAGATCGGGAAAGGGTAGCACTGACGCGGATTCAGAATTATTTGATAGGATAGTCAGCTATGTGGGAAACGACATGGAAAGAAATGTGATTGTAGCGGGAGATCTGAATTTGCCAGATGTCAATTGGGAAGGAAATGCGAACGACAGGAAGCATGACCAACAAATGGCAAATAAGTTAATATGGGAAGGACAGCTGATTCAGACAGTGATGGAACCAACCAGAGGGAAAAATATTCTGGATGTCGTGCTGATAAAACCAGATGAGCTCTATAGGGAAACTGAAGTAATAGATGGTATTAGTGATCATGAAGCTGTTTTTGTGGTAGTTAAAAATAAATGTGATAGAAAGGAAGGTCTTAAAAGTAGGACTGTTAGGCAGTACCATATGGCTGATAAAGCAGGCATGGGGCAGTTTCTAAAAAGTAATTATGATCGGTGGAAAACGGTAAATAAAAATGTAAACAGACTCTGGGATGGGTTTAAAGAAATTGTTGAGGAATGCGAAAACAGGTTTGTACCATTAAGGGTGGTAAGAAATGGTAAAGACCCACCTTATTATAATAGAGAAATAAAGAGACTAAGAAGGAGGTGCAGACTGGAAAGAAATAGAGTTAGAAATGGCTGTGGAAGTAAGGAGAAATTGAAGGAACTTACTAGAAAATTGAATCTAGCAAAGAAGGCAGCTAAGGATAACATGATGGCAAGCATAATTGGCAGTCATACGAATTTTAGTGAAAAATGGAAGGGTATGTATAGGTATTTTAAGGCAGAAACAGGTTCCAAGAAGGACATTCCAGGAATAATTAATGAACAAGGCGAGTGTGTATGTGAGGATCTTCAAAGGACAGAAGTATTCAGTCAGCAGTATGTAAAGATTGTTGGTTACAAGGAAAATGTCGAGATAAAGGAGGAGACTAAGGCCAAATAAGTAATAAAATTTACATATGATAACAATGACATTTACAATAAGATACAAAAGTTGAAAACTAGAAAAGCGGCTGGAATTGATCAGATTTCTGGGGATATACTAAAGACAATGGGTTGGGATATAGTACCATATCTGAAGTACTTATTTGATTATTGTTTGGTCGGAGGAGCTATACCAGATGAATGGAGAGTTGCTATAGTAGCCCCTGTGTATAAAGGAAAGGGTGATAGACATAAAGCTGAAAATTACAGGCCAGTAAGTTTGACATGCATTGTATGCAAGCTTTGGGAAGGCATTCTTTCTGATTATATTAGACATGTTTGTGAAACTAATAACTGGTTCGATAGAAGGCAATTCGGTTTTAGGAGAGGTTATTCCACTGAAGCTCAACTTGTAGGATTCCAGCAAGATATAGCAGATATCTTGGATTCTGGAGGTCAAATGGACTGTATTGCGATTGACCTGTCTAAAGCATTTGATAGGGTGGATCATGGGATACTACTGGCAAAAATGAGTGCAATTGGACTAGACAAAAGAGTGACTGAATGGGTTGCTATATTTCTAGAAAATAGATCTCAGAGAATTAGGGTAGGTGAAGCTTTATCTGACCCTGTAATAATTAAGAGGGGAATTCCTCAAGGCAGTATTATCGGACCTTTATGTTTTCTTATATATATAAATGATATGAGTAAAGGAGTGGAATCGGAGGTAAGGCTTTTTGCGGATGATGTTATTCTCTATAGAGTGATAAATAAGTTACAAGATTGTGAGCAACTGCAGCGTGACCTCGAAAATGTTGTGAGATGGACAGCAGGCAATGGTATGATGATAAACGGGGTTAAAAGTCAGGTTGTGAGTTTCACAAATAGGAAAAGTCCTCTCAGTTTTAATTACCGCGTTGATGGTGTGAAAGTTCCTTTTGGGGATCATTGTAAGTATCTAGGTGTTAATATAAGGAAAGATCTTCATTGGGGTAATCACATAAATGGGATTGTAAATAAAGGGTACAGATCTCTGCACATGGTTATGAGGGTGTTTAGGGGTTGTAGTAAGGATGTAAAGAAGAGGGCATATAAGTCTCTGGTAAGACCCCAACTAGAGTATGGTTCCAGTGTATGGGACCCTCACCAGGATTACCTGATTCAAGAACTGGAAAAAATCCAAAGGAAAGCAGCTCGATTTGTTCTGGGTGATTTCCGACAAAAGAGTAGCGTTACAAAAATGTTGCAATGTTTGGGTTGGGAAGAATTGAGAGAAAGAAGAAGAGCTGCTCGACTAAGTGGTATGTTCCGAGCTGTCAGCGGAGAGTTGGCGTGGAATGACATTAGTAGACGAATAAGTTTGAGTGGCGTTTACAAAAGTAGGAAAGATCACAATATGAAGATAAAGTTGGAATTCAAGAGGACAAACTGGGGCAAATATTCATTTATAGGAAGGGGAGTTAGGGATTGGAATAACTTACCAAGGGAGATGTTCAATAAATCTCCAATTTCTTTGAAATCATTTAGGAAAAGGCTAGGAAAGCAACAGATAGGGAATCTGCCACCTGGGCGACTGCCCTAAATGCAGATCAGTATTGATTGATTGATTGATTGATTGATTGATTGATTGATTGATTGATTGATTGATTGATTGATTGATTGATTGATTGATTGATTGATTGATTGATTGATTGATTGATTGATCCATTACATTAAATCTTTCAATATGAATTCACATTAAATCGCTTTACTGGCTCTACCTTCACTTCAGACGCTTTACCAAAGAGAATTGTGCCGCCAGTACTGAAGATCACTTCACCAGAATCTTTCACAAAATTTCTTAATATTACATTTTCACTCTACTTCACTCTGGACATGATAGGGCTCACTGTAGTGCTAGAAGTGTGGCCAATGTGCGGAAATTCGTTGGTGCTGAAAGGGGGAGAGGCTGTAACTGGACCCGTGAAGGATGAACTGGGCGAGAGAAAAATGGAATTTCCTTGTTTGCTAATTGCTTCTGAGCTAAATATATCTAAGCCTACTGAAGTGGCATCCGCCTCAATGAGACGTTTGTACAGCAACTCTTTATCGAAATCAAGTCTTTCAAACTTCCAACCTGCAACATGTACCTTGTTAAAACCGCGGCCTCATTCTAAGCAAAAAAGTTCAAAATATAACCAAATACATTATATCATTAAAATATGTAAAATATGATCAAAAGTACGAAACCAGCCGAAATGTGTATTTATGAGCAACATAAAAATGCTTTTAAATAGGGTCAGAGGCCTATGATTCACTGTTATTTTCCACATTTAAATAGGCCCAAGCTCATGAAATAAATATGACTTTTCCTTAACTTCCAAACCTAAGTCATCTGCATCATGTCAAGGGCTACACAATGAAAGCGTCCAAATTTACGGCATAGGCAAAAAAGAGAATTTTGATTGCATGTTACAAAGTAAACGTTCAGTTTTAGTTTGTGTTATAGTGCAGGCACAGTCTAATATATTCCGTCGCGAAGCTCCAATAAGAGGAAGATTCATCCATTTGACAGTTGCCAAGACACTAACACCTCTAATGGCGAGGTAGAGGCAACTTGCTAGCAGACAACAGGGAACGTACAGTATTACAACTACTGTCTAAAATGGTCATAACTTCTGAACCATTCATGGAAATAATGTCCTGACAATGTTATTGTAATCCTTATGAAATAGTGGAGGAGGTCAAAGAATTTATTTCGATGAGGAGTTCGAGGATAATATCGAAATATTTATTTGATTTTAAGGAGTTTTTTTTACCGCGGACTATAACACAAAATCGCTTCTAGAGGGCAACCGGTTGGAAATAGGTATATACCATCCCGGACTTTTTTTGTAGAGGCTTCTATGCTCTACAATTCGTACGCTTACACTTGGGGTCTATCGTTGACGGTTCCGGCAGCGTAAGCCAAGAAAGCAAGTGACCGACCATTTCGTCTCTTTCTTCGTATTGAAAATATCACATTTTAGAGTTAATCATATTGTTAGGTACTTGAAACGTGATATATTTTCTTTGTTCGGGGTTTAAAAATTATAATTTCGTGTGGCAGTTTCTAGCTGAGTGCGGCCCTTGTAAGGCAGACCCTCCAATAAGGGTGGGAGACATCTGCCATGTGTAGGTAACTGAGTGTTATTGTGGTGGAGGATAGTGTTATGTGTGATGTGTGAATTTCAGGGATGTTTAGGGACAGCACAAACACCCAGCTCCCGGGCCATTGGAATTAACCAATGAAGGTTAAACTCCCCGAGCCGGCCAGGAATCGAACTCGGGACCCTCTGACCATTCAGCCAACGAGTCGGACGGTTCAGAGTAAAGACAGCGTTAGTCATCACTGGCGTTCGGAAGTTTATGGTCTAAAGAAGTACAAAACATACAAGCAAATATACCCAAAAAACTAGCTGAATATGATCCGAAAATGTAAAAATATGACGTAAGGAACTTAGTGACAGGTAGCAAATATGAGAGTATTACTAAAATTAAACGTAAAAATACCGAATGGTGATTAGTGATTATACAGCAGACAGAGTTACAGTACGTTAAATCTTTCAATATGAATTCACATTAAATCGCTTGACTGTCGCCACCTTCAATTCAGGCGCCTTACAAAAGGTAGTTGTTCCGTCAATACTGAAGATCTCGTCACAGAACTCTTTCACATAACTTTTTAATTTTACATCTTCACTGTACCTTACTTTGGGCATGATGCGCTGAAACTGGACACGTGAAGGATGAGATGGGCGAAGGAAAATTCCACAGGCAAGCAACTCAATGTTGAGAACATCCTAGGGATATGAGCTACGAATTTTAGGTATATAAAATATAATGAAGTATGAGAATATATTCTTTATTTATTCTAAAATATTACAATATTTTCCTTAGTTATCGGGAACTGGTCGATTAGAACACGGCCTACTTGATGCGCGGCGAGGGATCCAGTCGGCCAAGATTAGAATAGCAGTTTGCCTTTTTTTACCACTACGGGCGCTAATGTGAGACAATGCACTGTTTCACTTAAGCACCACTACGAGTGCTACTGTGAGTCAATGCGGAGTTCCACTTAAGCCTTTATAACTATATTCGATGTGAATATTTTTCAGAAATTTAAAAAAAACCTTCAGGGTATTGAGCCAAGGAACACATTATAGAAAAAAATATTTAAATGAGTTAATTTGGTTAGGATTAGAATAAAAAACGAGGAATGATACAAGCATTTTTAGGCTGTTTTTCCAGAACTACATTTATGCCGGAATTGATTTTCGATTTTTTTCCCTTTAGTTTGATGGCGGTACCTGAAGCTCACAATTTGAAACCTTCCCGGGCCCTTTAACCCTTCAATTTTCGGCAAAACTGAGGAAATTGTTTATTTTAGTTTTTCGTAGTATGGGGACACCTACCTTGTCTATTAAATAAGGGTGTATTCTGCCCGAAGGCAGGTCCGAACTTCCACAGAGGTGTGTCTGAGCCGGAGTTTACGTGCGCTAGGGTGGCCAGTTCCTTTCCGCTCCTCCATTCCCTTACCCCCCCCCCCCCCCCCCCCCACCACCACCAGCGCGTGGCAACCCATCCAAATTTTGACCACGACCCATGTTGCTTAACTTCGGAGATCTCACGGGATCTGGTGTTCCGTTGGCTGGTAAGAAATAAGTTCAACTACTACTAAACGTTTTCATTCCTCCCCTGAAGGGGGAGGCGGGCCTCTTAGACGGTGACGCCGTCTCTCAGGCCTGGAGATTTGTTACGGTGAAGATGTGCGGAGAAGGTGAGAGAGTGGGCAGCCGTGGCCTACACTACGAACTGTCCCGGCATTCGCCTTAGTGCAGGAGAATGGAAAACCACGCAAAACCATTCTCAGGACAGCCGACAGATGGGGTCAGGCGAGAAGTCCGGCACTATGCCCCAGACCCGTCTCCCGAATGCAGAGGCGTGGAGCCACGGTAGAGTCGTGGCCAACTTTCCTCTGCTCGGTTGACCGGTCAGACTACAGAGCATATGGCACAACAACCCACGCTGCATCTACCGACCATAAGTTCAACATTAAATTAGAAGTTCTTTGTTTGCTAATTGCTTGTGATCTAAATATATCTAAGATTACTGAAATCTGCACAGCAACTCCTTCTAGTAATCAGGTCTTGTAAACCTGCAATCTGAAACTTGTGCCTTGTTAAAAACGACGCCTGAATTTAAGCAAAAGATTGCTCAAAATATAACCAAATATGACCTTATAAAAGAAACAATAAAAATGTCCGAAATATGCATTTATAAGTAAGATAAAATTGCTTCAATATGGGTCAGTGCCCCATCATTCGCAGTTATATTTCAAATTTCTGGTAAAAATAAACTCTGGAAAGAAATATGACTTTTCCTTAACTTCCGAACCTTACTCATCACAACAACGGCTACACAATGAAAACATACAATTTTACGGCATAGACAAAAAGGAGAGTTGTTATTGCATATTACGAATTAAACTTTCAGTTTTAGTGTGTGTTCTAATGTAGGCAACGGTATGTACTATGTATCAGTTGAATTCTTCGACGCTAGATGGCAGTCATGTCTTTTCGGACATGTGTTACGGGAAACTGGATAATTTAAATTGTTGAGAGAAAGTACAAATTATGTAATACAGAATATACCTAAATTTTATATTCTTTTCTATGTTGCCGGCGGCAACGCTGGCAACGGAAACGCCAAGCCCCTGAGATCGACGGCATTTGTTTCAATGCTGCAGAACAGGATGAATGTAGAATCAAATATATTCGATACTTAGGCAATTACTCCAACGCCGGAATTCAGAATACTCCTCAGTTTTTCCCACAATCTTCTTCAATTCAACGTTAAACGTCAGAACCATCGCCCTCTAGTATACATCAGCCTCCCTACTTAAAGAATACATGCGAACATCAAGAAGTACTCACTTTCTCCACCGGAGCGCTGCAAGCGTGGCCAGTCAGAACGAGCAGCACGCTGTTCCCCACACCTTTTAGGCCTACATTCTGATGATTTTCCTGTTGATCGGCTTACTTAGGGACGGCGAATTTTTTAAAAATACCGATATATTGAAAAGTTATTTTCGATAATCGATATTTATTGCACATAATATATCGGTATATTCAAACGATATTGATATATCGCTAATGATAACCCAAGAGTCCAAGACCAACTACAATATCATCAGACCTGAATGATAAAGGCCTATATCAATATTGGTTTATTTTACCTATGCACGCGACTGGTTATTTGAGTTTATCTTGCTACTGGAATTCGCAGTTTTAAATTTCCATGGAATATATCTATCAACGGCTGCTAATTTTAGATGACCACTAGCCTGCACGGTTACTAGGGTTGTACGTCCGAAACATAAATTTTCATTAATCCTCAGCCACAAGACTTATTTATGTCAATAGGCACAGTAGTCGAGGCATAGGTCCTGAATAAATAGCTTTTTGAAAAAATAAGTACACCTGTAAAAGAGAGTGAAAAAATAGTGTCAGTGATGCTTGATGAAGTTCATATAAACCTCGTAAATTAGTAGGCATGGCTGAAAATAGTTAAGAATATGATGCAGAATCTATCGTGCAAGTATTTATGGCTTTGTCATTGCATTCTGAGAATAAAGATATCAATGGTCTTTTTTCTGGTGAATAACATTAACTCAGACACTTAAGGTGTTAGAATTCATGGTTGAATTAGGTTTCTAGTTTTCTACATTACTGCTGATAACATTTTACTCAAAATATTTTGGTCATTACATTTGATTCTCTTAATTATCTTGTTTTTCTTGGAACTGCCGTGATCCCCGTTTTATAGAATTTCAATATAATTTCAAATTCTTCTATTTTGGAAAAAATATAATTTGATATCGAGATATATCGATATTTTGTTTTGATAATAGGATAATATCGGCATGTCGACATCGAAGGAAATGTCGATATTTTAGTAGGCTATATCGGAACGTCCCTAGGTGTTATCGTTGCCTACGAGATAAGTAACGGCCTCAGCATGCACGGTCTCTTCAAGTACTAAATTGAAATAGTCACGGCCGACTTGATGCGTCGCTCAAGCTAGCTCTAAGGACCGCAGCGAGGGACAGATTACCAGCAGTTCAAATAGAGCCGCTGGATGACAGGTTTTCTCTCCATTCCTCAGCACGATTCCAATTAGCATTACGAGAATAACTTGCACATACAACCACATTACAAATATAAAACATTGCATTTTGAGTAGGAAAGATATTTCTATGACGTTTAGTAAAGAAAAATATATGTATCACCCAGTAATTCAAGATGAGCTCATACGAATCAGGTAGCATAATAGCAACCGGAAAGTTCACGTCCTAATAAAAATGAAAATATTCCATAGTATATATTAAAACATTGCAGAGCTGCCGACAGTGGGATTCGAACCCACTATCACCCGGATGCAAGCTCACAGCCGCGCGCCCCTAACCGCACGGCCAACGCACCCGGTACGGCTAGTTTTAGTAGAAATGCTAAAGCACGTGCTTTCAAAATGTTCACTACAGACTTCGAGGAAGGTTGCCAAATGCTATTTTTCTCGTCACCACGACATGATATAATTTTTACCCATTTTTTTTCGTAGTTCTATATTTGCTCGTGGAAAGAAATATCACTACCTTTGTGAAGTTTACTTTGGCAACATGGTACATAGCAATAAACCATTGTTTATCACGCGCAATAAATAACCTGTGAATAGAATGTTTACAATAAATACTCTCTCAGTTCTTGTATATTTATCAATATGCACAAAATATTTTTAAATGTAAATCTACAGCTTGTTTAATCAATCGAGCGGGTCAGGAATGGAACGAATGAAGCCCCACCTAGCGGCGAGGATGGGAACTGTGCCGGCTGCCAAAGCTTGTCGCACTCCTCTGGGGCAATGATTAATGACTGACAGATGCAATTAAATTATATTGGAGAGTGTTGCTGGAATGAAGGATGGCAGGGAAAACCGGAGTACCCGGAGAAAAACCTGTCCTGCATCCGCTTTGTTCAGCACAAATCTCACATGGAGTGACCGGGATTTGAACCACAAAACCCAGCGGTGAGAGGCTGGCGCACTGCCACCTGAGTCACGGAGGCTTCTATTTTCTTAATCTTACGTTTAAATAATAAACCATATACTCACCACAAGCTGAATACACAAATCAACGCCTCTTATAATTAATTCTAAGGCTTATCTCACCTAAAAACTCACTACCTTACCTTTTTCCTTCACATTTTCCATATACGTCTGTGTTGTTAAACAGTGGAGGGCTAACACGAAGTCTAGCGGCAACTCTGGAACTAGAACGTATTTCGCGCTGTGTAAACTGCCATGCGAAGGCCTTATTACTAATCACGTAGGCAACGGAGTTACATATTCCACCGTTTATATTCGAATAGTAGTCCAGCCTATCAGAGGCTCAGAGCAATGTATTGAATAGATTGGATATTTCCAGGTTGCAATTCCACCTTCTGTAGCACCATCTGTTACAGAATTATCGGCGTTCTCTAGTGCGGATGTTGTTAATGAAAATAATAATTCAAAGAAAAACGATACATTTATGGAAAACAGATATATTGTGCGATAAATTGAATCAAAATTTCGGTATCGATATATCGGTAAATCGAAAGGAAAATATCGGTATTTCGTAAAAACCGATATATCGTTGCCATCTCTAGGCTTACTGTTTTAAGTACTTCACCCTCTCAAAACGTTCAGTCACTTTATCTCCAATGTTTTTTTAGATACTCGGGATAAGAGTTTTTCAGATAACCTAATTTCTCAGCATGATTAGAACTGTCATTTGAGTCGCACTTTAACACCTCCGAACTCTTCAAAACAGACAGAACTACGGTAGTTAAAGTCGTACAAGCTCCTGTATTAACAAATTTTGCAGCTTCACACACGAAATCATTAATAATGTTTATAATCTACACCAACCGTTCTGATGGATAGAAGAAGACATTACACCGATCTTGCTTAAAAATTATGTCCATTAGTGGAGAAATGCATTTTTCTTGTTGAATTAGGCTACGGCGTGATTCACAAGTTACTTCTTTCCTTATTTCATTCACAACGAAACCACTGAAGAAAGCAAGCGATGCAAGTTTAATAGACACTACCTCCAGACCTGTAAAAGAAATAAGGGCATTAAGTTTACTGCATAATAACAGTATAGTTATTATTTAGAATACTGTTATCTAATAACCAAGAGTAAATAAATTTTTTTAAATTGTGTATACGTACAATGCGGCTTGTAAAGATTTTGCAGGATTTCTGTCACTGTTCCTGGAATGTTAGGGATCACTTCCGATGGGACTGATTGAAATGACTTGACACAGCTAATAACATTCATCTCACGAGTATGCTGATTTCGCCGTTTCAAAGGAATTCCTATCTTCAAAATTTTGTTGAGGGCAAGTACTACAGCCATTGAATCCAGCATGTCATTGTTGCCTGAAGTTCTCCTCAAAATGCTAAACAACATTTCTAGGGAATTGCTGTTAAATACTCTAGTTAACACACAATGAAAGCCAGATGACAATAAGTATCGGATACAGAGAACTGTAGAACACGTAGTTAGCTGAATAGCCTCGTTTCATTGCTGAGAAAACTCGCTCCGTGCTCATGGCATGCTTCCTTCACACCCACAAGATATACCAGAAACTCACTCTCCAGCCAGTGAAGCCTGTCATCATCTGTGTTGAAAAAATGGAACTTTTCAGGGCAAAACTTGGCGTTGTTGTGACTGCTAACATCATGGATATTGAAACATTTCTGAACCATTTTCATGAAGTATATAGTTGCTGTGCAGTCTTGGAAAAAGTGGGCTTTCGGATGTCCAGAATGTTTTTGGAGATATTCCAGAGCTGTTATTACTGGAGTAGAAAATATGTCCTTCGCTCGTTTCACATTCATTTTTTCTATGTTGTTTCGGCTTACATGTTTTCGAGTCAGAAAGCGAACAGGTTTTACCACTTGACTTGCTTGCAATTCATATAAATTCTTCACGTGAGAGCCACTTATTGTGTCTTCTCCGTCAAACATGGTCTTCTCTAAAAATATGTTACGTTCTTTAAAATGTGACATTGGTCATATGCAAGAAATAAGGGTCGGTTCGGGTCATTTGGGTGAGTAATTTGTGGCTTCAAAATCTTGCTATTGGAAAGTCGTCTCATCATATTAATATTAGAAACTAGACGTATTACAAGAAATCCACAAGCCTCAATCTCTCTGATAACGGACAGTGTCAAATTATACAGTTCCTTGCCTGAGATTCATTTGGTAAAGAAGTACGCGGCTGGAAGTCTGTACTTAGTGCATTAACCCCGCTATCATAAAACAAAGCAAATTATTGGCGAGAATTTCAGATTCGCTCACATTCTTCACGTTCATGATTTCGGATATAGTATTATCTGGAACAGATGTGGTTTTGTGACCAAAGAAAGTATCTAGCTTTTTGTCATATTGCAATTGTTCTTTTATTGCCATTTCATCCACTATCAAGGAACATACTCTTTCAGCCTCATTCAAACGTTCAGATTCTAAGGTTAATCTCTCTTTCACAAGGTTCGTATCTCCTGTGTCGCATGAAGTATCACCCAAATACCTGGACAATGTGCTCTTAGAAGGCAAATTTAGTATATTTTTCCTAGCATATCTATAACCTTTGGGTGATATGCATTCCCAAACTATACTGTGTTTTACCGTGGATTCTGTCCATCTCGGAATTCGCTATTTGCTCAAGAAGGAATGAAGACTTGGCATTGGACGAATCATGCTCGGCTGTTTTAATTATTCGTGACAAGACTTTATGATAATTATTGTTATAAACCTCCAACTCCTGATTAGTTTTATTCAGTTCGTTTTCAAGACGTGAAAGTTTAGCCCGCGCTCTCCACAGTTTTAGTCGCAATTTATTTGTTTCTATTTTGAGTAGCTTCTCGTCTAAAATGTCGCACTGGACATCAACGGAACGATGAAAGTCATGATTTGCTGGACACTCGTGCAGGGAAACACCTGAAGTATTACTTTCGTCACAGCTTGGCTCAGTTGATTCATATTTCCGTTTCTTACCTTTGGCAATGACTGAATGTTTTATAATAGGTCTACGTTCTGCTTTGATCTGTTGGACTTTGTAAGATGGATAAGAAGGGAAAACAGAGGGAACAGCAGCATCCTGCAGTTACTTAATTTTCAATCCAGGTCGATAGTCAGACTCACGAAAATGAAGGCTACATACCACCGAAGATCTAGAATTTAAATTGGGCCTGAAGTCTGCTCTTGATATAGCTTTAAGCTATTGGTATCTGAGGTCAGTTTGGTTGGGAAATTCGTGAAATGATACTCCTTTCACTTTACTACGGCTTGTGCAGCAAGGCACGCAGCAATACACCATTGCTATTGATAGATAGAAACCTGCGATGCCAAGTTAATGTAGCCTATGGTAAGATCGTAAGCAATAACTAATTAAAGCAAATATGTTACGATAGCCTTCAGTGAAGTAAGAAATTCGATTTAAAGGGTATGAGAAACTCGAACGGTGCGCGAGATTTAAGCATGCCTTGTAATTACTTCTTTTAACAAATTACGAGGTACTACCATTACATACCTTCTTATGATGAAATAAATAGTCTGTACTTCCACTAATATCACAACTCAACACAATCTCAGTAAACTACATAAAGAAACGACACTCGACATATTGTTTACTTCCCCTTTCTTGTTCCTAACGTGCCTTCAGCGCGGGTCTCGTCCACGCTTCTAGCGCCACAGCAGCCAAAGTAGTCCCTACGTGATGTTCGCAAAGAAGAAGCACGCAAGCCGAGCGAAGTGGGAAGGCTGAGAGGTATACTAGAGAGCGATGCCAGAACACAGCAAACTTCCGCCCCACCAACAATTGGGTAATCATAAATGTCAATGGAAAAGGTGCTGCACCACGGCTCACACACTCAGTAGGATCAGAACCCTCGGATGATCACCACCCCTCTCTCCTCTTCCAACAAAACGCCACCCCCTCCCCCCCCTGGTCTTAGACTAATTATCTGTGTAATCCGCGGGGTCGACCAGATATCAGCGAAGAGAACTTATCGTAGAGGGCATTCCTGTCAGGAAGACCTTCCGCATCAGGAACTCCCCCGGGGCGACCTAAATGGTAAGGATCCTACTCCCTACTTCCCAGGACATGGATCGCATCCTGGCCAGTGGGGTCTTAATCACCACCGGGTGTAACCATCGGTTGTAATCCCATTTGGTATCACAGTAAAATTATCGGCAGCCTATCAGGGTTTCCCAACGCTCATGCAACAGGGGGACTGCTAATTAGGGCGTACTCCAGATAACCATGTGATAAGGCTATGCTCACGGATTCTGCCAACCCGTGTCCTCTCTCTTGAACTTTTTTTAGGTGAAATGAAATGGCGTATGGTTTTGAATGCCGGGAGTGTCCGAGGATAAGTTGGGCTCGCCGGGTATAGGTCTTTTGATTTGACGCCCTAATACGACCTGCGTGTGATGATGAGGATGAAATGATGTTGAAGACGACACATAGACCCAACCCCTGTGCCAGTGGAATTAACCAGTTTATGGTTAAAATATCCGACCCTGCCGGGAATCGAACCAGGGACCCCTGCAACCAAATGCCAGCACGCTAACCATTTAGCCATGGAGCTGGACGGTTTTGAGGTACAGTAATATTAGACTAAAGTTTTCAACATACTTATTCCAGCTGTAGACATCCATCGTTGATGTAGATTTTGTTGTTATCTGCGTGCTTACCTACAACATGGAGTTCTCTGAGACGATACGAGTCAAGCCTTGTGCTGTATACAGGGTGGTCGGAAACAACGTGAACCAGGTAAATTTGCGTTAAGGATTGGTCATACTGATTGTACCGGGAGGTACACCTTAACACCGCACATTTAAAAGAAGCTCCTTAAGGAACGCTATCTCTCATACAAATATTGAAACAGCTAGTGCATGAAGTTGGGATATTAATCGGAAGATATCACTCATAAATAACAGAGTATTGTGTTACTTTTAAGGTTTCCTAAACTGACTGGATCCATTTGTTTTGTTTTGGTGTACAGCAAGAAGTCTGAACTTTTCTCCATAGATGTCCTTACAAAAAACTCAGGTCATGCACTATGGTGCAAGGTGGAAGAATTCGTGATTTAAAGAAGTTTTGTGTTTATAGGTTTTCCCAATTAAATCAACTTTCATTTATTTTGATATTTCAAGGTTTGCAACACTTCCTTCTCAACCAGCCAGCTTTTGAATCTAGCCAATGAGAAATTTTCTGTATTTATTTTTCAGCCTATCACAGGCTTCTTGTAACTTTTTATTCGGCCAATAAAAATGAGAGGGTGTGTCCGGATTTTGTCCAGAACCTTCTCGAACCCTCCCCTCGGGTATATAACCTGCGGCTTTTTCAAGCTACCTTGTCTTATTGATCGTCAAAGTTCTGAGTGTGTATGTTAAGACAGGAGGCGCGGTGCCTCATTCTTCG
Organism: Anabrus simplex; assembly: GCF_040414725.1. Lineage (NCBI taxonomy): Eukaryota > Metazoa > Arthropoda > Insecta > Orthoptera > Tettigoniidae > Anabrus > Anabrus simplex. Next base: position 1,741,874,576 of record NC_090265.1, on the reverse strand, counting down.
GCAGGCAGAACATCAGACCAGGTAATGGCCACCAGTTTTCTATCTCTGTAGCTATCTCCGCAAAATTACCCTAGGGGAAAGTCCTAATCTTTAACTACGTAACTATAGGTTTTATAAAATGTAAACTTTCTTCCGGTTAATGTAAAATTTCATAAGGACTTAAACTGCAAATCAGGGATAGAGAGTGCGCTACCCTCTTGCGTTCCCCCTCAATTTATCTTGAGGTGACTACGAATTTGGAACCGTTTTTCTGCTGAAAATTACCAAGTAACTTGTTCTTCTAGTCACCTCGGTAGTGTGGGATTAGCCTCTGCATCATCGGGCCATAGGCCCAAGTAGGGTTTTAAAATTTTGTTTTCAAGGAGGCCAAGTGTACGCCTCCATACATTTTGAGTTGGAGCCAGTAATATTAATCTGTTCTTTATTTTTCACGAAGGCCCAGTACCATGGGTACTAGATACCTCTGTGTAGGGTATTTTAAGTTGTAGGTTGTGCCTAGAGAGGGCTGAGATTTTAAGGTTTTGTGTAAATTGCCTGGATTAGGCTGTATGGAATTTGGAGCTCAGTCTCCTTGGTAACATTTGGAGAGCATGTAAGCTCTTTTCTGATATGGGTGTGTGGTGCCTTTGGAAGAACTTAAATTGTAACGGTTGAAGCTCGGAGCTCAAACCTTGTAAAGTACCTATCTGTGGGTTTTCTAGTCTTGTAATCAAAATGATTGTACCTGACATTTGTTCCTTCACACAGTGAAGAATCTTGTTAAGTTTGTATTAAGTTTGTGATCTGAAAAGAAATATAACCTTTATTTCAAAGTTTTTAAAGAATCTTTGAATTTCGTAGATAGACCCATTCAGCCCGCACATTCTTTCACCTCTGCGTTCCACGAAACCCCGGAACACTGATAACTAATTTCAAGAAGTAATTCAATATCTCGCGCCGGTGACATTTTATCAGCTGTTGAACTTAGAAATTCAGATCGCTTCTCGGACGAATTCAAATGGACTTTGTGATTCGATGATGCTAAATCCGCACGTGATTTAAGATCGGAGTGAGAACGAAGCAGAGAAATCAACATCAGACACAAACACATCGCGGGTTTCAGCCGATAGTGCGTTTGCTATGATGCGATCCTGTCAGCTACAACCAGCACTCAACTGCTCACTGCTATCGCAGAACAGCGGGTGTGCTCCCATTGTTCACAGTCTCACCCCACCTCATGGCACCCCTACGTCCAGTTCCTCCTAAGTGCAATACCTGCGGGGAAACCCACCCCACCTACTCACTCGAAAACCGTCCTGATCTTATAGTCTCAGTTAGGACTATCGATACCCCCACTCAGCCCCCAAATACACAACTCTCCCCTCCAACCCTAAAAGATATCATACGTTTTTTTAACCATCTCACTCCTCAATATCCGCCCTTATCACCGCACTTTAGTCCTAACCCAGCTCCAGTCTGTTGCCAACCCAGCTCTCAACACTCGTTCTCAAAACTCCCACTGTGGACCTAACACCAGTTTTCACTTCATCCGCCTCGAAAATATAGTTTGATAATGGCTTTCACACCCTCAAGAAGATCCCGGCCCTCAGAACCCATCTCCATCATCTTCCTCAATGTTCAATCTTTCAAATCCAAACGGCTCCGTCTGCAAGCCCTCAGCACTCAACACCCATCACATGCCCTCCTCCTTAATGAGACTACGTTACATCGGAAACCAGTCCCCCAACCTTCCCGGTTTCACCGTCCATCGAGCGCATCACTCCCACGACGTAGGGTACGGGGGCTCCTCAATAGTTACTCGCACATCCCTCCGCATCCGCCTATCCCAACCTCTCCTTCCCCAAATCTACAACGATCACAGGCTACTTCTGCTCACGTATCCTTCATCTAGCCACCAGCTACCATCGGTCACATACTCCCCTACTTCTAAACTGCCTAAGCGACACCTTTCGCCATTTCTTACTCCTAGCTGACTTAAATCAGACCTTCCGATCCAACCACAAAATGAACGACCTTCAGTACCTCCTAAACGATAGATTTTGCTCCCTCATTCCCATATCCGGCCACATTCGCCCCGCCTCTAATACCACTCCAGACCATAATAGCCCACAAAACCCTCACCCAGATCCTCACCGTCCAATTACTCTCCACTATTGGAAATGATCACATCCCGGTCCTCCTCTAAATCTCTTCCACAACTTCCCACCATCCTCCCGCCGCCAATCCTCATCCCGAATTTCTCCAAAGCAGACTGGCTTGAACAGGGTCCTTGTGGGGGAGGGATGGGAAGATTGGAAGGGATGGAGAAGGAAGAGGGAAGGAAGCGGTCGTGGTTATAAGTTAGGTTCCATCCCGGCATTTGCCTGGAGGAAAAGTGGGAAACCGCGGAAAACAACGAGGATGGCTGAGGTAGGAATGGAACCCTCGTCTGCTCAGTTGTCCTCCCGAGGCTGAGTGGACCCCGTTCCAGCCCTTAATTTCGTGACAGAGCTGGGAATTGAACCCGGGCCTGGCAGCTAATCATACTAACCACTACACCACAGAGCCGAGCGTACTTACGAACCTTTATTAAACTCCTATAAAGAACCTCTTTTATTCGAATCTACAAATTTTAATGAATTGATGTAAACCATTTTCATTGCTCAAGATTGGTTTAAAAAGAATTCTTTGAAGAAAACAATTCGTAGAAGAGTAAGTTGAAGCCACTCCCCATTATTTATTATACGCGTTAGCCTCGCAATAAGTGAAACCGAGTAATAAGCTGGGGTCACCAATAACAATACAGCAATTTGCATTTATTGCTTTTCTACGACCTGTGGCCTTAAGATAGCATCACAATTATGACGCAACTTACATGATTACCGAGTGGAGTGGTCGCTCATATTAATGCGCTTCGAACCCTGCATTCGGGAAACGAGTGGAGTCGAACCCCACCCTGCGCTGTCCTGAGAATGGTTTTCTGTAGTTTCCCAGTTTTGCTTCCAGACAAATGCGGGGATACTTCCTGTTCATATGCAACAGCCGATTTCCCACATCCTTATCGAATTTCATTCACCACCATTCATTTCATCTACATCAGCTCCTCAAATGAAGTTTGCGTCAAGTCCTACTTTATAACCTTGCTTTCTGTCGCATTCGTTTTTATCGATGACAAAAGCAGCTTCGTGATTACTTATGTCATCTATTACTTCACTTTAATTATAGAGCTCATTTGGTTTTAGAATATTCAGAATATTCTTTCCTCTAGTTCGTTTAACCACTTTCTGATTCAACTATCCTTCCCAGATTAACTTAATTATCATTTGTTGTTCATGCTTTTTGTCATTTTACGTTACCTTCCCAATTGACATTTGGTAAATAGAGATCACCCGCTACAAACACGTTCCTTTCTCTGTCGTTTCACACGTAAGCTGATTAGCTTACCAAATAATTCCACATCAGCGACAGCGCCTCTCTTTCCAGGTTTGTACACCCTAAAAACATCCATTTTACTATTATCATCAGGGATGAGAGTTACAACTAGAATGTCATGTTTCTCACCTTTAGATTTTTCGTAGCTTACAAATTATTCTTTCACCGGAATTAATACTTTCCCTCCTACCGTTCCTATCCTGTCTCTACGATAAACACTCCAGTTCCGTGAAAAAAATTCTGCCTCCATTATATAATTTCTGAGCCATGATTCAACTCCTATTGTGACGTACCCACTTGGCCCACAGATGTTTGACAAAATTATAACGTGGCGGGTCACTTTAATATTAAAATAAATAAATGATATCTCATTGTTTCTCCATAAACAATATCCCATGGGCGCCAGTCTTCAAGCTTATGGCTTGAAAACGAAAGTTGATAATTAATAATAATAATAATAATAATAATAATACGCAAACAGAAGGAAGACAACCAAACAGATCACACGCTTCGACAATGATAAACTTCGGCAAAGGGTCGAGGAGTTCCAGGAGAAGGCTAGACCAAATGACTGTGACTTGAACAACGCCAAAGGTCTCCTTGTTGAGGCCGCCAAAGACGTTGCAGAAATCAAAAGAAGCAAAAAGCATGCCTGGTGGAATGGTACCTGCGAATCAGTCGTCCAAGAAAGACTCAATGCGTGGAAACAGTACTACTCTACGAAATCAGAAAATGATTGGGAAACCTACAAAACCCAACGTGCCCAAGCAGCTAGGGTGTTCAGAACTGAGAAACGTAAATACGAAAAATCTCTCATTGAAAAGATAGAACAAAACTTTAGGAAGAATGAAAGCAGAGAGTATTACAGAGCCTTCAAACGCAAACTCACTGGCTATAAGCCACCATCTCTATGCTTTGAGCGAAAGGACGGCACACTGGCAACGTCAAATGAAGAAAATTGCAGCATTCTAGCAGATTACTTCAAGAATTTACTTAATTGCTCTAAACCGCAAAGCCCCATCGAGACCAAGGAACCCTTACTCAGGTACCCAGATTCCAGACCACCTGACAGAGATGAAATCAAGCGCCACATTGCCCGTCTCAAAAACAACAAAGCGCCGGGGAAAGACTCAGTAGTAGCAGAACTATGGAAATATGCCCCAGAGGAATAACTTGATATCTTGCAAAAGCAAATAGAAGAAATTTGGAACAAGGAGACCCTACCCGAAGATTGGAAAATAGCTTTGATCCATCCATTACACAAAAAAGGCAGCATGAAGAACATCAACAACTACAGAGGAATATCTTTGCTACCCGTGACTTACAAAATTATATCACTTGCCATCCTGGAGCGTTTGGAAGCACAAGTCGAACATCAAATAGGTGAATACCAAGGAGAGTTCAGAAAAGGTCGCTCAACAGCTGAACAGATCCAACATCTCAAAACGATCATCACATATTGTACACTAAGGTCCAAGCAGTATGTGCCTGTCTTTGTGGACTTTAAGAAAGCGTACGACTCCATTGACCGGGAAGTCCTGCTAAACATCTTAAATGAATTTGGAATTGATTTGAAACTGCTGGCATTAATTAGAGCCACCCTGACCGATACAGAATCCAAGGTGAAGTTCCACGGATGTCTCTCGCATTCCTTTGACATCAAAACAGGAGTCCGACAAGGTGATGGGCTATCCCCGATACTCTTCAACTGTGTTCTTGAAAAGATCATCAGAACCTGGCGGGTGAGATTACAGGAAACCAACTACAGTTCATTGAGAATAGGAACCAAATCCAAGGGTATCGCAACAGACTGCTTAGCATTTGCCGATGATATTGCTGTTCTCTCAAACGACATAAAAACCGCTAGAGCTCAAGTTGAAATTTTAAAGGAAATTGCCGAACAAACTGGTTTGCAGATATCGTTTGAGAAAACAGAAGTAATGACTAACATCAAAGAGGCTCCACCAAAACTCCATACAAAATACGGGGACTTCACCCGAGTAGACAAATTCAAATACCTGGGTGAGATCATCATGAAAAATGGACTGGACAAAGAAGCACTTCAGGAGCGAGTACGCAAACTGGAAATAGCCTACCAAACACCCCGCACAATCTACAACAAAAAATGCCTTTCCCAAAATACCAAGATACGTCACTATGAAACAGTTCTGAAACCAGTAGTTCTATATGCAGCCGAAACCCTGTCTCTAAATGCCAACAAAGGACTCCTTGAAGAACTGGAGAAAAGAGAACGCAAAATTGTGAGAGGAATCTTGGGATCAAAGTACAGAAATGGAATCCACGAAAAGAGATCCAACAAGGAAGTCTATAGCAAAATAGAGAAAATTACCAACACAATCAGAAAAAGACGGGCACGATTTTACGGTCATCTGAAAAGAATGGACGGAAGAAAAGAAATCTTTCACTTTTTTTTATTCAAACCCCAAAACCACAATTCCCTGGTTTAGAAATACCAAAGAAGACCTGCAAATGCTACATATCTCAGCTGAAGACGCCCTTAACAGAGATCTCTTCCGCAAGAAAATATTGACGAACGGGCTAAACCGAGACTAGCAACCGAAGAGAAGACACGGTGCCCCTTGGACAGAGGAGCGTAAGCAGGCCCACTCACAAAGAATGAGGGAAATTTGGGTTCTAAAGAAGGCCAAGTTCAGTGTCAAATGCAACAAGACTTAACGTGGTCCTTGATGGCCCCAGCGAATTATATATAATAATAATAATAACAATAATAAAAACATGCACCACATTTCCTTGAAATTGAGATTGGACGAATACAGAAAGTTAAAAAGTTCGAATACCTCGGGGAAGTCATAGACGAGAACGGACTAGAGAAAGCTGCTGTAGACGAGCCTATCTCAAGAACGGAGAGAGCTTATAGACCAACTAAAAACATCTACAACAAGAAATGCATCTCATGGCATTACAACACTATAGGAAAGTCGGAATGCCTGTATGCCAGCGAATGCCTCTCGATGAATTACAAGTTGGAGAAGCTGGAGATCATAGAAAGAAGAATACTATTGAAACTCTTTGACCCAATCCAGACTGAAACCAGCTGGAAACTTGGGAACAATAAAGAAGTCTTCGAAAATATGGAAAAAATTTCAGAAACTATGAAATAGAGGAGGTTATCATTTGTCGATCATTTGTACAGAATGGACAAAACCAGACTAACCAAAAAGTTATTCGTCTACTTGTGGAATAAGAAGACAACAACGGCATGGATTAAGGAAGTTCGTAAAGATCTTGAGAAGTCCATTATCCAGAAAATTCATTGTTGGACATGAAAACGTTTCAGACCATGATTCAATATTTGGAAGGATTTCAAGTCGAAAGAACTGCAAAGACGCGAAGAGCCCGGACGAATGAACAGAAGAAACAGCATAACGCCCATATGAAGGAGTACTGAAGGAAGAGGAAATTTGAGACAAAGGAAAAATTAAACTGTAGCGTGATCCTAAATGGTCAATTCACAAACAAAAATTAACATATTATAATAATAATAATAATAATAATAATAATAATAATAATAATAATAATAATAATAATAATAATATGAATCGGTTGAATCCAACAATTCTGAGAAATTCACCGTGTTAACACGTGTCAACAAGTTTGAAACAACCTTCCGACTCACTCAAAACATATACAGGACGTACCAAAACTCAACGGCAAAAATTTAACAATGGATTACTCACAAGGAGAGAAGATATTTTTTTTTCTATTTGCTATTTGCTTTACGTCGCACCGACACAGATATGTCTTATGGCTACGATGGGATAGGACAGGCCTAGGAATTGGAAGGAAGCGACCGTGGCCTTAATTAAGGTACAGCCCCGGCATTTGCCTGGTGTGAAAATGGGAAACCAGGGAAAACCATCTTCAGGGCTGCCGACAGTGGGGCTCGAACCCACTATCTCCCGATTACTGGATACTGGCCGCATTTAAGCGACTGCAGCTATCGAGCTCGGTAAGGAGAGAAGAAAGGAAGGCTATGACAACATGGGTCCGGATTATACTTACAGATTTATTTAAACTTTGTGACACAAATTAATGTTAGTAATAATTTACATAACCTGTTTGCTGCAAAAACATTCGATACACCGGTCACTATTGTTACATAAGTGATGATGTTATGAATGAATCTGATGCGAGTCTTAAAATACCTTAGCTCTCACACATCTGGAGACTGCTACGAGAAAACCTGTTGTATCCGTATCACCTGCAGCCTTGTCTCCTGCGGATTATTCTGCAAGGGTAACGTTCTGCCGGTGGTTCCTACAACAGTGCGGCATGACGCCTAACTTCGCAGCTTATGTATTCTTCACAGATGAAGTGACATTCACAAGGGACGGAATACATAATTTCCGTAATCAACACGTGGGGAGTGATACAAATCATCATGCAATCATCCAATCTTCTCATCAACAACCTGATTACTTGGAAGACATGCCAATTGCATCCCGTCGACAAGTGTTTTTCATGCACGATGGTGCTCCAAGACAAATCAGTCTGCCTGCCCGCAGGTACCTGAATACCCGTTTTCCTGAGGAGGTAGAGGAGGACCGATTGCTTGCCCACCACGCTCTCCTGACATGAACCCTCTGGGCTTTTACCAGTGGGGACACGTTAAATCTCTCGTATATGCGACTCCTATTCCTGATGAAGCAACTTTATGTGAGCGCATTGTGACAACCAGTCAGGCAGTACGCACTACACCAGGCATTTTTGATCGCGTGCGTAACTCCATGCTACGAAGAGTGGAGGCTTGTATTTAGAGGATTCGATCCCGGGATCCCGACCGCTTTTCAATCCCGTAGTTTTCGGGATTAAGTTTTCCGGATCCCGGGATTTTCGGGATTGACATTTTTTTAAATTTGCAAAATAGACTGCGTGAAGCGAAACTCTCAGTGCGTTATTTATACGTCTTTTCGGTGTGTAAATGCCTGTTCTCGTTTAGCGCATTATTGTATTGTTCATCCCCTATGTGCGTGAAAGACTGACCACAATGCGTGCTGATGCACAGCTGATGCTGCCCTTAAGTTTCTTTTTAATCAGTTAAATGACAATAGCTCCGAGTTGGCTTCCAAATTCAAGATATATTTGCAAAAGGGCATGAAAGATCGCCAAAGAAATGAGTTGAGTGGCGTATTATGCTACCTACAAAATCCTCATAGTGGCGTTCGATGATGAAATAAAGCGTACATTTTCAAGTCCGAGCAAAGTCTTGATAAAAAAAAACCAGAAAACCAGATTGTTACTTTGAGAGATTAAATGGTAAAAATATGACAAAGAGGGAGGACAAAATATGCAAGTCGAGCCTACAAATAGAGAAAAAACAGTTTCGACGCTCAAAGAAAAGCTTCAGCTGGAAATAGAAAAACAGCACGAAAATATGTTTGTTGAAGCATTAAATGAAAAAGAATTTTCCAGAATTGTTAAAAAGGAAATGAACCTATACGAGCCTTCAAATTCTACTCGGAGCTATGACCTAGAGTAGGCTTATACGTATTTATTAACGATTCCTCCAACATTCAGTGAAGCTGAACGCGCTTTCTCAGCAGCTACATATATGTGCAACAAATTGAGAAGCAGGCTTGGTGATGAGACACTGGACACGTTGTTATTTATCAGATCATATTCTCGCAAAACAATTTAAAATTTTCCTATTAAATTAGTTTTTTATATTTACGAGAAATGTGAAATGCGACTGATTAATAAAGCAAAGCAAAGTCACCTCCGTACAGGCCATGAAGGCCCCTGGAGGAGTGGTAGGTAAAGGCTTCCACCATTTTAACCTCGGCACATGTTGGGGTAGAGTGGTTAGCTCTACGCCCGGCCGCCTTTGCCCCCAGGAATTAACCTGGTATTCATTTTTGGTGTGGGCTGAGTGAACCTCAGGGCCATATGCACCTCCGGAAGTGGAAATCTCGTTTCTTAAATTTTACGACTTCCTGACGGGAATTCGAACCCACGTCCTTCCGGGCGAACCGAGCACGCCTTTACCGCCTCGGGCAGGAAGCCCCTGTGAATGATTAAGCCCCTGTGAATGATTAATGTTATTTTTAAAAACTTTTTGCTAAGAAAATTTCTACTTACTTATTATGTTGTTACATTAAATTCGTTTATTTAGTCCATGTTCAGAGAGATTGTTGTTAATTTCCAAAGTTTATTTGTGTAGTTTGTTACGTAAGGTTTTTTTTAATTTATGTAAGTTTAAAGAGATCTCACTGATTCTTGGAAAAGAATAATTTTAACATAGAGGCTGAGTGATTTTAAATCTGGTTAGTTTGACTCTAAGTCTGATTAGTTAGAGTGATTATATTAGCTAGGTGTATACCGTAAAATATGTTGATTTTGTCTAAAGTTCGATTTGCTGATTAAACAGCTGATTTCTGTAAGATTTTCTCATATTTTATTTGTAACGTTCAATCATGGGATAATCCCGGGATCCCGGGACTGACCGAGTGTAATCCCGAAATCCCGGGATTAGAAATAAGGGCCGGGATCGAATTCCCTACTTGTATTCAAGCTGAAAGTCGTCACTTTGAACATTTCTTCTGATACATGCTCAAAGTGTTCCAGCTGCCTTTACAGACGTGCGGTGTAAATGTACAAAAGTTTGAATGAATCTATAAGTATACGTCTCCGGACACATGTTGTCATAAACTTTTTTCTTCTCTCTATGTGAGGAATCCATTCCTAAATCCTTGATACACCCTGTATAACAAAAAAAAAGCCCTTCTCTCGAAATGCGAAAATTAGACATTATCAAACTGTAATTATTAGACCTGAAACATTATATACAGCAGAATTTTTAACACTTCGAAGGCATAGCCTGCTTGAAACACTGGCAATTAACGAAAGGAGGATTATCCGAAAAATTCTTGGTCCCAACCTCAAAAATGGTGTTCACAGACTTCGGAGCAACTTAGAAATATACGCCCACACCGAAAAGATATCTAGCGTAATGTTAGGCTCACCTCTTCAGATTTCCAGCTGAAAGAATCTGTAAACGTTTGTTATCCTCCTTCAGAAGACTCAAAACGATACCTTCTTGATTGGTGGAGATCGATAAGGATCTTTTAAACCATGGAATCTCAGAAACAAACATTCAACTCCGATCACCACTCAAACACAAACTTAGAGAGGCTCACCAAGAAGTTCCAACTCAACTGAAGCATGTCCATTCTGATGCATGGAAGAAGGCACACTCCGAAAGGACGAAAACCTGGTGGGCCCGCACGAAGACAAACAGCTGAGATCTCGCGGCCGTTAGTGGCCCTAACAATGAATAATAATAATGATAGGAAGAAAAAGAATAATAATAATAATAATAATAATAATAATAATAATAATAATAATAATAATAATAATAATAATAATAATAATAATAATGAATGAGCTCTTGTGGGATGAATCTTCAATTAGACGTTTACTAAAAACAGTATTTTCTAGTCGATATGATCGCTCCTATCTCCTTCGTGATCTGGTTAACGGTACTGCGAGGCTGATAGACAAACACCTTAATGACAAGGCTCGGTAAGGAAGAAAGTCTCCTAAGACACCGTTATACGCGACCGTGAAGGTAGATTCAAAGTGTCTATTGTGTGATACAAAAACCGAGGCCATTTCAGTCCCAACCTACTCAAGTTCACAGGAGTGTGTGCTCCATTCCTCTTCCAGAAACCTTTGTGAGACTGTTACCAAAGTGACATTTCTGAGCATGCGTTTCCTTAGAATTGATAAAGAAATGCCTGTAATAATTCTATAAAATTATTACACCTGTACTTTTTTCAATATTGAGGTAAGAGAATTTGTACAGCAACAGGAAATAATCAGCCATATCGAGTCAATTCACGTTTTGCCTGTCTATTACAGCATGATGGGAATATTTACAGTTGGATTTTCACGGATAAGGTAAAGTAGGAGCGCAGCTATAAATTGTAAAAAAAATATTCAGCACGACGGGGCCGAAAACATAAGTCGATGTATCTCTTTTTCGATTGATTTCACTCGAAAATAGCTCGTAACAAAAGTTATGTCGAATATTATTTATAAACTATTTGTTCTAGGCCTTGCTTCGAGGTTGAATTCAGAGATAGTGGGTTCGAACCCCGCTGTCGGCAGCTCCGAAGATGGTTTCTCCGTAGTTTCCTATTTTCACACCAGGCAAGGCTGTACCACGACCACTTCCTTCCCCTTCCTAGACATTTCCTATCCCCTCGTCGCCATACGACCTCTCTGTGTCGGTGCGACCTAAAGCAAATTGTCAAAAATAGTTCTGGGCCTTTTCTCGATATAGTAAGAAACAAGGGAAATGCCGGTAGCGGTCGTGAAAAAACTGAAGTTCAAGAGCCGATAACCAATCTCTATGGAGAGTTTCTGTAGAGATCATCCCGACTATGTTTTAAAAGTTTTGTACATTTCATACATTTGCCTTTGCTGGTGAGACTTAGTGATCATCAAAGTGCGCTATGTCTCCTGGTATGGGCTAGAGCAATTTTGTTACTTTCATTGTTCTGTCTCAGCCTTATCCTTGGCTTTGACAATGTGAAAGTGGCTGAGGTATGAGTGATGCTAGTAATGCCATTCCTTATGCAGCCAGTCCCTGCTATGAATGGTGTGAATATGTTGCTCATAGGGTTGGTTGGTGCATGCATTTCAGTGGGCTTGGCAGACTGATATGAAAAAAAAGTGAAATGGCGTATGGCTTTTAGTGCCGGGAGATCCCAGGACGGAGTCGGCTCGCCAGGTGCAGGTCTTTTGATTTGACTCCCGTAGGCGACCTGCCCGTCGTGATGAGGATGAAAATGATGATGAGGACAACACATACACCCAGCTCCCGTGCCAGAGAAATTAACCAAGAATGATGATTAAAATTCCCGACCCTGCCTGGAATCGAACCCGGGACCCCTATGACTAAAGGCCAGCACGCTAAAAATTTAGCCATGGAGCCGGACGGCTTGGCAGACTGATATGCAATAACAACTTCTGGCTCTGTAAGGAAAGCAACGGGAAACTACTTAACTCCTCATTTCCCAAGTTCGTCGCCATAAGACCTATCTGTGTCGGTGCGACGTAAAGCCCCTAGCAAAAAAAAACCTAGTACGCCTCTTCAGTGATGCCTAGGCCATCTATGACAGCTGTTGGTGGAGCTGTTGAGAATGCAACCAGTCTTAGGGCTGAGGACTGAAGAACATTTGTCTGTACTTTTTAAGTTTTAACCTAACGCTTGGCCTTCGTACCTGGAGGAAGTGATGAAATCCAGAGCATCAATAATGACAAAATTATGGTGCCAAATTTCCCTTTGGGAGATTCAAATGATTACAAATATGTTTTTCAATAAACGAAATCTAAAGAACTGATCAACCTGGGTATCCTGGGTCATAAGAAGGAAGGGCTGGTTGTAGACTGCCTGGCCTTTGCTGACGACATGGCGCTGATTGCCGATTCGCTGGATACAGCAACAATACAGATCAATTGCTTGAGAAGGCAGGCAGCCAAAGTGGGTCTTCAAGTATCGTTCGAGAAAACAGAGTTCTTCACCAATATCAAACAAGATAGCAGAGACATACATACTTGAAGGGGGAGAAATTAAGAGGACTGAGAAATGTAGGTACGAGGGCTGATCAACAAAGACTGAGACTGATTTTTTTCACAGATGTTTATTACTCCATTTCAATGTTTACATGATCTCTTGCAAAGTAGCGCCCTCCTACTTCAATGTACTTTGTACAGTGTCTCTGCCCGTCCTTGAACACATGCTGCAGGCCATTCTTTATCAGGCCCTTGAGAATCGCCTCACTTTTCTTGAGCACAATTTCAGAGTTCTCCAATCGAATGCCCCTAAGCTTTCCCTTCAGTGTTGGGAATTTAAAAAAGTCACAGAGTGCAAGATCACGGCTGTAAGGTGGATGTGGTTCAAAGGTAATGTTGAATCGAGCCGGAAACTTCATGACTTGATTTGCGACGTGAGGTCGTGCATTGTCATGATGAAGTCGCCACCCAGTCCGAAAAAGCTCTGGTCGTTTCTTTGCAATGTGCTTCCTCAGTGTAGCCAATACTAACGTGTAGCTCTAAAAGTAGTGTGAGAGGGAACTGCCTGCTGGTAAATCGTTCCATTACAGTCAAGAGATGGAACAACTTTTGCATTTATTTGGCTTGTTTTTCTTCAGGGTGCTTACGTTTTTCGTAATTTTCAGTGGCTGTATGGTTTAAACGAAACAGAATTTGATTCTGCTATATTGCTCCTCTTGCGTCACCTCCATTGTCTGGTACTGTATGCGAAATGCACATAGCGTCTACAAAATAGAGCATTACTACCAACCTACCAATACAAGAGTGCTGCCGCCTACGGACATTATAAATAAAAACCCGACCTTTTCAAATATTTATGTTACAGATAGAAATCTATCACGGAAGCTAGAGAAAAAATCATTCTCTGTCTTTGTTGATCAGCCTTCGTATCTCGGCGAATGGATTGAAGCCAACTTATCAGAAAGAGCATCACTATCTATGACAGTCAACACCTTGGAACTGACCTGACAAAGAACACTTATGACAAGAAATGCCTGTCGAGCAACCTGAAACTGAAGCATTACACGTCAGGCATACGACCAGAAGCTCTGTATGCCATGGAATGTCCTTCATTGAACCGAAGAGGTCTGTTGGAGAAACTGGAAGTCAGAGAGGGAGGAGAATTCTCAGGAAGAGCTTAGGTCCGGTAAAGGAAGATGAATTCCGTAGACAGCACAATTCCGAGCTCTACGAACATATAGAGAGTCTCTCTGATTATGGTAGGAAATGGATAGTAGCTTTCTATGGCTTTATAGTAAGACGTCCTCCCTAAAGACAGACCAATCACCTGCTCATCTTCTGTCAGAACAAGAAGACTCGTACCACTTGGCTGACAGAAACTGAGAAGGACCTTAAAGAACTCAGAATAACAGATCTTCAAGATACGACGTATCCTGAAAGAAGTCCATAGATATCAGGGAAAAAAACTGGAAGAAAGGTACCCCCTGAACAGAAGGAGATACAAGGGCAGAAAATGCTATAATACTGGCCAAAGATCAAAGCCCAACAGTTGAATAAGCGTTGTCCAAAGTGGGCCCATTCGAACCAAGAAGAAGAAACTCAAATCGATAGCGATTATTATTTGCATCTAAGGAATCGTTTCGTTCATTACCATTCGATATCATCAAATATCATCGGATGGAACAAACAAATTTTAGGGAATGAAGATACAAATCTTTCTTCGAGTCTTTTCAGTCATGAAATTACCAGCTTTTCGCCCTAATGTAGCAGTGGGCTCATCAGTTGGATTGCCACAACTTTCCAAGACACTGGTGGCTAGTGCGTCGTACTTTTTGTGGGTGCGATGGTAGAACACATTCGTAATACCTCCTGCTTATCGTAAGAGGCAACTAAAAGGGGTAGCCACCGCCTGCTCTTGGGCATTACTTCCACTTACTTGTGCCACCCTCCTTACTTGTATTTTTGTTATCCGACCTCTCTTGACCAACTCTTTTTCTCTTCCATCCTACACGATCTACTATGTTCGAGGTCTAGAGAGTTTCATTTTCGTGTCCCTTTCTTTTTCCGATACCCGCATGTTTGGAAGAGTCAGATTATTAGCATTAGCATTAATAAATTATGGTTGTCTAGCTGTGCATCCTTTTAAAGACAGTAATCACCATCGGTGTCTTCTCTTGCCCTACACGCCGGGTCCATTATTATCTTACGTAACATATACTCCACCATTTACCTCATATGACCCAGCCACCATCTGGCTCCATGGCTAAATGGTTAACGTGCTGGCTTTTGATCACAGGGGTCCCGATTTTAACCATCATTGGTTAATTTCTCTGGCCTGGGGGCTGGGTGTACGTGCTGTCTTCATCATCATTTCATCCTCATCACGACACGCAGGTCGCCTACGGGTCTCAAATCAAAAGACCTGAACCTGGCGAGCCAAACATGTCCTCCGACACTCCCGGCACTAAAAGCCATACGCCATTTCATTTCACACCCAACCACCGAATGCAATATTCATATCCGCAGCGAGTGGCGGTTTCAGTGGCTGCGCGCCAAGCGGTATGTGGGAGAGCATTGCCATGGATCAGGACGAAACTTGCACTGAGCGTTCCACACCTCCTGTTTTCAATGGCCCATCGCAATTTCCGTAGAAAGTTTATAACAGATCGAACCTCGCAGGAGGCAGCCTCCATTTCAAGCCACTGCTGCTACGCTACTGACACCAGGCTGGACTTGTCCGGCCGGTATATGATTGCTACGTCTTAGGTCTGTCAAGCATGCTCATATTTCCCGACTAAATACATTTACTTTCCAAGAAAAGAAACAGAGGAAATTTCTGGATGGTCTACGTAGGTCACCAGCCAAAACGTATAGTAGAACATTTCGCATCCCCAAAGTAACAGCCAGAAGATATTTATCCGCTGGGTGATGAGACGGCGAATCCCATTCTTGAACAAGATGGCGGGCTGACATTTTATTTGACTGCCCACAACCTTCTGTTCATTTCGAATGTTCATTACGGAATGCACAAATTAAATATCACCGAGCTCGATAGCTGCAGTCGCTTAAGTGTGGCTAGTATCCAGTATTCGGGAGATAGTGGGTTCGAACCCCCCACTGTCGGCAGCCCTGAAGATGGTTTTCTCTGGTTTCCCATTCTCACACCAGGCAAATGCTGGGGCTGTATCTTAATTAAGGCCACGGCCGATTCCTTTCCACTCCTAGCTCTTTCCTGTCCCATCGTCGCTATAAGACCTGTCTTGTCGGTTCGATGTAAAGCAACTTGTAAGTAAAATGATAATGTCAATCAGTATATTACTTAATGTATCTACTTCTCTTGGCAAACTACACAACCTATGTTGGATTTCATAGTCGACTAACCTTATAGCCAGGAGTCAAAACACAGGGCGAGTCCTAGATCAAGATATCAATCCGCATTAGCATTCGACTCACCACACGAGATAAGGCGCATGCAGTCAACGCTTCATTGGCAGTCTTCATGATAATCTCCAAGAGATTGTAACCTCTCGTCTACTATTCACTAGTCTACATATCCATGATTTTTAAAAAGGCGGGTACAAACATGCGTGCCCAACTCCATAACGTAACCTCGTCGCTCACCAAAGTTACGCACCGCGGTTGCGAGGTAAACTTTCCCACCGCACACTGCAGCCCGTAACGCGTAACCTACTAGCGTTCCGCCAGTTCAGCTACTGTACAGTAGTACAGCCTGCAAACGTGGAGTTAACTGCAGCAGTCTGTATTCATTTGTATTGTGTAAGCAAACCAAGACTTAAACACAGGCGTTGGTGGCAAACTCAGTTATATACAGTACACGTAGAACTACACAAGGTGGTGCAAATTTACTGGCTAACATGAAGTTTCACACAGTTAGTGGACATTATAAACATTTTACCAGAATGTCACCAGAATGTCTGATGCCATATCTTATACGTAATATTACACAGGCTGTCCCAGGAGAAAGGGGCTCTACGTTGGTCATTATAAAGCAAAGACATTATATGAATATATGCATTATTTTCAATAGTTTCGGAGATACGGACCGTATTGTGTAATTGTAAGTTCTCAGTTTCCCTTTAAAACTTATTTTAAAAATACCCCCACTAAGTTCAATGCATTTTGCAGCTCTTGCAGACAGATGCTGTGTTGCTAGTAGGAGCTGATGTCTCTCTTCTTTTAAAGTGTGAGCTATTTGCTTTATGTCGCACCGACACAGAGAGATCTTATGGTGAAGATGGGATAGGAAAGGCTTAGGAGTAGGAAGGAAGCGGCCGTGGCCTTAATTAAGGTACAGCCCCATCATTTGCATGGTGTGAAAATTGGAAACCACGGAAAACCATCTTCAGGGCTGCCGACAGTGGGGTTCGAACCCACTATCTCCCGGATGCAAGCTCACAGCTGCGCGATCCTAACCGCACGGCCAACTCACCCGGTAAAAGAAAAGCGAGCAGGCAAGTCCTCCCCTTGTTTGCACCTATCCCTGTTGACTTCGTTTTTTAACCAACCATAGAAACATTAATCCAAAGGCGTGACCTTAGTGGCCATGCAAAATCACATCCGTTACTACATCCAGAATAAATTAGACTGAGATACTGTACCACTGCAATAAACGAAATGTACAAATTGTGAAATACGATACTTTCCGCTACATTAATAGTACATTTTGCAACAAGCCTATATTGGGAATAATTAAGACACGAGTATGTTTATAAAACGAGTGTCTTATTTACCATTATAAGTGAGTTGCTACCACTGTTTATGGTCGACGATAATTATAACTCTATTTTTTTAATATTCATAAATTTCTGCCGAGATGTCGCTGGACAGTTGAGTTTACTGAACATAGCGCAGAGCGCATGCGCTGGGTTATTAATTTACAGTGAGTGGATCAGAGACCTTGACAATGTCAATGTTTTCAAAGCCTTGATAGACGGTTATCATAACCTAGCTTTATTTTAAATACAAATTGTTTATTGTGCAGTTGGTGAAGTGAACTTGAGGGAATATGTGTGTCCGACATGTTTGATTTTGGAAACAAGTGCGAAGCTAGTGCGTTGAGCACAGGTGCGATGCTATCCTTAACTAGTTGGTCAAATAGTTGTATCATATTGAAAATCTGAACTCTGATTTGTGGAGAACCTGTTTCAAAATGAAAATCTGAGCTCTGATTGGTGGAGAACCTGTTTCAAAATGAAAATCTGAGCTCTGATTGGTGGAGAACCTGTTTCAAAATGAAAATCTGAGCTCTGATTGGTGGAGAACCTGTTTCAAAATGAAAATCTGAGCTCTGATTGGTGGAGAACCAGTATAATGAGCCTCATTAAGATTCAGATTTCTGGCGCCTTTCGGAAGTTACAAGGGCGACAGTCTGGATGATTGACTGATTTGGCCTTGTAATAATACTCAACATGGCTTAGCTATGTTGATACTGCTACACGGCTGAAAGCAACGGGAAACTACAGCCGTAACTAACTCCCGAGGACATGCAACTCTCTCTGTATGAATGATGTACTGTCCCCCTGTGGGTGGGGGCGGTAGAATAACACCCACGGTATCCCCTGCCCGTCGTAAGAGGCGACTAAAAGGGGCCCCAGGGGCTCTGAAATTTGGAGCGTGGGTTGGCGACCACGGGGCCCTCAGCTGAGCCCTGGCATTGCTTCCACTTACTTGTGCCAGGCTCCTCACTTTCATCTATCTTATCCGGCCTCTCTTGGTCAAATCTTGTTCTTTTCCGACCCCGACGCTGGGCTAGAGAGTCTTTCATTTTCACGCCCTTCGTGACCCTTCTCTTCCTTTGGCCGATATCTTCATTTTTCGAAGTGTCGGATCCCTCCAATTTTTTCCCTCTGATTAGTGTTATATAGAGGATGGTTGCCTAGTTGTACTTCCTCTTAAAACAATAATCACCACCACCACCACCAATGATGTACTGATGATGCCTTCCTCCCGGGTAAAATATTCCGGAGGTAAACTAGTTCCCCATTCGGATCTTCGGGTGGGGATTACACGAGAGGGGTCGATAATCAGGAAGATGGATATTGACATTCTGCGAGTCGGAGCGTGAAATGTGAGAAGTTTGAATCGTTGTGGTAGATTAGAGAATCTGAAAAGGGAGATGGATAGACTAAAGTTAGATGTAGTTGGTATAAGTGAAGTACGTTGGCAGGAAGAAGAGGATTTTTGGTCACGCGACTACCGAATTATCAACACAAAATCAAACAGGGGAAATGCAGGAGTTGGTTTAACAATGAATAAGAAAATAGGGCAGTGGGTAAGCTACTACGACCAGCATAGTGAAAGAATTACTGTTATCAATGTAGACACCAAACCAATGCCCACCACAATACTGCAGGTCTACATGCCTACTAGCTCAGCGGATGATGAGGAAATCGAAGGAACATATGAGGAATAGAATATTTAATACAATATATAAAAGTTGACGATAATCTAACTGTGATGGAAGACTAGAATGCAGTGGTAGGCCAAGGAAGACAATGTAATACAGTAAGAGAATTCGGATTGGGACAAAGGAACGAAAGAGGAAGTCGGCTGGTTGAATTCTGCACTGATCATAATTTAGTCCTTGCCAATAGTTGGTTCAAACACCACAAACGACGGCTTTATACGTGGACGAGACCTGGAGACAATGAAAAGTATCAAATAGACTTCATTATGATTAGGCAAAGATTCAGAAACCAGGTGTTGGATTACAAAATGTTCCCAGGAGCAGACGTGGACTCTGACCACAACTTGTTGGTCATGAAATGCCATCTGAAGTTGAAGAAATTGAAAAAAAGGAAAGAATGCAAAAAGATGGGAACTAGACAAGTTGAAAGAAAAGAGTGTGAGGGATTGTTTCAAGGAACATGTTTCACAAGGGCTAAATGAAAAGGCTGAAGGAAACACAATAGAAGAAGAGTGGAGAGTCATGAAAAATGAAGTCAGTGGGGCTGCTGAAGAAATGTTAGGAAGGAAGAAAAGATCAACTAAGAATCAGTGGATAACTCAGGAGATATACTAGACCTGATTGATGAACGACGGAAATACAAGAATGCTGGAGATGAAGAGGGCAGAAAAAAATACAGGCGATTAAAGAATGACGTGGTTAGAAAGTGCAAGGTAGCTAAGGAAGACTGGCTGTAGGAGAAATGCAAGCATGTCGAAGATTGTATGTTCCTAGGAAAGGTAGATGCTGCATACAGGAAAATCAAGGAAACATTTGGAGAAAGAAAATCTAGGTGTATGAATATTAAGAGCTCAGATGGAAAGACACTTCTAGGGAAAGAAGGCAAAGCTGAAAGATGGCATGAACATATCCAACAGTTGTATCAAGGTGAAGGTGTAGATGATTTGGTTCTGGAACAAGAAGAGGGTGTTGATGCTGATGAAATGGGAGACCCAATTTTGAGGTCAGAGTTTGACAGAGCTGCGAGCGACCTAAATAGGAACGAGGCACCTGGAATTGATGACATTCCCTCTGAATTACTGACTGCCTTAGGAGAAACCAGCATGGCAAGGTTATTCCTTTTGGTGTGTAAGATGTATGAGACAGCAGAAGTCCCATCTAATTTTCGGCAGAATGTTGTTATACCTATTCCCAAGAAAGCCGGTGCTCACAGGTGTGAAATGCATCGCACCATTAGTTTAGTATCTCATGCCTATAAAATTTTAATACTTATTATATACAGAAGAATGCAAAACCAAGTTGACGCTGAGTTGGGAGTAGATCAATTTGGCTTCAGAAGAAATGTAGGAACACGTGAAGCAATCCTGACTTTACGTCTGATCTTAGAGGATCGAATCAAGAAGGACAAGCCTACGTACATGTCATTCGTAGATCTAGAAAAGGCATTCAATAATGTTGATTGGACCAAGCTATTTAAGATTCTGAAGGTGATTGGGATCAGATACCGATAACGAAGAATTATCTCCAATCTGTATAAAAATCAGCCTGCAGTGATAAGAATCGAGGGCTTTGAAAAAGAAGCAGCAGTCCAGAAAGAAGTGAGGCAAGGCTGCAGTTTGTCCCCCTCCTTTTCAATGTTTACATAGAACAGGCAGTAATGGAAATAAAAGAGGAATTTGGAAAGAAAATCACAATCCAAGGAGAGGAAATCAAAACCTTGAGATTTGCCGATGATATTGTTATTTTATCTGAGACTGCAGAAGATCTCGAGAAGCTTCTGTATGCTATGGACGAAGTCTCGAGTAAGGAGTACAAGATGAAAATAAATAAGTCCAAAACAAAAGTAATGGAGTGCAGTCGAACAAAGGCGGTGGTGCAGGGAAATTTAAATTAGGAAATGAAGTCTTAAAGGAAGTAGATGAATATTATTACTTGGATAGTAAAATAACTAACGATGGCAGAAGTAAGGAGGACATAAAATGCAGATTAGCTCAAGCAAGGAAGAGCTTTCTTAAGAAAAGGAATTTGCTCACTTCAAACATTGATATAGGAATTAGAAATATGTTTTTGAAGTTTATCGTGTGGAGCATGGCATTGTATGGAGTTGAAACATGGACGATAACTAGCTCAGAAAGAAAGAGAATAGAAGCTTTTGAAATGTGGTGTTACAGAAGAATGCTGAAGGTGAGATGGATAGATCGAATCACAAATGAATAGGTACTGAGTCGAATTGGTGAGAGAAGATCGATTTGGCTAAGTTTGACGAGAAGAAGAGATAGAATGATAGGACACATCTTAAGACACCCAGGACTTGTTCGGTTAGTTTTTTGAAAGAAGTGTAGGTTGTAAGAACAGTAGGGGTAGACCAAGGTATGAATATTGACAAGCAGATTAGAGCAGATGTAGGATGCAGTAGTTACGTAGAAATGAAGAGGTTAGCACAGGATAGGGTGGCATGGACAGCTGTATCAATTATATTTCGGCATCGTAGAGTATAAACGTACAATTTGAGCAACAAACGTGACGATGGCAACCGGCTTGGCTACCATGGCCACCTTAGTACAATTACCCAAAACGGTCAGTGTCTGGGAAACTATTGAAATTAAAGCTGATGTTCGTATAATGTTTTCGATTTAGAATGACAAAAACTATCACCTCTTAAGGTATGGCTCCTTCCTCCCGGTAAAATCTGTATAGTTTTATATATACCTGAACCTGTTCCCATGCTCTTGTTTATTTTCCCTTTCTTCCTTCGGGGGGAAGAAAGCAAGGATATCATTTTCTTCCAGCATTCCTCGGCCGTTGCGTTAAGTTTCAGCGCCAGCTCCTTCTACGCATCATTTCTTAAAATGTTGTTGACATGCCTGGGGTGGCCAGCTGGCCGCAGAATTAATTTACCTCTGTACATTTCAATAACATGCAGTGTGTTGTGCTCGGTCCACTCCATGTTTACTGATCAAGAGGTAATTGCGCAGTGCGTGCCGAGATTCTGTGTACGTCCAAGCTAGCTGTAACTTCCGCGCATGCAGCTCTTTGATGTGACGCGGAAAAACCGACAAGCAGTGGAACGCAGCGAACGTCGTTCCGGATCGTTCATGTTGCGGGCCAAGGTTACGCGACTAAAGGTGGCTACACACGTTACGGTATAACTGTGAGATTTAACTGCACCAACCAAACTGCAGAGATTTATCTCACGTGTGGAGGATAAATCGTTGCAGTTATTTCTGGTTTCACAGTTCATCGGAGCAAGCTCATTTTTCTAACCAATAAAACTGTGTCGATTGCGTTTGCACTGTTTTATCGCAACGTGCGGACCGTGGCGACTGCCGATTGCTCAGTTCAAGTGAGTCACTCGTTAAGATAGTACACGCTACAAGTTATCACAACATCTCTCAGGAATTCAAAGCGGATATCGTGAGCATTTAGAAGCTTTCATTGAATGCTATAGAAATGAATCTTGTCCCTAGCAGACGAAATCTAAAGATTATTACAATCGGAACAGAAAAGACGCCACCTACAATAAGTTGATTGAAAAATATAAATTCACTGACTGCAAAGCCGACAGAGACGTAGTTGTAATCTTAGGGGTTCTTACGAAAAGGAGTTAAACAACAGAGACGTAGGCCTAGCTGTAAAACAAATGACCAACCCGTGGCTAAATATCTTAAGGTAGCGGACAATCTCTCACGAGGAGTTATAGCTTGTCTCATCACTAGAGCCCGTATTTTTATGAATTAATAGGTTAGAATGCAAAGTTTCTGAAGCGAGCAGCAAGTATAGTCTACCTTCACAACGATTGTGCTATGGGGTTTGCATAAACATTAGGGGTACGGCCCATCATAACTCCTATAATTTATGTTACTCTTGCTACATTGTGGAAGAGCGGGTGGCCGACACTTCCTATTAACCAAATTTAGTTTGCAATCTAACCTGTTCCGGCATGAAAATCCGGGCTTTGCTCATCACAATATCATTTTTCTTTATAAAAAGAGTAACCAGTTATAGAAGGTGTAGATAACTCTCTTCATCCATTCTTAAATAATTGTGCCAATCTTTCGGTACGAATCGTAACTCATTTAATAAATTTACGTGTGACTATTGCTTTCCCTGTAGAAGCCAATCTTTAGACCACACGCTGCGTTTCTTCTTTTGCTTTTTCATTAAACACACACTGTTAGCTCATCAGCCCAGAGGCTGATTGAATTCACGAAAGGCTATGCAGTTACAGGAATAGGGAAACCACAAAAACCAATGGCAGTGCCAAAATGATGCGTACTAGGCAAGACGAGGACATAGGCCCGAAACCGCTAGTACGTTGATATGTTGCTTTGACAAATGTCTGATGAGAACTGTTGATCGACGCAGTTATCTGCACCGTGTGGACGCTATAGGGCCTTCAGTTTTTCTGCACTGTTCATCGTTGCAGTTAAATCGCACAGTTATACCGTAACGTGTGTAGCCACTTTAAGTTACGCAGTAGCGCCCAGACAGGAGTGCGACGCGGTTGCGCTTACGAGGTTCTGTTGCAAGTCTGGACGCGCCTTAAGGCGATACATCTTTGATGACAATGAATGGCGCCTCGCAAAGTGCATTTGAATTCACCGCAAAGCGATCTGATTTGTTAACTTTAGAAGCTGATCTAATGACAACGGCGCGATGTATTCAATTAGTTTCTTTCAAATTATTTATCAGTGTGACCAACCCTCTAACGCTCATAATCACGTCCACGTTGTTTCCAACCATCCTGTATGTACACGATGATTCGTATACAGTGCATGGCTCTTGGTTTGAGCCACTTTGAAGCTGTTTTTATTCTCTTGTGGTAGTGAACACATATGTGGCAGATTCATTACAAATCACAAAAAATACCTGGCAAGAAAATAACATGAGAAAATATCAAGTGTCATATACATACTTGACTCGAGTGATGTAAGCACAGCTGATCCTCACACCATACTCAAGAGCATCCCAAGGATAAAGAAGCGTAGGTTGTTGTACTTTAATATACTCAATCGACAATATAGTCAAATCTGTCCTCAGCAGAAACCCAAAAGGACCGGAAAGTATTTCCTCCACGTACAGGACTCCGGTTGATAAGGTGGTTAAAAAATAAACAATCAATACTGATCTGCATTCAGGACAGTCGCCAAGGTGGCAGATTCCCTGTCTGTTGCTTTCCTAGCCATTTCTTAAATGATTTCAAAGAAATTGGAAATTTATTGAACATCTCCCTTGGTAAGTTATTCCAATCCCTAATTCCCCTTCCTATAAATGAATATTTTCCCCAATATGTCCTGTTGAATTCCAATTTTATCTTCATATTGTGATCTTTCCTACTTTTAAAGACGCCACTCAAACGTATTCGTTTACTAATGTCATTCCACGCCATCTCTCCGCTGACAGCTTGGAACATACCACTTAGTCGAGCAGGTCGTTTCCTTTCTCCCAATTCTCCATAGCCCAAAATTTGCAACATTTTTTTAACGCTACTCTTTTTTCAGAAGTCACCCGGAACAAATCGAGCTACTTTTCTTTGGATTTTTCCAGTTCTTGAATGAAGTAATCATGGTGAGGGTTCCATACACTGGAACCATACTCTAATTGGTGTCTTACCAGAGAATTATATACCCTCCCCTTTACATCCTTACTACAACCCCTAAACACCCTCATAACCATGTACAGAGATCTGTACCTTTATTTACGATCCCATTTATATGATCATCCCAATGAAGATCTTTCCTTATGTTAAAACCTAGATACTTACAATGATCCCCAAAAGGAACTTTCACCCCATCAACGCAGTAATTAAAACTGAGAGGACTTTTCATATTTATGAAACTCACAACCTGACCTTTAACCCCGTTTACCATCATACCATTGCCTGTGTCCATCTAACGACGTTTTCGAGGTCATTTTGCAGTTGCTCACAATCTTGTAACTTATTTATTGCTCTGTACAGAATAACATCATCTGCAAAAAGCCTTACCTCTGATTCTACTTCTTTACTCATATTTTATATGAGAAAACATGAAGGTCCAATAATACTGTCTTGAGGATTTCTTCTCTTAATTATTACAGGATCAGATAGGGCAGACTATGAGGAGGAGGAGGAGGGATGGCATCTATCCGTAAAACTGTGGACGGACCATGAGGAGGGCATCTATCTGTCGGATGGAGACGTAAAGCCTTAAGCAGACCTCACGATAACACGATTGCACAACTAAGTAGAGATGGGTTTTAGGAGAAGGAGGAGCAGGTGTGATTATAGATATTTGTCCGTCAGATGGAGACGTAAAGCCTCCAAGATGGTGTCAGGAAGGGGATCTGGCACTATGACGTCGGGAAGAGCATCTCGCCGTAAAACTAGGGCCCTGTCAGGTTCGGCCCCTCCAGGATGGTGTCGGGAAGGGCATCTGGCAAGATAGAATCGGAAAGGCCATTTAGCCGTAAAACTATGCGCTGTGAGGTTAGGCCCCTCCAAGATAGCGTCGGGAAGGGCATATGGCAAGTTAGCGTTCCATGGTTTCCCATTTTCACACCAGGCAAATAAGATGACGTCGGGAGGGCATCTAGCAAGATGGCGTCGTGAAGGGCATATTGCAAGATAACGTCGGGAAGGGCATCTGACCTTAAAACTAGGCTCTGTAAAGTTAGGCCCCTCCAAGATGGTGTCGGGAAGGGCATCTGGCAGGATGACGTCACGAAAGGCGTTTGACGATAAAACTAGGCCACTCCAAGATGGCGTCGGGAAGGGGATCTGGTAAGATGGTGACGGAAAGGGCATCTGGCCACCCGGTGAGGTTAGGCCACTCCTTGGGAGGAGAGGACCACCTCTCCACCCACCCCCCGAAAACAACAAAGCAAAAACTTCGGTTCCCTAACCTAACCCAGCCCCTCTGAGGTTAGCCTTGCTCTCTCATTCAAACAATCTCACGCCTCACATGAAACAAGAGTACATGGTCTTGTTAGTAAATAAAAAGGACGTGTAGTGAGGTTTCGAAGATAGCGTCTGTGAGGTTAGCCTTGCACTCTTATTCAAATTCCGCACATCACACCTGTCAAACAAGAGCACGTGGTCTTGTTGGTAAACAAAAAAGCACGTGGAGTGAGGTTACGACCCTCCAAGATGGCGTCTGTGAGCTTAGCCTTGCACTCTTATTCAAATTCCGGGCCTCATACCTGTCAAACAAAAGCACGTGGTCTTGTTTGTAAACAAAAGCACGTAGTCTTGTTTGTAAACAATAGCACGTGGTACTAGGGGTAAATGGCCTTGCGAGGGGTCAATAACCTCGTTGGAAATGCTGATTCAGCCCCATTGTTTCAGAACCGCTGTTGCTCCACTACTATCATTACAAAACTAGTCATGTTCGTGCGGAGTATTAGGAAACATAGAATTCCAAGAACAGAGTGCAAACATTACGTTTTAGGGGTGTTTAGTACAAGTATCTTCAAAAACTTTCACAGTGCTAACGATCGTGTATGGCGACTCCAGAATGCTGATATCAAAAGTTTGTAATATCTTCAGCCAACTCCTTTCAGTTTCGACTGAGTTAGTTTATAACGGTTACGTTCTTCAGTCTGGCAAAACTAATTTTGATGAATAAATGTACCAGGTGTATGCATACGTCTTTTCCGGTTTTACCAAGAGATGGCGCCAGTGAACTGTACGCACCGTATGATTTCGGCATATACGTCAGTTTGTTCGTCTCACATTAACCTACAAACACAGCCAAGTTGAGTCCACCAAATATTAGCGTCTGTGTGGTATCGTTCAGTGATTATGTCGACGTTCGTACCTG
Organism: Anabrus simplex; assembly: GCF_040414725.1. Taxonomy (NCBI): domain Eukaryota; kingdom Metazoa; phylum Arthropoda; class Insecta; order Orthoptera; family Tettigoniidae; genus Anabrus; species Anabrus simplex. The sequence goes on along the minus strand of NC_090265.1, from coordinate 1,741,847,378 downwards.
AAAAAAAGAACATTTGCGGCATGGATGGATTTTTTTATTTAATCAAAAGTAAACGGCTGTGGAAGACAGTGCGCGCCGGTAAGACCACAAAAGTGCGGTATTGTGTATTATAAACACTTGAGGCCCGGCGAAACCGTTACTGCACAACGCAATCGCCATGAAATAATTAATTTAAATCACGAATTGATCGAAAGACGACCGGAATGAGCCAGAAGACATGGCAAAGTTATTTTGTTACACGACAATGCACCGTCTCACATAGCAAAACCAGTGAAAGACACCTTGAAATCGCTTGGATGGGACATCCTTCCGCACCCGCCGTACTGGCCCCACCTGGCGCCATCTATCACCTTCTTGCATCAATGGGCCACGCGCTCGCAGAGCAGCACTTCAGCAATTTCCAGGAAGTTGGAACATAGATCGACGAATGTTTTGCCGCAAAAGAGAAGCAGTTTTTTCTGGCATGGTATTCATAATTTACCTGAAAGATGGGCTAAGTGTGTAGAAGCCGATGGACAATATTTTGAATAAATTAATTAATTAATTTTCCATGAAAATTACGTGTTTCCTTTACCACAAAATCCGGCAAAAGCTAATGGTTACACTTGGTATGAACTATCTGTAAAAGAGCATGTTATTATTATTATTATTATTATTATTATTATTTATTTATCGTATGATGAATCAGAGTTATTTACATATGCATCTTAATACAAAGTTTGTGGACAAATGTGCACAGTCACAAGCTCGTACAATCTTACAATTTAGGTCTAGTTCTCTCACCTATTCTATTGCTTCAACTTATTTATGATGGATGTCCACTATCGTTCCTCTGAAAGCACAATGAGGGCAGTCAGCGACAATGTGGTGGACATTCTGTTAGGAGACACCACAGTCACAATTTGAAAAGGTCGCCCATCCGCATTTGTGTAGCAGATATCCGCCTCGTACGGTTCAGATCCGGTCGATGATCCTCCACTGACGTCTGGGAAGATCGAATCCTCCTATTCACATAGAAGGGTTTTCAACTAGACGTATATTGATTACTGAAGACTGCTTCCTCTGGATTTTCTATGAACTGGTAACTTCGAAGGAGTATCTTTCAAGGTTAACTGCTGTGCGCCACGGTGGTTTCCTTGATTTCAAGTGTTGATGTTCTGTTTGTGTAATATCTTGCTGAATGTGTAGTTCTGGATTCTGTTGGAAGTTTTCCATACTTTTTAGCGTTAGCCCCATCATATTCTGTTGCTGAATACTGCTGTCAAACCTGGATCAGTAATACTCACACTAAGAAAATAGATGTACAACTCAACCAAGCTACGTGAATAATCACTGGATGTATTCTGAGTACGAACAGATTATGGCTGTTCTCAGCAATATTCCACCTACAGCCCCAACAAGATAAGAACATATGGTAACAGTATTATACACTGACTGACAGAGCAAATGCAACACCAAGAAGGAGTGGTCAGAACTTTATGCCAATTGCAGGGTAGACTGACGTCACTGAGGTATGCTCATGATGTGAAATGCGCCGCTGTGCTGCGCACGTAGCGAACGATAAATGGGACACGGCGTTGGCGAATGGCCCACTTCGTACCGTGATTTCTCAGCCGACAGTCATTGTAGAACGTGTTGTCGTGTGCCACAGGACACGTGTATAGCTAAGAATGCCAGGCCGCCGTCAACGGAGGTATTTCCAGCAGACAGACGACTTTACGAGGGGTATGGTGATCGGGCTGAGAAGGGCAGGTTGGTCGCTTCGTCAAATCGCAGCCGATACCCATAGGGATGTGTCCACGGTGCAGCGCCTGTGGCGAAGATGGTTGGCGCAGGGACATGTGGCACGTGCGAGGGGTCCAGGCGCAGCCCGAGTGACGTCAGCACGCGAGGATCGGCGCATCCGCCGCCAAGCGGTGGCAGCCCCGCACGCCACGTCAACCGCCATTCTTCAGCATGTGCAAGACACCCTGGCTGTTCCAATATCGACCAGAACAATTTCCCGTCGATTGGTTGAAGGAGGCCTGCACTCCCGGCGTCCGCTCAGAAGACTACCATTGACTCCACAGCATAGACGTGCACGCCTCGCATGGTGCCGGGCTAGAGCGACTTGGATGAGGGAATGGCGGAACGTCGTGTTCTCCGATGAGTCACGCTTCTGTTCTGTCAGTGATAGTCACCGCAGACGAGTGTGGCGTCGGCGTGGAGAAAGGTCAAATCCGGCAGTAACTGTGGAGCGCCCTACCGCTAGACAACGCGGCATCATGGTTTGGGGCGCTATTGCGTATGATTCCACGTCACCTCTAGTGCGTATTCAAGGCACGTTAAATGCCCACCGCTACGTGCAGCATGTGCTGCGGCCGGTGGCACTCCCGTACCTTCAGGGGCTGCCCAATGCTCTATTTCAGCAGGATAATGCCCGCCCACACACTGCTCGCATCTCCCAACAGGCTCTACGAGGTGTACAGATGCTTCCGTGGCCAGCGTACTCTCCGGATCTCTCACCAATCGAACACGTGTGGGATCTCATTGGACGCCGTTTGAAAACTCTGCCCCAGCCTCGTACGGACGACCAACTGTGGCAAATGGTTGACAGAGAATGGAGAACCATCCCTCAGGACACCATCCGCACTCTTATTGACTCTGTACCTCGACGTGTTTCTGCGTGCATCGCCGCTCGCGGTGGTCCTACATCCAACTGAGTCGATGCCGTGCGCATTGTGTAACCTGCATATCGGTTTGAAATAAACATCAATTATTCGTCCGTGCCGTCTCTGTTTTTTCCCTAACTTTCATCCCTTTCGAACCACTCCTTCTTGGTGTTGCATTTGCTCTGTCAGTCAGTGTATTTGAAAAAGAAAGAGTTGTGGTGGTGGTGGTGGTGGTGGTGGTGGTGGTGGTGGTGGTGGTGGTGGTGGTGGTGGTGGTGGTGGTGGTGGTGGTTATTGTTTTAACAGGAAGTACAACTAGGCAACCATCCTCTATATAACACTAATCCGAGAGAAAAATGGAGGGGATCCGACGCTTTCTATTTTAAATTGTTTTTTTTTTCAGGTAGATAGTTTATAAATGTATTAATCAAAAATAGTTTCGGTTGACTGAAGAACCTACGAGCTATAAAAATATAATAGATATCAAAAGTGCTCGAGTAGAAAGTCATTTTGGATACTTCGCTCGATTCTCAGAGAAATTCGTTCCAAAGTGAAATTAGGAAACAATGCACTGTATCCGGACATTTTACGAAGAGGAAATTAGTACTATGACATCGTGCCTTCACTTCTTCTCCTTCTTTTTCTTTTTCTTCTTCTCGCACAGTCCCCTTACAGAAAGTTGGCGGCTATCATTGAGTGAGTACTCCTCTTTTGTTTTTCTCGTAATAGTACTTCCATATAGTGGACGTCCACCCACCGTCGAAGATTCGACGCCCCAAAATAACCTTCTCCGTCCACGTCCAGGTTTCCCTTCCATCGTTTCTCTTACTGCATGATCAGTTGCATCAGGCTGTATTTGTCATTTCGGAAGAAGAAACCGATCAACACGGTTGCAAACTCTCACCTGATACATGCTTGTTCTTGTGTTTATGTGTGAACAAAAATGAAAACGAATTTCTGAAGAAAGTCACTTTTACCTCACCCTATATTTGCCTTCAAATCGACGGCTCCGAGTATTAAAATAGTAACTCTTGCCCTGGTCAAACATCGTAAGTACAGTTAAAATGTTATTTGTGCTATCATTCTCCTTGGAGACGACGTTAAGACCTACTGTTGCTGCTAGGTTTCGAGGCGTAGGAGATGTGATTTGTATACAGGTGAAAATACTGAAATAATGGTTTTGGTGATGATCGTAACTCATTTTGGCTATTCTTGGACTTACGATGTTAATACTTAGAGCCGTCAAAATGTGATTTGAACAGATCTGTGTTGATTTCGTGTATCTCTGTACGGTAGAGAGCGTAGATTTTTTTTTTTTTGCTAGTTGCTTTACGTCGCGCCGACACAGATAGGTCTTATGGCGACGATAGGACAGGAAAGACCTAGGAATGGGAAGGAAGCGGCCGTGGCCTTAATTAAGGTACAGCCCCAGCATTTGCCTGGTGTGAAGATCGTAGATTAATTTTTGTTTGTGACAAAGATACAACATCTGCAGGCCCCTCGTATAAGGGTTTAACTGAATTTCCAGGTAAATGGAAGGAAAAAATGTTTTATTGCTCTATTTGAACCAACAGTTGTTATTTATTTTATTCTAAATATATTTCTATTAGGTTTCATGTTATAGGTTCTTGAATTTAATACTGTAAGGTGAGTGTGGTATTCACTACCCCAGCTATAGAGGTACATGTTTAATTTTACCCCCTGTTTCCCAAGTCTCCCAATTTCGTGCAAAATCAATCAATCAATCAATCAATCAATCAATCAATCACAACTGATCTGCGTTTAGGGCAGTCACCCAGGTGGCAGATTCTCTGTCGACTGTTTTCCTAGCCTTTTCTGAAATGATTGCAAAGAAATTGGAAATTTATTTAACATCTCCGTTGGTAAAACTATTCCACTCCCTAACTCCCCTTCCTATAAACGAATATTTGCCCCAATTTGTACTACTGAATTTCAACTTTATTTTCATATTTTAATCTTTCCTACTTTTAAAGACGCCACTGAAACTTATTCGTCCACTAGTGTCATTCCACGCCATGTTTCTACCGACAACACGGAACATACCGCTTAGTCGAGCAGCTCATCCCCTTTCTGCCAAGTACTTGCTTTTTTCCCTTTTCGCAATTGGCTTTACGTCGCGCCGACACAAATACGTCTTATGGCGACGAAGGGATAGGAAAAGCCTAGGATTGGGAAGGAAGCGGCCGTGGCCTTACTTAAGGTACAACTGGAGCATTTGCTTGGTGTGAAAATGGGAAACCACTGAAAACCAGCTTCAGGGCTGCTGACAGTGGGGTTCGAACCCACTATCTCCCGGATGCAAGCTCACAGCCGCGCATTCCTAACCACACGGCCAACTCGCCCGGTGTCTCTCAAGTCTTCCCAGCCCAAATTTGGCTACATTTTTGTAACGCTACTCTTTTGTCGGAAATCACCCAGAACAAATCGAGCTGCTTTTCTTTGGATTTTTTTTCCAATTCTTAAATGAAGTAATCCTGGTAATGGTCCCATACACTGGAAACATAATCTGGTTGGGGTCTTACCAGAGACTTAGATGCCCTCTTCTTTACATCCTTACAAAAAAAACGTAATACTCTCATAACCACATAACCAGACGCCAACCCTATATGGAGGAATGTAATCACTACTGCATGTTTTTGTGGTGGTTGGTAGTGTGGTATGTTGTCTGAATATGATGGGGAGAGTGTTGGGACAGACAAATACACCCAGTCCCCGAGCCAGAAGAATTAATCAGAAGCGATTAAAATCCCCGGCCCCGCCGGGATTCGAACCCGAGACCCTCTGAACCGAAGTCCAGTACTCTGACCATTCAGCGAACCAGTCGAACCTGTAATATTAGGGCATCATCTAATGTAAAGGCAGTCCTTTCTTTTATATCTCCCTCTTGGATATTCTTCGAGTAATCGTTCCTTTACGATTTTTTCTCATATACTATAATCATCTCCAGAATTCTCCTTGTCGATACGGGCCGATAACCACGCGGTTTTACATCTTAAGACAATCATGACAGAAACCATCTCCAGTCAACATGATTAAACAATATTTCCATATTAGCAATGCTCCGCGTTGATATGAACTAAGCAACAAAAGTCTAAATTCACCAATTCAGTTATCAAAGTCGGTATGGTAACACTGTATAATACATAAATGATCGTAAATGTAATTCTATATAAGTTTAGTTATGTGGTGGTTATCGATAGGATCAATAATAATATAAATATTTTAGAATTAAATTTTAGGCTTTCCCCTAAATTACCAGTTCACTCAACGCGATTAAAATTATTTATAACCTAGAATGTAGTGCCTCATTACCCGACTTTACATACCGATTTTCATTCAATTCTCGTCAGCTATTTTCTGGTGATGCACTTATATACCTGCATACCGTACAAAGACGACGGAAATTTTAAAAGTGGATTTCCTTGTTACTGTGGACATGACCGATACAGAAATACCACTCTTTTTAAATTCTGAGCAATGTACAGAGAAAACTCTTATTTTGTATATATAGATTGTGTGGTTCCTGAGGTATTAAATGTTTAGTCCCGTGTTGTTGTTGTTGTTGGGTAATTATCTTATTAACTTTATTATCACTTGTAATGTTAAGGTAGTAGTAAGGTCAACCTATACTATTGTAAGTCATAATGTTAAGTACTGAAAATACTTACGTTGTGTACGAAATATTATATGATGATGCTGAATTTAGACTGTTAAACTAGTAGTATTTCTTCTAATATTTTCTTTCTATGGAATTGCTTGTTGCACTCTTTTTGTTGTTGTCGTTGTTGTTTTTGTTGTTGTTGTACTGGGATAACATTTTAAACTTTAATTTATTATCACACTACTGTAAGTGACCATTGCCACCGGGATATTTCCCAATTGCGATGTATTTGTTAATAATAATAATAATAATAATAATAATAGCAGCCTCCATGGCTCAGACGGCAGAGCGTCGGCCTCTCACCGCTGGATACCGTGGCTCAAATTCCGGTCACTCCAAGTGAGATTTGTGCTGGACAAAGCGGAGGAGGGTTTTTCCCTGTCATCTTTCATTTCAGCAACACTCTCCATTATCATTTCATAGCATTTATCAGTCATTAATATCACCTTGGGAGTGGCGATCCCATTGTAATAATAGCCTATATCTGGTTCATGCATTACATCCCTGACCCGGTCAAAGACTGGAAAACAGGTTGTAGGTTTTCAACAATAATAATAGTAATAAAAGTAATAATCTATAAATTTAAAAAATTCTGAAAACTAAAGTCAGTCAGTCCGGCCATTCTATCCGGTCGATTTCCTTCATTATATTTTAACTGAAAGGTATTCATGCACAGATTTGCCATCAGGTACTATAAATCACTTAACTTCCGTCTTCCTCAAATTATTTTATTTCATAAATGTTTTGTCTCTTTGAAGCAATCATATATTTGGTTCTAATTGAGGTACGGAGTTCGTTTTTTGCCTATGAACACTCAGTGGGTCAAGCTCTTTCATTTCAGCTCTTAACTATTCAAATTGGTTGATTCTGAGGAAAGTTATGAGTGCACATTCAATTTGACATCTTATTTCTTCAACATTTTTTCTCATTGAAGCAAACATATCTTTCGTTCTAATTGAGGTACGCAGTTAGTTTTGCCATTTTATCGTGATGCTTTCTTTTGAGGTAATAACTACTTAAATTGGTAGATTCCGAGAAAGGTTATGAGTATATTTGTCTCCATGACGAAGATCTTTGAAGGACTTTTTAACAGTTCGGTGTGTAGTGTTGTTCTAAGGAACGTTTAATTCAATTTCTTTGTGTGATGTATTTCCAAGTGTTTTGTTGACATAATGTTACATTCTATTACCACAGCAGATCATGTGCTTTATTTCATTAACTCGAAACTTTGCAAATACATCCGTGAGGATAGTAACGAACAACACCATACTTTGTACATTGCGGGCGGAGCCAGCGGGAAACTGCTAATAATAATAATAATAATATTAATAATAATAATAATAATAATAATAATAATAATAATAATAATAATAATAATAATAATAATGGCATGTACTTTGTATGGTTCCTTGAGAACCATCATAACAAAATGTCCTTGTAATGTAATGCGAAGTCGTGATCTCCATTGAGAACTGTTGAAAATCACTTCCTGCGACTCGTATTCCAATGAGGGGAAGTTTTAATGAATCTCTTGTCCTCGCTCAGTGGCTGTAAACATTCGGTGAGCAGATACTAACATTGGAAATCTCCTCGACCGCGTACTGAGTGCCGCAGTACTGACCATGAATAAGAAATACCATCGCGGGAAACCCGGGCGACTGTGGAGCGCTACCTGGCTGACATCAGCTCCACGGGACATGAGCGCCGAACTGCATTTAAATTATCTGAAGCTTGTAACCCACGTCCCTCCACTCCTTCCTGAGGACGTGTTAATATTTCTGGAAAATTTATCCTTGTCGGAATGGTCCCTGGGAATCAAATGTGACCGTAGAGAAAAGTAACAAGGACTTTATTAGGACTTCCCACCTATTTATTTATTCGTGTTACCGAGCTCGATAGCTGCAGTCGCTTAAGTGCGGCCAGTATCCAGCGTTCCGGAGATAGTAGGTTCGAACCCCACTGTCGGCAGCCCTGAAGATGGTGTTCCGTGGTTTCCCATTTTTACACCAGCCAAATGTTAGCGCTGTGCCTTAATTAAGGCCACGGCTGCCTCTTTCCCACTCCTAGACCTTTCCTGTCCCATCGTCGCATAAGAACTATCTGTGTCGGTGCGACGTAAAGCAATTTGTAAAAAATATATATATTCGTGTTGGAAGTACAAAACATGAAACATGAAAACATAAAAAATTGCATGAAATGGACACAAGTACACAAATATGTGTTCATCAAGTGGCTTCAAACAGACCCCGTCCAAAACTTAACCTATTCGGGAGCATTTTAATTAGCTTCAGTTAAATCACTCATTCTACATCTGGATGGGCACAACGGACAACATAAGAGATGGTGTGTTGTTTGAAATTCGCCACAATCACATAGAACTGTCTTGGTCGGAAAATGCCACTTATATAAGTTTTCCCCTGTTTTTGGAACTTCAGCTCGCAGGGACTTTCAGATTGGCCAGCTCTCTGTGTGGTTAGGAGGTAGAGATTCCTTCGATTCCTTGCAATCAGACATCCTTCCACATGGCATCTCTTCCTTGTAACGGTTGAGTAGTTGTTAGGAAGCTAGTTCCCTGTTTTAATCTCTTTTCAGCAGAATGATATCCGTAGAGTGGGTATGAGGTTATACTAGATGCTTTTCTCCTTTCACTGTTGGCAACCACATGGAGCAATCCCAACCAGATAGTTCACTTTATTGTTGGGAGTTGCCTTCAAACAACCTTAAATAATCCAGCAACTCTCGTTTAAGGCAACATCAACCTTTTTTTGCATTGGCTGACTTACACCACACAAGACATGCACATTCCCCTCCTGAATATCATAAGGCCAGTGCTCTTGTTCTTAATGTTTAAGAATGGGTGCCCCAGTCAGTTCTTACTAGCTTTCCTTTGTCCTTTCCTTCCTCCCTCGCTCCTCCTACTTTTCTTCCCTCGTTTCTTCCTACTTTCTTTCTCTCTTTCTTTCTTTCTTTCTCTCCTTCCTTCTTTCTTTCCTTCTTTCTTTCTTTCATTCCTCTGTTAACTTCCTTCATTTCTTCCTTTCTGCTTTCCTTGCTCTTCCTTACTCTTTCCCACTTTCCATTTTCCTTCCTTCCTTCCTTTATTCGCTCCCACTTTCCTTCATCCCTTCCTTATTTCCATCCTCCATACATTACTTCCTGATTTCCTTCCTTCCTTCCTTACTAACTTACTTAACTAAAGTAAACAGAGGTACAGGATGAGATTATAATGGTGATTATTACTGTTCTTTATTTTTATTATATCGCTTTGGCTTTTAGTGGTGAAAGTGTCCGAGGACATGCTGGGATCGTCAATTTTAGTTGATTATCCCGCTACATCCACTGGGATGTGTGAGGGCGTAGTGTAGCCGTGGCCTGGAGAAAGGTACCACCGCTGTATTTGTTTGGAGATGAAATGGGAAACCATGGTAAACCATTTCGAGGATGGCCGACAGGGGATTCGAATTCACCTGTCTCCCAAGTACAGAACTAGCAGCCATACCTGGCCGTGCCACGACGCATTGATCAAACACTGAGGTGTCAGAATTCTGCACCACATTATTTCTTTAACATACCAATGACATGAAATTATAGTTTTTTTAAATGCTCTCAAATGTCACCGATCTTTATGAGGATCGAACATTATATCGTCATTGCCGGGACAAAACCTCCTATGTGAAATGTTTTAGGTTAGAACTTTGGCCGGTAAGGTTCTGTGATCTAAAGTGCAATATTGTGTGAATACTGTCAAGGCATTCTCGCTCTTCATAATGTATGTGCTGCTGGTCAGTATATCTCCAAAAATATTATCACATAGGAGGTTTTGTCCCGGCAACGACGATATTTTGGAAACAGAAAGCCAACAACTAACCAACTACGTCTCTATTACTAATGAACAAAACATTGTATTTTGGAAAACCTTGTGCCATATGTAACAGGAGTCTTATTTGCAGGAAGAGTCAGTTCACAACGAACAAGATTAGCAAAGAACTGTCGCCGGCGGGTGAAACCCAGGATGGCTCAAGGTCCTCCGCTATCTGCATCTGCTCGTGGACGCCGCATGCTAACAGAAGACTGCGTCACTGCCGCCAGACACTGGACCAAACGCGTTCTGAATTCCTGCCAGTTGGCAACCAACTCTTGTTCATCTGCATATTTCTCCAGAATATTGAAGAAAATTGAATCATGTCCTTCTACATCCTTATCTGCATCCCTTTTCAACTGCCAATATTCCCATTATTCTGTTATTTTTATTTTTATTATTAATTTAAAAATAATACAGAATCTGAAGGCGGGCAGTCATACTGGTGGAAGTACATATGCGATATGATTTGCGTCGCACCGCCACAGATAGGCGTTACCAGTCACTGCTTATCTGCATTTAGAGCAGTCGCCAGGTGGCAGATATCCTATGTGTTGTTTTCCTAACCTTTTCTTAAATGATTACAAAGAAATTGGAAATTTATTGAACATCTTCCTTGGTACCTTATTCCAATCTTTAACACCCCACCTATGAACGAATATTTGCCCCCTTTTGTCCTCTTGAATTTCAACTTTTTCTTCATATTGTGATCTTTTCTACTTTTAAAGACACCACTCAAACTTATTCTTCTACTAATGCCATTCCATGCCATCTCTCCACTGATAGCTGAGAACATACCGCTTAGTCCAGCAGCTCGTCTCCTTTTTCCCAAGTCTTTTCAACCCAAACGTTGCAACATTTTCATAACGCTACTCTTTTGTCGGAAATCACCCAGAACAAATCGAGCTGCTTTACTTCGGGCCTTTTCCAGTTCCCGAATCAAGTAATCCTGGTGAGGGTCCCATACACTGGAACCATACTCTAGTTGGGGTCTTACCAGAGACTTATATGCCCTCTCCTTTACATCCTTACTACAACCCCTGAACACCCTCATAACCATGTGCAGAGGTTTGTATCTTTATTTACAATCCCATTTATGTGATTAGCCCAATGAAGATCTTTCCTTATATATATTTAATGCCATTTGTTCGGGGCGTCGACCCATGTGGATCTTTTGCCCCTACTAGCACCATATTGTATGAACCTGCGTGCAATTGGAATGGCGGTAGTGTGGAATGTTGTGTGTGAGGAAAGGAAGATTAAGGACGTCACAAACACTCAGTCCTCAGGCCAGGGATATTATCATTACAATTAAAATCTCCTGACCCGGCCGGGAAACAAACCCGAGGCTTCCTTATATTAACACCTAGGTAGTTACAATGATTCCCATAAGGAACTTTCACCCCATCAACGCTGTAATTAATAATGAGCGGACTTTTCCTATTTGTGAAACTCACGACGATAGAATAGGAAAGCCTAGGAATGGAAAGGAAGCGGCCGTGGCGTTAATTAAGGTACAATCCTAGCATTTGCATGGTGTGAAAATGGGGAAACCAAGGTAAACCGTCTTCAGAGCTGCCGACAGTGGGGCTCGAATTCACTATCTCCTGAATATAAGCTAACAGCTACGTGAGTCAAGCCGTACGGCCACTTCCTCGCTCATTGTGGAATAAAAATAAAAGTATCATTTTAATTATCTCAATATCTTTTTTTTTTTTTTTTTTTTTGCTATTTGCTTTACGTCGCACCGACACAGATATGTCTTATGGCGACGATGGGATAGGAAAGGCCTGGGAATTGGAAGGAAGCGGCCGTGGCCTTAATTAAGGTACAGGCCCGGCATTTGCCTTCTGTGAAAATGGGAAACCACGGAAAACCATCTTCAGGGCTGCCGACAGTGGAGCTCGAACCCACTATCTGCCGATTACTGATTACTGGCCCTACTTAAGCGACTGCAGCTATCGAGCTCGGTTCAATAATATCGTAAACAACATACAGGAGTTGCATACCCTCATTATAAAGCTCAGTCAATTTTCTGTCTCTTAGGGTAACTAGAATATTGGTCTCGGAAATCACGAAAAATACGATTATACAATAAATGTAATGACTCTTTCTGCGAGCACTATTACCACCTAGAAACGTATTATTTTTATAATCTTTATTCTCAAGCTTCACTACAAGAATTTTAGGATTTCCGTGTGTGTGTGTTTAGCCCTTATCCCGTTTCTCTGCGGGGTCGGGTGTGAACTGACCGATTGTTTACGACCGGATGCCCTTCCTCACTTCAACTTCATCAACATAAGAAGAAATGAATGAGTGAAATATGATAGTAGGAAGGGAGAGGGTGAAACCCGGTGCCGGCACATAGCCTTCTCCTCGAATAGCACCAAGGGGTCTACTCAATTGTTAACATCATCACTCAATTGTGTAGAAGTTTGGAATTGAATCCACGCCTTTGGCATGCAATCTATTGACTAGAAATATTGTATTCCATCACCTCTCCCACCTTGCCAGTCAACATTCTGATGGTGAACATTTGTTTTTATTTACCAACACGACTCGAACCAGCTAACACGGTGTCAGACTCCTTAACGATGACAGACACTAGATGGGCTTACGGAAAATGAAAGTTTGCTGTACTGTAATTATTTCCACACTGTGTCATTAGAAATCATCTCTAAATGTCCGACTCGTTGGCTGAATGGTCAGCGTATTGGTCTTCGGTTCAGAGGGTCCCGGGTTCGATTCCCGGCCGGGTTGGGAATTTTAACCTTCATTGGTTAATTCCACTGGCTCGGGGGCTGGGTCTGTGTGCTGTCCCCAACATCCCTGCAACTCACACACCACACATAACACTATCCTCCACCACAATAACACGCAGTTACCTACACATGGCAGATGCCGCCCACCCTCATCGGAGGGTCTGCCTTACAAGGGCTGCACTCGGCTAGAAATAGCCACACGAAATTATCTCTAAATGGTTGAACTCGACATCTCAGAAATGTAAGCACGGATAAAATCAGAGATATCATGGATCAGTGAACACCAAATTTAACCTTGTTGAATATTTTATCCGCCTGACTGCAGCACCGTTACCACCTACGCCAAAAATGGCGTCTCTGCATTCGCAGCTCCAGCAATCTGACGCCATCACCATGTTTCAAAAAATATTGAAAACATATCTCAGCAGACAATGTAGAGGTCCCCACACTAGGAAAAACGTAAAATTAAGTAATTTCCTCAATTGTCCCAAAATTTGAAGAGCTCAAAGTCCCGAAACAGATTAAAATTATGACTCTTGGATAGCTCTACCTAAGCAAAAATAACAAATTTTGAAAGTCACTTCCGGCCTAAACGCAGATCAGGAAAAAAGGTCTAAAATCGATTGTTTCTTTACTCGTTTTCTTTTTAATTTAAATCCTAGCCAAATTAACTTATTTACATAATTATTGATGTAATGTATTCCTTGGTTCAATTCCCTCAGGTATTGTTTGAATTTTTTAAAAATATCCACACCGAATGTAGTTATTAGGGCTTAAGTGAAACTCTGCATTGATTCACATTAGCGCTCGTAGTGGTAGAAAAAGGTAAACTGCTAATCTAATCGACCGAATAACGATGATTAAGAAACGAATTGTAAATTCTAGGAATAAATAAAGAATATGTTATCAATGTTATCATACTTCATTATATTTTATTTACCTAAAATTCGTAGCTCATATCCCCAGGATGATTTCAATATTGAGTTGCTTGCCTGTAGGACTAGAATTGTGGACTTTTTCGAATTAAAAAAAGTTAATTTCCTGCTATCCTTTGATATAATTGATGTGGAATGTCATCTAGGCATGCAAATAACATATCACACTATTATTATTGAAAAATGCGCACATGCCGTGCAGAATACCATTACATTACATTTACATTACATACACATTACTTTTCTTTGCTATAAGCTACGATGGATTTCTGTCTATTCCTGCATTTTACAATATGGTATCTATCACAGAATTCCAAGCACAACTCACACACACATTCGTCATTTGGTTCGTGAAATAATTTGTTGCAGCACACCTTGTGGTGGAAACCATGGATCGCCAATCTCGTCGTCACGTGTCGCATATCATGATTAGCTTCCATCCAGGTCCTGTCTTGCATAGCAGATGTTGCATGGAAGTCCTCTGGTATGTTGTTTTTCTTCTCATGCAGATCTTGTATAAGCTGTTTGAATCTGGTACTAGCTTGAAGTATGAACTCGCATCTCAGATCCTCTATTAAGAAAGTCTCCCTGGTAAGCTCATACACTAGCCTCGATCTTGCATTATTTGCCTTTACTCGCTCCAATTCTTCCAGCTGTTTGTACGTGAGGTATTCTGCCACTAATTCTAGGCCATACGTCAGAACAGGTAGTATCTTTAACCTAAACAAGTCCATAGCTGTGCTGATCGATAGCTGTGTGATGTTCCTGATTTCATTCATAGCCCTAGTGGCTGCCACTGCTCTAGATCTTATATGTAAACTGAAACTCTTTCCCGTTGTGATACCTAGATATTTAAAATTGTTAGCCGTCTTCAGTAGTTTGCCATTGCATTTGATGTTCTCTGCTTCAGTGAGTCTTCCTCCTTTCCTAAATACTACCAATTCCGTCTTCTCTTCGTTTATCTGAATGTCGTTTCTCTCTGTCCATTCACATAGTGTGTTTAGCGATACATGCAGTTTATCTATATCTGTCGCTGCGATGGCCATGTCATCAGCGTATACGTATGTGCTTGTTCCTGCCATTCCTTTGGTGACATCGTTCGTGAGAACATTAAACAGGATAGGGCTGAGTGGATCGCCTTGGAGGACACCGTTCGTCTGCGACAGCCAGTCAGATATGCCTATTCCATCATCTATCTGTACGTAGTTTTCTGCTAGTATACTCGATATCAGGGTCGTTGTGCTCGTTCTTCCAATTAGTTCCTCCAGTTTATCTACTAATACCTTTCTGTTGACCGTATCGAAGGCTTTTGAGTAATCAACAAAAACCACATATAGTTTTCCTTTTGGTCTTTCTATCGTCTGTTTTATTTGTTCCAACAGGTTTTCTACTGCCAGAGTCGTGGACCTTCCCTTTCTAAAACCAAACTGTTCCTCTGGTAGAAGGGGTTCTAGCTTCTCTGCCAGCCTTTTGGCGAGGATTCCTGTTAGGAGTTTCAGTAATGTAGATTCCAACTCTATTCCTCTATACGCGTTTGGGTTCTCTGTGTCTCCTTTTCCCTTGTATAATAGCTTGATTGTTGACACTATCGACCACCATAGAAACACGTAATAGTTGTCTATAAAATTTCCTCGTTCTCCACTACTTTTCGCACAACCTGAGTTTGTCACGAGATAAATTGTGTCTCATATATAGACATTCAACTGTTTTACTCCGGATGTCCTTTCTGACGCAAACCTCATGTGTAGGGATGCAATGAACTATTATGTGTCTTTGGCAGTGTGATATGCCGTGTAGCCCTACATATAGGGCCAAATCCATATGAAGTACTTCAATAAATTGAGATGAAGTGTGAGAAGAAGTAGAAAAGGTTGTGAATTCCGGAAGAATTGCTATTGGTTGATCGTGGATGGTTCCGGCTGACTGAGCATAGCTCAGAGGAAGCTGTGACGTTCAATGAAGTCATTGCAAAGCACGCGCAGCTGAAGTTCTCGAAGGGCGTCGTACTTTAATTGGTCACGATACCATTGTGTACTCCCATAAAAACAAGAAGAAACAGATGTTTACCTCTAGAAAGAAAATACAGTGTAATTCAAAAGTCGATTTGACTTCACCAGCAGTAAAGGCAAGCAAGATTAACTTTTACATGAGTGTTGATATCGTGTTGGTATCTCACCAACAATAGGCCTACCGACTTATTCTGACCCTGATTTCTTACTTTTTTTTTTTTTTTTTTTGAGAACGTCTCTTTGTATTTCTCACTTTCTCATAATAGTATTTCACCACTGTCCGCCTCTAGTGTAGTGGTTAGTGTGATTACCTGCCACCCCCGGAGGGTTCGATTCCCGGTTCTGCCACGAAATTTGAAAAGTGGTACGAGGAGTGGAACGGGGTCTACTCAGCCTCGGGAGGTCAACTGAGAAGAGAAGTATTTGATTCCCTCCTCAGCCATCCTCGAAGTGGATTTCCGTGGTTTCCCACTTCTCCTCCAGGCAAATGTCGGGATGGTACCTAACTTAAAGCCACCACCGCTTCGTTTCCTTTTCCTTGTATATCCTTCCAATCTTCCTACCCCCCTATAAGGCCCCTGTTTAGCATAGCAGGTGAGGCAACATGGGCAAGGTACTGGTCCTCCTTCCCAGTTGTATCCATCCGACCCAAAGTCTTACGTTCGAGGACACTGCCCTTGAGGCGGTAGAGGTGGGATCCCTAGCTGATTCCGAGCGAAAAATGAAGCCTGGAGGGTAAACGAATTAAAGAAAGAAGTTTTTCACACTATTGAAAGTAAAGGAGATCTAAAAATGGAACTACATACACCTCAATGAACAGACAGCTCAGCGTAATTGAACTCTAGACAGGGAGGTCAGTAATATCCAAAGAATCAAGAAGGTTGCGAGTTATGAATCCAGAAGGCCATGCTTCAAATGTCTCCAACCCAGATTTTAGTTCATGCAAATGCTGACGTTTCCTTTGTCCATCCTACCCAAAAATAAGCCACCGTTACTTGTTCTCGTTTGCATACGCGATTTGAGTCACGTAGTTGTGAGCTTGAATTCGAGATATAGTGGGTTCGAGCCCCACTATCGGCAGCCCTGTTTTACACCATGTACCATAACAAAGGGCAGGGTCGCTTACTTTCCTGTGCTATTCCACCGTCACCATAATACCTGTCTGTGTGGAAGCGACGTATACCAAATGGTATAAGAGTAACTTGTTCTTTCAGTATTACGTGGTATCCGGTAGTTAGTTCAATCAATACTGATCTGCATTTAGGGCAGTCGCCCAGGTGGCAGATTCCCTATCTGTTGTTTCCCTGGCCTTTTATTAAATGATTTCAAAGGAATTGGAAATTTATTGAACATCTCCCTTGGAAAGTTATTCCATTCCTAAGTCCCCTTCCTATAAATGGATATTTGCTCAAATTTGTCCTCTTGAATTCCAACTTTATCTTCATACTGTGATCTTTCCTACTTTTAAAGACGCCACTCAAACTTATTCGTCTACTAATGTCATTGCACGCCATCTCTCCACTGACAGCTTGGAACATGCCACTTAATCAAGCAGCAACTCTCCTTTCTTCAAAGTCTTCCCAGCCCAAACTTTGCAACATTTTCGTAACGCTACTCTTTTATCGGAAATCACACAGAACAAATCGAGCTGCTTTTTCTTTGGAATTTTTCCAGTTCTTGAATCAAGTAATCCTGTTGAAGGTCCTCTCCTTTACACCCTTATTGCAACCCCTAAACACCCTCATAACCATGTGTAGAGATATGTACCCTTCATTTACAATCCAATTTATGTGATCTTCTTAACACCCAGGTACTTACAATGATTCCCATAAGGAACTTTCAAGGAGCTGGGATTGCATTTCAAAAATGTTATATTCATTGACCGTGTTTCAAGCAGAAGTCGCCCTGTTGAGAAGCCACAGATGTGTCATTCGGATATCACGTCCCACTTTCCAGCAGGATATACAGGATGGTCTGAAACAACGTGGACAGGGTATATACGCGTTAGAGGGTTGGTCATACTGATAAATAATTTGAAAAAAAAAAGTAATTAAAAATCTCGTGCCACTGCCAAGTATCAGCTACTGAAGTTAGCCAATCAGATCGCTACGCGGGCGAATTCACATGAGCTTTGTGAGGCGGTATTACTAAAGGCCACCACACACAGACAGCTGAAGTTTACCGATCCCCAAGGAAACGATTTTCATAGCTGTAGGCACGAGAACGTTTTTTGCCCGGCTTTCGTGAATGGAGTAGTTATTATATCGCTTAATTTGTGTGAGTGTGTGTTAATTACCATGAAAAGCAGACGAAGTGAAGAAAGACTGACTGAAGAGATACAAAAATATACTTGTCTGTCAAATTATTAAAGATACCATACCGGGCGAGTTGGCATTGCGGTTAGGGCCACGCAGCTGTGAGCTTACAATTGGGAGATAGTGGGTTCGAACCCCACTGTCGGCAGTCCTGGAGATGGTTTTCCGTGGTTTCCCATTTTCAAACCAGGCAAATGCTGTTGCTGTACCTTAATTAAGGCCACGGCCGCTTTCTTCCCAGTAATAAGCGTTTCCTATCCCATCATCATCGTCAGACCTATGTGTGTCAATGGGACGTAAAACAAATTGTTTACCGGGCGAGCTGGCCGTGCGGTTAGGGGCGCGCGGCTGTGAGCTTGCATCCGAGAGATAGTGGATTCGAATCCCACTGTCGGCAGCCCTGAAGATGGTTTTCCGTGGTTTCCCATTTTCAAACCAGGCAAATACTGTTGCTGTACCTTAATTAAGGCCACGGCCGCTTTCTTCCCAGTCCTAAGCGTTTCCTATCCCATCATCGCCGTCAGACGTATATGTGTCAATGGGACGTAAAACAAATTGTTTACCGGGCGAGCTGGCCGTGCGGTTAGGGGCGCGCGGCTGTGAGCTTGCACCCGAGAGATAGTGGATTCGAATCCCACTGTCGGCAGCCCTGAAGATGGTTTTTTGTGGTTTCCCATTTTCACACCAGGCAAATGCTGGGGCTGTACCTTAATTAAGGCCACGGACGCTTCCCTCCAACTCCTAGGGCTTTCCTATCCCGTCGTCGCTATAAGATCTGTCTGTGTCGGTGCGACGTAAAGCCACTAACGAAAAAACCAATTGTTTAAAGGTAACCATGAAAGTTAACTGTTGGCAAGAAATAAATGAAACTCTGGAGATGTATTTACGTATAATTTATTGCTTTTGCATACAGTTTTACACTACATTCTATAATATGGCTATTTCATATTCATTTCGTGTTAATATCATCCGCAGTAATAGAGAGACGTGCATAAAACTGCTTCGGATTTGGATAGAAATAAATTTTAATTCTTCATCATTTCCACGCAATGCTTCAATCAAATGATGGGATTCACCATGAATTATTCTCCTTCCAGTTTCGCACATACAGAATCAATCTTCCCCTCATTCTGTTCATTTCTCTTTCTTCGTCTTCCACGACAGCGGCCAATAAAGAAACCTCTTCTTCAATTAATCCTCCATCCTTAAGGTCTGCATACACCAACGCGGGAAGCGGGAATGGGAGCAAAACCTACAATCCCGCTGACGCTGCGAAGTTCGTGATTCTGCACACACCAACGCGGGACGCAGGAGGGGGAGCAAAACCTACAATCCCGCGGTCGCTGCGAAGCTCGTGTTTCTGCACACACCAACGCGGGACGCGGGAACGGGAGCGAAACCTACAATCCCGCTGACGCTGCGAAGTTCGTGTTTCTGCACACACCAACGCGGGACGCGGGGGCGGGAGCGAAACCTACAATCCCGCAGTCGCTGCGAAGTTCGTGTTTCCACACACACCAACGCGGAACGCGGGAACAGGAGCGAAACCTACAATTCCGCTGACGCTGGGAAGTTCATGTTTCCGCACTCACCAACGCGGGACGCGGGAACAGGAGCGAAACCTACAATCCCGCTGACGCTGCGAAGTTCGTCCAATACATTACATCCTCCATGGCTATCTGTTTGAGGAAGTTTGTGATGGTTTCCTCACATTCAGTTGCTTCCAGGAGTGAATGTAGCAGGCGGTGCCGATACTTTCTTTTTAGACATTCCAAAACGGCCTGATCCATAGGTTGTATCAAACTTGTTACTTTAGGGGCCAAAAATAAAGCACGAATTCCATCATATACAAGTTCAAGTTTATCTGGATGTGGTTGCGCGTTGCCTAGCAATAAAACTGCTTTAATAGGCAGACTTGGTCTCAGTAGAGGGGACCCACAGTTCGATGACATGGCGGAAATACGCAGGGAATGATATGCTGTAGAAAAAATCATTTTAAATTTACGAAAATAAAAATGGTTTCCATACAGGCCTATTACTTTTTTATACTTCTCCTACCGTTATCATGAAATTCCTGGTTTCGTTATAATTTCTTCCAATGTCTTGCTTTCATATAATTACTTGTCGTTAGGTAATTTCTGTTTTCATTTAACGTCGTTCCCATAGTATTGTGAGAATATATATCCACCGGGATATCTCACAATTGAAATTTGTTTTATAGTAATAATAATAATTATTTAATCGTGTCAGAAACATACATTATACTTACAATTATACAGGACAATAACAAATCTGGTACTATAATCATTAATAATTTCTGATGAAAAGAAATGTCGTATGGCTTTTAGTGCCTGGAGTGTCCGAGGACATGTTCGGCTCGCCAGGTGCAGGTCTTTTTATTTGACTCCCGTAGGATCATTTCTGATAATGGCAGGTAATGATGTGATTTAAGCTCTACATAAATACAAAATTAATTAAATGTGGTGTGACCAATAAGCGGCTAATTTACATGCTTCCTTGGTAGCGTCAATCACATTCTGGAGAGAGCAAGTAGTTGGACACAAGTTACAAACAAGAAGATGGTTCATTGTCTGTTCTTCACCACATTCACATAGAGTGGAGTCACAAACAAAACCCCACTTTCTCATGTTGGTCTTTGTTCTTCCAACTCCTGAACGCAACCTGTTGAGCGTCTTCTATATTGTACAGCTTTCCTCGTGGCCTGGAGGAAGTTTTTCGGAAGGCGTCATCCATCCTGCAAGGTGGCTGGATCTGGAACGCCATGAATTCACTCTGAAGTTCGACGGTGATTCAGCGAGGCTTTCAGTCGTAGGGAGGAAGCTTTTCCTTGATTTGAGACGTTGGGTTGCTGGATGGTACCCATATAAATTATGGGTCGTCAGGTTCAGTGCTTTAGATTTCTCCAGTCTGGATGCACACTCACGGCTGTATCTAGAGGTGGGATACCTGCTAGACAATAAACTTTATCAAGTGGTGTAGATCTCAAACATCCTGTAATGAGTCTGCAGGTTTCATTTAAGACGACATCCACTTGATTAGCATGACTAGATCTACACCAAACAGGGCAGGCTTATTCTGCTGCTGAATAACAGAGGGCTATTGCTGATGTTCTTAAAAGAAGATGGTGCGTCCCCCAGGTTGAACCCGATAATTTCCGGATAATGTCGTTCCTTGCAAATACCTTCCTTTTGGTATTCAGACAGTGTGTTCTATAGGTTAGTGCTCGGTCAAGAGTTACTCCTAGATATTTGGGAGTGAAGCAGTGTTATAATATTTTACCTTCCTAAATCACTTGCAGTTTTCTCGCTGTCTGTCGGTTTTTTAGGAGGAAGGCACAGACTTGTGTCTTTGATGGGTTTGGCTTTAGGTGGTTCTCTTGGTAATAATAATAATAATAATAATAATAATAATAATAATAATAATAATAATAATAATAATAATAATAATAATAATAATAATAATAATAATAATAATAATAATGCCGGGGCTGAGTGGCTCAGACGGTTGAGGCGCTAGTTTTCTGACCCCAACGTGGCAGGTTCGATCCTGGCTCAGTCCGGTGGTATTTGAAGGTGCTCAAATACCCCAGCCTCGTGTCGGTAGATTTACTAGCACGTAAAAGAACTCCTGCGGGACTAAATTCCGGCACCTCTGCGTCTCCAAAAACCGTAAAAGAGTAGTTAGTGGGACGTAAAGCAAATAGCATTATTATTATTATTATTATTATTATTATTATTATTATTATTATTATTATTAATTATATAATATATATAATTAATAATTATTATTAAGAATAATAAGTAACAGTGATATCCTACGGCGTGCTCTGTAATTAGACTATTCTTCTTACCCCTATGAAGCACACGATTTAGCCATAATAATAATAATAATAATAATAATAATAATAATAATAATAATAATAATAATAATAATATACCGAGCTCTATAGCTGCAGTCACTTAAGTGCGGCCAGTATCCAGTAATCGGGAGATAGTGGGTTCGAGCCCCGCTGTCGGCAGCCCTGAAGATTGTTTTCCGAAGTTTCCCATTTTCATACCAGGCAAATGCCGGGGCTGTACCTTAATTAAGGCCACGACCGCTTCCTTCCACTTCCTAGGCCTTTCCTATCCCATCGTCGCTATAATACATATCTGTGCCGGTGCGACGTAAAGCAAGTAGCAAATAATAATAATAATAATAATAATACGGTAATAATAATAATAATAATAATAATAATAATAATAATAATAATAATAATAATAATAATAATAATAATAATAATACATAACAACAGTGTATACATAGTTTTAATATACATCTTACATGTATCCGGAAGATTATGTACGGGGAAGTGTATGCAACAAGGAGTCACAAACAAACAGTGATAATTAAAGAATTGATTCTACCAGGTATACGCAGTTCTTTTCTTATTTCATCCCACAACATATATTTCTTCCTTACATTCTTGTAATCTTCATTACTCAAGTCGTAAAGCATTGGATATTTCTTAACGCACTCTGTCAACTGTTCAGTGTCACCATTGCTACTGTCAAAATGAATGCGGGACGCGGGAAAACGCTGCATGCTGCGAACTGAAAATGGTTCGCAGCAATCCCGCCTTGTAGGCAGGAGAGCGACGCACCGATGCGAATGGATCCATATCCCGCTGTACTCATAATAATTTGCGACGGGGTCGTTCCCGCTCCCGCGTCCCGCGTTGGTGTGCGCAGACCTTATTAAACGGATGCCTAACACAGCTTAGCTTAACTTTTCATTCGTTACATAGCACGACATAGCTTGGCATTACTTAGCATAGCGTAGCTTATCTTGGCTTTCTATGTGCAACGGCCTTAAACCTCCATGCAGTTTAAGACAGCCTTGAGGGCCAAGCTGAGAAAACAATATAAAATACAAACATACCGTCGGTTTCAGCCATGTCACAGTAGCGATCCTGTCAGCTCGGTGAACAGTGTTGAAATCTCTCCCCTGGAGAAGTTGTTGTTATTTTCGATTGGCGCTCTCAAGCCGGTCGTAAGCCCGCGCAGATTTAGCAACACCGCTTCACAAAGCCCTTTTGAATTCTCCCGCGAAGTGATCTGATTGGTTAACTTG
Source organism: Anabrus simplex (assembly GCF_040414725.1). Taxonomy (NCBI): domain Eukaryota; kingdom Metazoa; phylum Arthropoda; class Insecta; order Orthoptera; family Tettigoniidae; genus Anabrus; species Anabrus simplex. The sequence goes on along the minus strand of NC_090265.1, from coordinate 1,741,824,032 downwards.
AGCAGCTGATAAAACGACAACGGTACGACATATCGATTGTTTTCAAAATCAGCTATCCGAAAATCATCAAAAGTAGTTAACCAGACGTAAAATATTATTATTATTATTATTATTATTATTATTATTATTATTATTATTATTATTATTATTATTATTATTATTATTATTATTATTATTATTTTGATTCGTTGTGCCCAACTGTGGAGCGCGTTTGAACTTATTTTGCATAATGTTTCTTCTTCTTTTCTACCCAATATCTCTTCATTTTTTCACTGTGTTCCTTTCTGCGTGTTTCTGTCCAGCCTGTATTATTATTATTATTATTATTATTATTATTATTATTATTATTATTATTATTATTATTATTATTATTATTCCGACTCCTTGGATGAATTGTCAGCGTTGAGGCCTTCAGAGTCACGGGTTCAATTCCCAGCAGGGTCGGGAATTTTAATCGCATCTGATTAATTCTTCTGGCTCGGGGACTGAGAATTTTTTGTGTTTGTCCCAACACTTACCTCTTCATATTCAGACAACACACCACATTAACAACTACCAGAGAAATATATAGGGATTACATCCCTCCATATAGGGCTGTTGTCAGTAAGGGCATCCACCTTAAAACAGGGTCAAATTCCCACATGTACGACACAGTTACAACCCGTGACCCAACTAGGCTGTGGAGAAAACGGTATTTTTATTTTTATTATTATTATTATTATTATTATTATTATTATTATTATTATTATTATTATTATTATTATTATTATTATTATTATTATTATTATTATTATTATTATTTGCTTTACGTCACACCGACGCAGATAGGTCTTATGGCGACGACAGGGTAGGAAAGGTCTAGGAGCGGGAAGTAATCGGCCGTGATCTTTATTAAGGTACAGCCCGGGCATTTGTCTGGTATGAAAATGGGAAACCACGGAAAACCATCTTCAGTGTTACCGAAAGTGGGGCTCGAACTCACTATCTCCCGAATGCAAGCTGATAGCTACGTGACGCAAACCCCTCAACCACTTGCTCGGTTTATTATTATTATTATTATTATTATTATTATTATTATTATTATTATTATTATTATTATTATTATCATTATTGTGATCCGGAAGCCAGTACCCTACCATGTATCCACAAAGAGAGCTATAATATAAACAAACCCCATTTAAATGTGTAAACTGAGTGAATATATAAGAAAAAAGTACAAAAGGCTGTATAAATTATAATGGAGCCTGGGTTTGAAAGGCTTAAGGCTCCTATTTGCCACACACAATGTGGACTTGAAGACGCAATTAGTGAATAGTAATTAATAACAAACACTACGAAATAGCTGCAGATATACAACTGGGACAGCGAGATGTGTTGTTGTCCCGGCTTTCAAAGAGATTATATCCTTTTTTGTTACTCTTTGGATGATGATCTCATTTACCTTGAACTGTTACTCCAGGGCACTACACACGGCTAAATAAGTCAGGAGAGAGCTATCGAGACTCTGTTACCTAACAAAGGAGTTACAATATTCGGCGATAGACTGCGGTAACTTCTGACTGTCTATAAGAGGTGATGTAGTTTGATATATGCTGCACGCGAGATGCGAACATTAAAATAATAATCCCGGCTCCTTGTCTAAATGGTCAGCGTACTGATCTTTTGTTCAGAGGAGCTGGGATCTATTCCCGGCTGGTCTGAGGATTTTTCGTGCCTATGGTTAATTCCTCTAGTTCTAGGTGCTTCTGTTCACTTCTCCTTATCTACAAACAACAGATCGCACAACGAACCACCACAGAAACACATAATAGCGAATATATCTCTCAGTGGCGTGCGGTGAACATATTCATTACCCCAGCTTCAAAAAAGTTATTTAAATATAAACAATCGTAGACCCACTACACTCTTTAAAGTCAACATTACCATTTTATGAGGCTGCGTCTACCTGAGAAAGATCTTTCAACAATATTTTCAACCACACGCTCATACATACTTCCAAACTGATATCCACGGCGGTGACGACACCATCATAACTTAATCTATAGCAGATTCCGGTGACGCTTCGTGATAGCACAGTCATGATTTTCACAAAAATACACTGGGACTCTTTGTTTTTACTTAAAAGACCTAATCTAAACTAATCAGCAAAATTTAACTGGTGTTTTACCGTCGTTGAAGTTTTATAGTTTCACTCGCGTACTGAGTGTACACGCATCAACGACAAACGAGGGTTAATATTTGTCACGACGTATAACACACGTTATATTCATGAAGAATGCCACAGAAGCCGCGAAACCTTCACCTATAATCCAAAAGGAACACTACAAAAATTCACTATACACCACCATCACAGACAACCACTCGCGCTTAACTGTGTTCATGCTGGGCAACCTAAATATTCTTCTGCGGCTATCGGAACACATACTCTACACGTGACATCAGTGAATTGCTCGAAAAAACTGTATACATGCCGAAACCCAAGACTAAATATATATTCTTCTATATTACAATTGATTTCATATACTGGCTCTATTTTTATTAGCAAGACGATGGGCAAGTGGCTATACTATTAAGATGTTGATATTTTTCTTGCAGTCTCTAGCGCGTGGCGCTAAAGACTTTGAGTATCAAGTATTAAAACTAACATTACCTTACGTAAGCTAGCTGGCCTGCCGCCGTAAATTGCTGTTGGGGGAGGACCTACAGCTCCGCCCCTCACCCAGGACAAGGAAGCTTCAAGTGCATGCGTCACCCAAGCGACGTTAATTTTCGCTGGGGGTAGCTCTCTCTCCCGCTGGCAAGGAAACCCAGCTCACTGAACTGCGGTAGTGCGCGGATTGTCGAGACAGCTGTACTTGGCTTGGCTTAGATGTTCGCAAATATTTAAACATTATAAAAAGAGTTCTAAGGAATAATTAGCAAATGTTAATACGAAGTTCTTTACCCCAGCAGCGCTGGAGTAGATGGAATTCAGTACACGCCACATACGGTTGGCGTTGGGAAGGGCATTCGGCTGCAAAACTGGGCCAAAATCATCACAAGTGCTAACCCCAATAAATTGGGAATAAGGTTAGGAATAATAATAATCTTGCTTTCTTTCTTTCTTTCTTTCTTTCTTTCTTTCTTTCTTTCTTTCTTTCTTTCTTAAGCCGTTTACCCTCCAGGGTTTTTTTTTCCTCGGACTCAGCGAGGGGTCCTTCCTCTACCGCCTCCATCGCAGTGTCCTGGAGCGTGAGAATTTGGGTTGGGGGATTAAACTGGGGGAGAGGACAGGTACCTCGCCCAGGTGGCCTTACCTGCTATGCTGAATAGGATCCTTGTGGGGATGGGCAGATTGGAAGGGATAGACGAGGAAGAGGAAGGAAGCGTCCGTGGCCGTCAGTTAGGTACTATCCCGGCATTTGCCTGAAGGAGAAGTGGGAAACCACGGAAAACCATTTCGAGGGTGGCTGAGGTGGGAATAGAACCCCCTCCCGACAAGCCATCGTACCACTTTTCATATTTAGTGGCAGAGCCGGGTATGGAACCCGGGCCTCTGGGGGTGGCAGCTAATGACACTAACCACTACATCACAGAGGCGGACGGTGTACATGACGATTCTCAAATTGCTGGATATTTCCATAAAATTCATTTAATAAGTCGTTCACTTACAAATTTTATTCAAATTTATGCACGTCACATCTCAGACTTTTCTGAATGTTTCAACAATGATTGAAATAAGTTAATAAATTATTTATATGGACAAATATTTACAGTGCTGCCGGAAACAAAACATAACAATAGTGTCTCTTGACCCAAAATAAAACATTCGTGGTCTTCTGTTTGAAGTTTCTCATTAATCTTGTTTTCAAAAGTGTCGTAATGGAGAAAATTTAATAAAATTTAATCATTTTTCTATGAAGAGCACAACTATTATTTTTCTTCATGGAGTTTTTAGTAGGAAATTTTCACGAGAACAGAGGTACATATTCATTTATAGCAGGAGTAATTGGGAATTGGGTCGGCCCCGTGGTGTAGGGGTAGCGTGCTTGTTTCTAACCCGGAGCCCCGGGCTCGATTCCGGGCCAGGTCATGGATTTTTACCTGGTTCTGAGAACTGGTTCGAGGTCCACTCAGCCTACATGATTAGAATTGAGGAGCTACCCGACGGTGAGATAGCGCCCCCGGTCTAGAAAGCCAAGAATAACGGCCGAAAGGATTCGTCGTGCTGACCACACGACACCTCGTAATCTGCAGGCCTTCGGGCTGATCAGCGGTCGCTTGGTAGGCCAAGGCCCTTCAAGGGCTGTAGTGCCATGGGGTTTGGTTGTTTAGTTGTGAATTGGTATAACTTTCCAACCGAGATTTCCAAATTCTTGATATCTTTTTAAGAAAACAATAGCTAAATAATTAACAGGGTACCTGCCATATAGGCGATAGCTCTAAATGAAGATTAGAGGTTATTGATTGAATGACGCAATTTTTACATTTGAAAAGTATGATGGGAGTGGGACTCCATTACTCCCATAGGTCCGAGGCTTGCTTAAAGTGTTCTGAGCTCGGTAAATTCATGAATCAGGATGCTGCCCTACTTGCACATAGTCCAAGTGAGGATCTCTCCTCTAACGGGTTATGGACCACCGGTGAATTATATAGTCCTAGCCGCCTGAGCAAAAGGAGGGCCACGACTCAGAATATGTCCGAGATGCCCACTCCCATTCCATAGCAACTGGTATCCCGACTCTCAGGACCACTTACTAGGCCACTCAGCCGTTGCCCATGGTTCACGAACTAGGACGTGACTACAGTAACCCACAAACATGAGGTATAGAACTAAATGAGGCCACAACACTAGTTGCAAATCGAGGATTGTAGCGACGTTTAGTAAATTCTCAGAGGCTTGCAGACTGAACGCTGAAAGGCATAACAGTTTATAATGATAATGTATTTATGTATGTATGAAAAGTATGATATTCCAAGAAAGAAGAGAAAAACTGTCTCCGTCTTTCCCCGGCTAATTTTAGCGTCGCAGGAGCTACTCATGCTCATTTTGATTTTGGGCGGGAGTCGACAGGGGTTCGAAATTCAGCTTTCTGAGTGGGAAGCTAAATGCTAGGCCACCGATCCCATCACGCCCACCATCTCTCCCCCTCCCCCCTACCCCCCCCCCCTTCCACCACATTCTACCTAGAATTAAAACACGAAAAATGCTTGTGTTAATAATAAAATGTATCTGTCTCTAAACCATTTAAAACAGGTTTACGTCATTTAAGCCTTTCCAGATTAAGTTTTCTCCATATTTAATAACACGATACCAAATTAAATACAATCACTGCCTTCGTGATGTACTAGCCGTACTGTAGCTCCGTTGACGTCACGCATAGAGGCGAACTGTGTCCTCCGTCCGACCCGTGCAATGCAAGGACAAGATAGTCTCTACCTTGTAATTGTAAAATATTCACAACTATTATAATTCATACAACAGGTGAACCCATTAACACCTTTAATCGCATCATAACTCGTAACTCAGGTCTATGTAATTTTAGGAAAATTAGGTTTGAAGTGTGACGTACACTCTCAAAGCTTGAGGGTTTTACTCGTCAATGTGCCCAACAAATAATTACTGTGTATTAATAAAATTATGGAGACAACAAACGTATTATAATAATAGACTTTACCTCTATACCTCTAGATGGCCATAAATACAGTAGCTTTCTATTTTGATTTTCTTGACACTTCTGGCACTATCCTTCAAACCCTTTCTTCCACACAAAAATCCGTATCAATTTATTTAGGAATATTCCATTCCCCCCCCCCCCCCCAGTTATTAATGCACTGGCCAGCAAGATCTGTTGGTTACTTCTCACATTCACCGACATTGTCGAGGAATAATGTCTTTATTATTACTTAAGTGCGGTATTAATTACTTAATTATTGAGTTGCATTGCTTCTAACATCTAAATGTTATCTGCCAGCAATAGTTTAATTTTAAAATTTTAAAATGTATACATGAAAGTGCTAAAATCATTTAACAGAACGTTAGGTTTTATAAATTGCATTTAGTGGTGCTTTTGTCATATGTACGTTCAAATGTTACTGTCCATTTTTAGCTTGTTCTGTATCAACAATAGAACACCCTGCTGTAAATCTGTGTAACAAGAAGGTCAAAAGCAGAACTCATAATCATCTTGGGAAAATGAGTGGAACATACTCCTTTATTTTTCGTAACAGGTATATTTTCTGTTAGGAATTTCTTTTTTCGTAAAGACATCCTGCTCTCATACGAAGAAAATGAATATATTGGTGCATATGTAATTTGTTAAGAATGAATCCATATTTTCCAGTATCGACTTAGTTAAATGCAATAAAAAACTTTTCAGTCTGTCAAACACACAGCAATTACAAAATAAATTATAAGTTTTTTATTGTATATTTAATTGTATAGTTGTATTTTCACCGTGGTACGCAAACGTTCTTAGCATTGTGGTAACTTCGAACTTTCACACACTGTATTTAAATCGCAACACACTATATTTCCACACAAACGTATTATACGATAACAATTAAATTAATAAATTCCACGAGAAGTATTACGTCCCTTGAATTTATATTACTCATCACATGAAGATACCATACCTAACCTAAACTATGAGGTCTCATTATCTTAATTAAAGCTGTTTACGTAAATCCTGATATGATAAATTTAAAGAACAAGCATGCAATACACTTAAATATCAAGTTCTGTCTTTCACAGTCACAATTATCCAAAGAATGCTCCCAATCCTTGTGAATTACATTCACAAGTACAACTTGTAACATTCGCTTAGCTCGCCTCAGTTGATCAGCTGATGGGCATGGCGCGCATTCTACAGTACGGCCTGTATATTGCGAAGGCAGTGATACAATAATCACAATGATTGTATAGTTATTTTAGCTAGGCTTAACACTAGCTACGATACGCTACAAGTAGCCTTTCAATATTTTCCGGCAAAAGGTTACATATTTTCTCAGTTAATATTCTTTTATACGCGGAAGTAGTCGGCACAGGTGCTCTGGGCAGCTTCGAGGGGGCAAAACGATAAAATCAGTCAATGTTGCCAACCGCTGTTAGAAAGAATGGCTTGGGTTTTTCAAATATGTTCCCTGGAAATGGCAATTGAGGCATTTGAAGGTAATGTTATGAGGTTTGCATAAACATTAGCGGTTCTAAATGACCGAACCCCTAATGTTTATGCAAACCTCATAACATTACCTTCGTGCAGGTAGACTCTACTTGTCACTCGCTTCAGTAAGTTTGCATTCTTATCTATTCCTGCATAAACATCCGGGCCCTACGGGTATTTCTCAAAGTGTGAGTCAAACTTTCTTCCATCCAGGCCACCTACGTGATCCCGGGCGGCTCTATTCAAGTATGATCGCCCACTCGTGTAGCAACAACATTATCATAATTATGACACTTAACAATTGCTGAGAGCTCATGTATCATTAATTATTCTTCTGAAGTAAACAAGTAGGAGAAAGTCTGCAGGATGAAGCTGACCTCAAAGGGCACGCGTGTCAGATCCGCCAACAACACGGTGTGTTGAAAGAGACGGCAGATCTACTTCCGTAAAATACAAGAAGCTGAACAGTTTTCAAAGATTGGACTCCATAATCAGGTACACAAGCACTGAACGTTCGCGGCGTTGGTACATATACGTTACTCTCAAAGGCGGTCATGAAGCAAGCTATCATACGGATTGTACTGTATTATCGAGGGGGTTAAACGTGAAAGTCAGTCCATGTTGCCAGACCGCTGTTAGAAAGGTTGGCTTGGGTTTTTCAGATATGTTTCCTAGAAATAGCAACTGAGGTATTTACATACATTTCTCCAAGTGATTTCTCAGCAGATTTAACATAGAATTCGATTCTTGTACCGGGCTGAATGAGTCAGACGGTAGGTTGCTGGCCTTATGAGCCCAAGTTGGCAGATTTGGTGGTATTTGTAGATGCTCGAAAACGCCAACCTCATGTCGGTAATTTACTGGCACGTAAAAGAATCCCTGTGGAACCAAATTACGGTACCTTAATGCCTCCAAAATCCGTAAGAATAGCTACGGGGCCGTAGAACCTATAACATTATTATTATTATTATTATTATTATTATTATTATTATTATTATTATTATTATTATTATTAACCGTGGTTCGTGTTTGTGGGTTACTGTAGTCACGTCCTAGTTCGTGAACCATGAGCAACGGCTGAGTGGCCTAGTAAGTGGTCCTGAGAGTCGGGATACCAGTTGCTATGGAATGGGAGTGGGCATCTCGGGCATATTCTGAGTCGTGGCCCTCCTTGTGCTCAGGCGGCTAGGACTATACAATTCACCGGTGGTCCATAACCCGTTAGAGGAGAGATCCTCACTTGGACTATGTGCAAGTAGGGCAGCATCCTGCTTCATGAATTTACCGAGCTCAGAACACTTTAAGCAAGCCTCGGACCTATGGGAGTAATGGAGTCCCACTCCCATTTGACAGGCGAGGGACTCCTTGGAAACAACTTGGCGAACGAAATGGAATTCGATGGGGAGCTATCAATATTAATGGGGCTTATGGAAGAAAGAAGGTAGAACTGGCTGAGTCAGCAAAGAGGATGCATTTGGATGTGCTAGGAGTAAGTGATATTCGGGTAAGGGGAGATAAGGAGGAAGAGATAGGAGATTATAAAGTGTACTTGACGGGTGTTAGAAAGGGAAGAGCAGAGTCTGGGGTAGGGCTCTTTATCAGGAATACCATTGCACGCAACATAGTTTCGGTTAGGCACGTAAATGAGCGAATGATGTGGGTAGATTTGTCAGTGGGAGGAATTAGGACAAGAATTGTGTCTGTGTATTCACCATGTGAGGGTGCAGATGAGGATGAAGTTGACAAGTTTTATGAAGCATTGAGTGACATCATGGTCAGGGTCAACAGCAAGGATAGAATAGTGCTAATGGGCGATTTCAATGCGAGAGTTGGGAGTAGAACTGAAGGATACAAAAGGGTGATTAGTAAATGTGGGGAAGATATGGGAGCTAATGGGAATGGGAAGCGTTTGCTGGACTTCTGTGCTAGTATGGGTTTAGCTGTTACAAATACATTCTTCAAGCATAAGGCTATTCACCGCTACACATGGGAGGCTAGGGGTACCAGATCCATAATAGACTATATCTTAACAGACTTTGAATTCAGGAAATCTTTTAGGAATGTACGAGTTTTTTGGGGATTTTTCGATGATACAGACCACTATCTGATCTGTAGTGAACTAAGTATCTCTAGGCCTAGGGTAGAGAAAGTGAAATCTGTCTGCAAACGAATAAGGGTAGAAAATCTCCAGGACGAGGAAATTAGACAGAAGTGCATGGATATGATTAGTGAGAAGTTTCGAACAGTAGACAGTAAGCAGGTTCAGGATATAGAAAGTGAATGGGTGGCGTACAGGGATGCTGTAGTAGAAACAGCAAGGGAATGCCTAGGAACAACTGTGTGTAAAGATGGGAAAAGGCGAACATCTTGGTGGAATGATGAAGTGAGAGCAGCCTGTAAACGTAAAAAGAAGGCTTATCAGAAATGGCTCCAAACAAGGGCCGAGGCAGACAGGGATTTGTATGTAGATGAAAGAAACAGAGCGAAACAAATAGTTGTTGAATCCAAAAAGAAGTCATGGGAAGATTTTGGTAATAACCTGGAAAGGCTAGGTCAAGCAGCAGGGAAACCTTTCTGGACAGTAATAAAGAAAGGAAGGGAGGGAAAACGGAAATGAACAGTGTTTTGAGTAATTCAGGTGAACTCATAATAGATCCTAGGGAATCACTGGAGAGGTGGAGGGAATATTTTGAACATCTTTTGAATGTGAAAGGAAATCATCATAGTGGTGTTGCAAACAGCCAAGCTCATGGGGAGGAGGAAAATGATGTTGGTGAAATTATGCTTGAGGAAGTGGAAAGGATAGTAAATAAACTCCATTGTCATAAGGCAGCAGAAATAGATGAAATTAGACCTGAAATGGTGAAGTATAGTAGGAAGGCAGGGATGAAATGGCTTCATAGAGTAGTCAAATTAGCGTGGAGTGTTGGTAAGGTACCTTCAGATTGGACAAAAGCAGTAATTGCACCTATCTATAAGCAAGGGAACAGGAAGGATTGCAATAACTATCGAGGTATCTCATTGATTAGTATACCAGGCAAAGTATTCACTGGCATCTTGGAAGGGAGGGTGCGATCAGTCGTTGAGAGGAAGTTGGATGAAAACCAGTGTGGTTTCAGACCACAGAGAGGCTGTCAGGATCAGATTTTCAGTATGCGCCAGGTAATTGAAAAATGCTACGAGAGGAATAGGCAGTTGTGTTTATGTTTCGTAGATCTAGAGAAAGCATATGACAGGGTACCGAGGGAAAAGATGTTCGCTATACTGGAGGACTATGGAATTAAAGGTAGATTATTAAAATCAATCAAAGGCATTTATGTTGACAATTGGGCTTCAGTGAGAATTGACGGTAGAATGAGTTCTTGGTTCAGGGTACTTACAGGAGTTAGACAAGGCTATAATCTTTCACCTTTGCTGTTTGTAGTTTACATGGATCATATGCTGAAAGGTATAAAATGGCAGGGAGGGATTCAGTTAGGTGGAAATGTAGTAAGCAGTTTGGCCTATGCTGACGACTTGGTCTTAATGGCAGACTGTTCCGAAAGCCTGCAGTCTAACATCTTGGAACTTGAAAATAGGTGCAATGAGTATGGTATGAAAATTAGCCTCTCGAAGACTAAATTGATGTCAGTAGGTAAGAAATTCAACAGAATTGAATGTCAGATTGGTGATACAAAGCTAGAACAGGTCGATAATTTCAAGTATTTAGGTTGTGTGTTTTCCCAGGATGGTAATATAGTAAGTGAGATTGAATCAAGGTGTAGTAAAGCTAATGCAGTGAGCTCGCAGTTGCGATCAGCAGTATTCTGTAAGAAGGAAGTCAGCTCCCAGACGAAACTATCTTTACATCGGTCTGTTTTCAGACCAACTTTGCTTTACGGGAGCGAAAGCTGGGTGGACTCAGGATATCTTATTCATAAGTTAGAAGTAACAGACATGAAAGTAGCAAGAATGATTGCTGGTACAAATAGGTGGGAACAATGGCAGGAGGGAACTCGGAATGAGGAGATAAAGGTTAATTTAGGAATGAACTCGATGGATGAAGCTGTACGCATAAACCGGCTTCGGTGGTGGGGTCATGTGAGGCGAATGGAGGAGGATAGGTTACCTAGGAGAATAATGGACTCTGTTATGGAGGGTAAGAGAAGTAGAGGGAGACCAAGACGACGATGGTTAGACTCGGTTTCTAACGATTTAAAGATAAGAGATATAGAACTAAATGAGGCCACAACACTAGTTGCAAATCGAGGATTGTGGCGACGTTTAGTAAATTCTCAGAGGCTTGCAGACTGAACGCTGAAAGGCATAACAGTCTATAATGATAATGTAATGTATGTATGTATGTTATTATTAACCGAGCAAGTGGTTGTGCGGTTAGGGGCGTACGGCTGTGAGTTTGCATTCGGGAGATTGCGGGTTCGAAAACCTTTCTCGGCAGCCCTACAGATGGTTTTCCGTGGTTTACCATTTTCACACCAGGCAAATGCTGGGGCTGTACCTTAATTAAGGCCACGGACGCTTCCTTCCCACTCCTAGCCTTTTCCTATCCCATCGTCGCAATGAGACCTATCTGTGTCGGTGCGACGTAAAGCAGCTTGCAAGAAAAAAGAAGGGAGAGGGTTAAACCCGGTGCCAGCACATAGCCTACTCCTGCCGAATAGCACCAAGGGGTCTGCTCAAGGCTTAACGTCCCCATCCGACGGACGAATCACCATCAACAGCGTCACATGCCCTCACTCCATATGAGCACTGCGGAGAGGTTTGGAATTTAATCCAGGCTTTTGGCACGCAATCTAGTGATTTGAAATTATATACCACCACCTTACCCTGCCGGCCAACATTCTGATGGTGAAATTTGTTTCGACCAACGGGACTCGAACCGGCTAACCACGGTGTCAGGCCGTTTAGACTTTAGCGCCTTAACGATCATGGCCACCAAGCGGGCTAAAAATAAGGCACGTACAACTACGAGAAGAAAATGTAGAAATCATTAGTAATGGCGGGAAAACTCGACAAGCGTAGAAATCTCTGCATTCTTACCAACTATGTACATGATTACTAGATGAAGTAATACTCCTTTTAAAAAATTCAATGTATTACACGTCTGTGGTAATGATTGAATTATTCATTCAGTATGTCTATGTTTAGTCATCCCGAAGGCTGGTTGGATCCTCAACAGCTCAGCCATCAGCTGTCAGAGATGACCTAGGCATCACTGAAGAGGCGTACTAGGGAAATGGGGAGGGAGGTAGTTTCCCGTTGCCCTCCTCAGCGAGCCAGAAGTTGCTATTAGATATCAGTCTGCCAAGCCCACTGAAATGCATGCACCAACCAACCCTATGAGGAACATTTTCACACCATTCATAGCAGCGAACTGGCTGCATAAGGAATGGCATTACTAGCATCGCTCATACCTCAGCCACTTTCATTTGTCAAAGCCAAGGATAAAGCTGAGGCAGATAATGAAAGCAACAAAATTGCTTTAGCCCATACTAGAAGACACAGTGCACTGTAAACACTATGTCCTGCCAGCAAAGGCCAATTCATTCGGTACCGGAATAATTTTTAGCAGTGTCGTAAGGAGTATTATTGATGTGTAGTGTTGTTGCTCAAGTTATTAAAACCGAGCTCGATAGCTGCAGTCGCTTAAGTGCGGCCGGTATCCAGTATTTGGGAGATAGTAGGTTCGAACCCCACTGTCGGCAGCTCTGAAAATTGTTTTCCGTGGTTTCCCATTTTCACACCAGGCAAATGCTGGGGCTGTACCTTGATTAAGGCCACGGCTGCTTCCTTCCCAGTCCTAGCCCTTTCCTGTCCCATCGTCGCCATAAGACATATCTGTGTCGGTGCGACGTTAAGCCAATATCAAGTTATTAAATTAGAATTGTTTCTTGCTGTAAAGAATCAGAAATTTTGAAAGTTTAGAAGTGAAAGATGATGGATTAGAAACTTGGAGCACCTTTGAAACGTAAACATCGTCGGCTCGCATGGCCAAATGGTTAGCATGCTGACCTTTAGTCTAAGGGGTGCCAGGTTTGATTCCGGGCTGCTTCGGGAATTTTAATTGGTCATTTCCTCTGGCTCGGGAACTGAGTGTTTGTGTCGCCTTCATTCATTACATTTCTTCTTAGGTATGACCCAATTCTCAATGACACGCAGGACGCTTACAGGCCGCCAAGAAATGAGAAGAAGATCATGAACACTCTTTTACTTCATGAACACTGTTTGACTTCATGAACACTGTTTTACTTCATGAACACTGTTTGACTTCATGAACACTGTTTTACTTCATGAACATTGTTTGACTTCATGAACACTTCTGTTCTTGACATAATCACCAAAGCTATTTAAGCACGTGGCATGGGGTAGAGTAAATTTCTCCATACCTTGACTGTAGATTTTTTTAAACCGTAAACTCGTGTCCTCATCCCGAGGTGGTGCAGCTCTTTTCAGGCACATCCCCAATGGGGGTGAGCTGCATGTACCATTTCAATCACATACCATCCTTCCTGCCATTCTTAAATTTCTGGTAGTATCGAGAATCCAACGCAGACCTCCGAGCACGGAAGCTAATACTGCTAAACTGTACGCTACGGAGGCGAAAGGCTGTAGAAAATGGTACCTTGTCGTTGAACTATTTAACCACTTCATAGTCCCCGGAAAATAGTATAACCCGCAGGTGATCAGCAGTGACAATAACGAATGTCTGTGTTGTTGGTGAACGATCTCTCTTACTCCGTTGTTCAACCTCCGTAAGATCACGGCACCATATCAGCACTTGTTGGACAGACATCACATATTTCTATTGCGGATACACACACAATCCTCCAGTCAATGCATACATATTCCGAGTTTCTTGCGTGCATAAAACATCACTCCACACACTTCGTCCCGTACTTAAAAAAATTGCAACTATATGTGCTAAATTGACACGAGATACTGATTATTAAAGGGCAGAATATGGTATGATTCTTAGGTCTCCGGTCGAGTTTTCCGTGCGGTTAGAGGCGCGCGACTCCGAGCTTGCATCCGGAAGATAGTGGGTTTGAATCCCACTGTTGGCAGCCCTGAAAATGGTTTTCCGTGGTTTCCCATTTTCACATCAGGCAAATGCTGGGAATGCACCTTAATTAACGCCACGGCCGCTTCCTTCCAACTCCTAGGCTTTTCCTATCCGATTCCGATCATCGCCATAAGACGTATCTGTGTCGGTGCGACGTAAAGCCACTAGCAAAAAAAAAAAAAAGATCCTTAGGCCTAATTCCAAAATCCCCACGCCGTAATAGCCGCGAAGGGCCATGGGGCCATGGCGTAACAAGCAACCACTGCTTAGTCAATCAATCAATACTGACCTGCATTTAGGACAGTCGCCCAGGAGGCAGATTGCCTATCTGTTGTTTTCCTAAAAAGTAAAGTAAACTCACCTCCGTACAGGCCACGAAGGCCCTTGGAGGAGTGGAAGGTAAAGGCTTCCACTATTGTTAACCTCGGCACGTGATGGGGTAGAGTTGTTAGCTCTACGCCCGGCCGCCTTTTCCCCCAGAAATGAACCTGGTACTTTTTTTTGGTGTAGGCTGAGTGAACCTCGGGGCCATATGCACCTCCGGAAGTGGAAACCTCGTTTCTTAAATTTTTACGACTTCCTGACGGGGAGTCGAACCCACGTCCTTCCGGGCGAACCGAGCACGCCTTTACCGCCTCGGCCAGGCAGCGTTGTTTTCCTAGCCTTTCCTTAAATGATTTCAAAGAAACTGGAAATGTATTGAACACCTCCCTTGGTAAGTTATTCCAATCCCTAACTCTCCTTCCTATAAACGAATATTTGCCCCAATTTGTCCTCTTGAATTCTAACTTTATCTTCATATTGTGACCTTTCGTACTTTTAAAGTCGCCACTCAAACGTATTCGTCTAATAATATCATTCCACGCCATATCTCCGCTGACATCTCGGAACATACCACTTAGTCGAGCAGCTCGTCTCCTTTTTCTCAAGCCTTCCCAGCCCAAACTTTGCAACATTTTTGTAACGCTACTCTTTTGTCGCAAATCACCCAGAACAAATCGAGCTGCTTTTCCTTGGATTTTCTTTTAGTTCTTGAATCAGGTAATCCTGGTGAGGGTCCCATACACTAGAACCATACTCTAGTTGGAGTCTTACCAGAGACTTATATGCCCTCTCCTTTACATCCTTATAACAACTCCTAAACACCCTCATAACCATGTGCAGAGATCTGTACCCTCAGCCCGAAGGCCTGCAGATTATGAGGATTCTTAGATCTGGTCGGGTGAAAAACGTCGATTCGTCTAAGTATCTAAGATAGTGATGGACAAAACCGGTCAGTGTGATTTGGATATGTCACATGGAATAGGTTAAGTAAGAGTAACCATGAAATTTTTGGAGTCGGCATATATCCAAGCGAACAGAAAATAGGTTTTCATTTGTACGATGGTCGAACTGTATTGATATGTGAATCCAAAAGTACGACATTGAATGGCTGACAAAGGAAGAAAATTGAGGCAGTTGAAATGGATGGCTTACAGCAGATATGGCCAAACCTCATACCACTTTTTAAGCATCCCACAAAGCCAGCAAACACCATGTAGATCGGAACGAATCAGTAGCTGCGGGGTATAAAGAGGCAATTAGTGCAGTGACGGTTGTAGATTCATAAACAAATACTGATTACGATTTGTACGTACTTTAGACTACAGTAAATTGGTAATGGTGATTATTATTATAAGAGGAAGTGGAATTGGGCAACCATCCTCCATTAATACTAATCAGAAGAGAAAATGGACGAAGTCTGACATTTCAAAAATTGAAGGTATCGGTATAAGAAAGAGAAGGGCGTAAAAATGAAAGACTCCCTAGAATCCATAAATCTAACACTGTCAGGTTCGGAAGAGAACAAGGTTTGATCGAGGGAGGTCAGATAGGGAGTAAAGCGAGGAGCAGCACACAAATACGTGGAAGCAATGCCATACTCGGCTAGAGGAACCGTGGTCGCCATCCTAGTCTCCCAAGTTCTGAAACCCTGATACCCCCTAATTTACTTTCTTACTTGTTATGTTTTAATTTTACTGGATTTGGTATCTGTACTTTAATTGTTTAAGATTAATGATTAAGTTAATATTTTAATACTATAAAAATGTGTTCATAAACCTGTATTGTAATATATGAAGATGCTGCATTAGGGGCTTTTCAGCGTCAATGCATGAAAATTATCGTTAAATTCAATTCAGTCCTGTCTAAGAGGCGACTAATATCTGAGGCGAATGTATTTAGACTGCAGTAAACAAATTATAAATTAGAAAATATAGCTTTTAATTACATTTCTTTTAAATTTGCAACGATTTCACTCAAATCTGGGTTAATTGTATTCAAAGCTATGCCACTACCCACCACTGACTGTTATTGAGATTTACGAAACGGATGATCTAATACTGACTTCCCACAGAGCCCTCTCTTGCAGAGCCAGATCCAGAACCATTTGTGGTTCGTGAAGCAGAAAATGTTCAAGTACAGCTTACAGCGTGGTATGAGAGCCACCATCCTTAATCGACTCGATAAAGAGTTTGCAAGAGCAGAGATGAATATTAAGAAACCAACAGAACTGTTGCTCGAGAATTAAAGTGGTACGGACAAGTTAGACAGATGGAGGAAAAACGGAAGGTTCAGCGAATGCTTAACTGCTCATCGCCTGGACAAAAAAAGGCGTATGGCTTTTAGTGCCGGGAGTGTCCGAGGACAAGTTCGGCTCGCCCAGATGCAGGTCTTTCGATTTGACTCCCGTAGGCGACCTGCGTGTCGTGATGAGGATGAAATGATGATGAAGATGACACATACACCCAGTCCCCGTGCCAGCGATTTAACCAATTATGGTTAAAATTCCCGACCCTGCCGGGAATCGAACCCGGAACCTCTGTGACCAAAGGCTAGCACACTAACCATTTAGCCATGGAGCCGGACACCGCCTGGAAATGGAGGTAAATGGAGACCTAGAGCAACCTGAATATCTCTCTCCCCAAAACTACTCACAACTCCCTCTTACTAAAATCTCCTTTACCTCCACAAGTCCGCATCTCCGGGCCCTTCAGAATAAGGAATAACGATAAAGATAAGGGATAAGAATAAGGAATCTTCCACCGTCTCCCTACTATTGGTAACTCACTACCCGATATCGACACATTAACGCCTTTCGCATCCTTCAAATAAAAAATTAAAAGATTCAAAGGAATCTCCAGGTTTCCATTTCCTTCCTTCCCTCCAACGTTCGACCTTTCTTCTTCCTAATTTCTGTAACGGACACTTGTCAGTTATCGTTGTCATTGTTGTTACGTTGTTATGATTAATAATTGTTAATTCATTGTTGTTACTTAATATTGCTGCCTTTATAACTTTGTTATCATTTACACTTATTTAAACTTATTATTAGTGTAAAATGGCCCTCCATAGGCTGTATCTAATAAATAAATAAATAAATAAATAAATAAATAAATAAATAAATAAATAAATAAATAAATAAATAAATAAATAACTTTCTTAGATACAAAGATAGCAACCGGCAGAGATACCGTCGTTAAAGTTTGAAAGAGAGTTCTGTCTGAAGAAGACCACAGAAATGGACAATGATGTATTCTGAGAACAGAAAACTGCTAACATGTGGAGATATCTGTAAATTTTATCAGTCACTTAGTCATCATTGATCAGCATTTAGAGCTGTTGCCCAGATTCCCTATCAGTTGTTTACCTAGTCTTTTCTTAAATGATTTCAAAAAACTTGGTAATTTATTAAACATTTAACTTTTCCAATCCCTACTTATTCTTCCTATAAACATATGTCCCAATTTGTCCTCTTAAATTACAATTTTATCTTCAACTTTCCTACTTTTAAAAGCTGCACTCAAACTTATTCGTCTACTTATGTCATTATACGCCATCTCTCCACTCACAGCTCGAAATATAACGCGTAGTCGAATAGCTCGTCACCTTACTCCAGAGTCTTCCCAGCCTGAAGTTCGCAACATTTTCGTATCGCTACTCTTTTGTAGGGAATCACCAGGAAAAAATCGTGGTGCTTTACTTCGGATCTTTTCCACTTCTCGAATTAAGTAGTCCTGGTGAGGGTCCGCCAACGGCCATAGCCGTGCAGAAACACCGGATCCCGTGAGATCTCCGAAGTTAAGCAACATTCGGCATGGTCAAGATTTGGATGGGAATGGAGGAGCGGAAAGGAAGCGGCCATCCTACCGTACGTAAACTCCGGCTCAGGCACACCTTTACGGAGGTTGGGACCTGCCTTCGGGCAGAATGCACCCTTACCTTTGGTGAGGGTCCCATATACTGCAACAATACTCTAATTGAGGTATAAATGCCCTCATAACTAGGGCCTATATGAAGAAATCTGTAAAATTTAGTTATGGGCTATTTAATGTGATTACCGTCCAGCTCCATGGCTAAATGGTTAGCGTTCTGGCCTTTGGACACAGAGGCCCGGGTTCGATTCCCAACAGGGTCGGGAATTTTAACCATCATTGGTTAATTACGCTGGCACAGGGGCTGAGTGTATGTGCCGTCTTCATCATCATTTCATCCTCATCACGACGCGCATGGTCGCCTACGGGCGTCAAATCAAAAGACTTGCACCTGGCGAGTCGAACATGTCCTCAGACACTCCCGGCACTAAAAGCCGTACGCCTTTTCCATTTCATGTGAATACCCAAATGGATATTTCTCCCTATATTAACACCTAAGTACCTACAGTGATCCTTGTAAGGTACTATCATCCCCATCAACACAGTAATTAAAAGTGAGAGAACTTCTCCGCTTGGCAAAATTTCCAAGCTGACGTTTCAGCGCATTTACAATAATACTTGTGTCTACTGTCCACATCGCAACATTGTCGAGGTCTTTTGTAGTTGCTCACAATCATACAACTTTTTTTTACAAGTTGCTATACGTCGCACCGACACAGATAGGTCTTATGGCGACGATGGGATAGGAAAGGCCTATGAGTTGGAAGGAAGCGGCCGTGGCCTTAATTAAGGTACAGCCCCAGCATTTGCCTGGTGTGAAAATTGGAAACCACGGAAAACCATCTTCAGGGCTGCCTACAGTGGGATTCGAACCCACCATCTCCCGGATGCATGCTCACAGCCACGTGCCTCTAACCGCACGGCCAACTCGCCCGGTAGTCTCTTCCTTGGCTTTGACAACATGAAAGTGACCGAAGTATGAGCGATGCTAGTAATACAGTTCCTTATGCAACCAGTCCCTGCTATGAATGATGTGAAAATATCGCTCATTGAATCGGTTGGTGCATGCATTTCAGTGGGCTTGCCAGACTGGTGTGTAATAGCAACTTCTGGCTCGGTGAGGATGGCAACGGGAAACTACCTCACTCCTCATTTCCCTAGTATGCCTCTTCAGTTATGCCTATATGACAGCTGATGGTGGAGCTGTTGAGGATCAAACCTGCCTTCGGGCTAAGAACCAAACATACCTTAAGTAAAGTAAATAGGATAGGGTGATATGATCAAGAGCACAGCGTTATATAATAAATTAAAAATTCCTGAACTGCCAGATGAATATCTTGACCGTATGAGCAGTTATGCACCCTCACAGGCAATGGCCTGAAGTTCCCAGCTCCGTAGTGTGTGTGGCATCATTGCAATTAGTAAAGTTCGAGTAAGGATATAGAGCAGGACCTCCGTAAGGCTGTATAGTCATTTTATAGAACACCTTAGACGAGAATTCTGAGGAGCGCATAGGTGTTGACGTGCTGATCAGAGCTGGAAATGAATGCCAGAACCGTACATCCTACAAGTGGTCATTCTTCTTCTTCCTGTCCATTTTCTCACTTGCTCAGGGTCGACACTACATATCCATTGAGCTCAGTTTTTCGTCCGGATGCCCTTCCTGATGTGTTCACTATTTTGTGTTTCTGTGACGGTCGGTAGTGTGGTGTCTTCTATGTAACTGAAGACAGTTACTTAAGACGAACGCCGGGCTGAGTGGCTCAGACGGTGGTTGGCCTTCTAACCCCAGCTTGGCAGGTTCGATCCTGGCTCAGTCCGGTGATATTTGAAGGTGCTGAAATACGTCAGCCTCGTTTCAGTAGATTTACTGGCACGTAAAAGAACTTCTGCGGGATTAGATTCCGGCATTTGGGCATCTCCGAAAACCATAAAAGTAGTTATGGGACGTAAACCAAATAACATTATTATTATTATTATTATTATTATTATTATTATTATTATTATTATTATTATTATTATTATTATTAGGAGGAGGAGGAGTAGGAGGAACACAAATAACAGTCACCGAGCAGGAGCGATTAACCAGAGGCGCGTGAAGTTTCCGGCCCAATTGGAAATCGAACCCGGGACCCTCGGAGCTGAAATCTGCAGAGGAAGGGAGGAAAGAAAAAAGGAAGGAAAGAAGGAAAGAAGGAAAAAATAACTAAGGAAGGAAAGATACTTTTATCTCTGCGATGAAAATGACATCGTTGATACCGAGCGAATTGTCTACACGATATGGGCCATATAACTGGAAGTTTCTGCAGAGGGAGTGTTTAAACTCTATTTTCGTCAGCCCTGGAGATAGATTTCCATGGTGTTTCATTTTCAGGCCAGCAAATGCTCTGGTTGTATCTCAATTAAGACCATGGATGCTGCATTCTTAAACATAGCATTTTCTCATCCCCCGCCGTTGAAAATCGGTATGTGCCAGTGTGACTTTATCCTCTGTCACTAGGGAAAGGCATTGTAATAGGTTAACTAAGGCGTAAGTGTATCCTAGCCCGCACAACGTTTCTGCAGTGATCTGAAATATCAGAACCACTAAAAATTTATGCAACTCACCTACGTAACAGAAAAACGGGTAGATGATACTTGCTCCTTGTCCATGTACGTTTGCATTCTAACCTATCAGTGTCTAAAAACTCTCTTCCCTGCCTATCACAAATGGAACAATATTATTCGATATGAAGGAAAGTTTTATTTATTTGTCTCTCTGATCTTGGATAAATCGATAGAGAACTTCCATTTCAATCTTTTAGCACCTTGCATCCACATTTTGTAATCATCCCAGAAAAGACTGAAAAGAGTTTCTGCATTTGTGCGGGCCACAAGTGGCTTGCGACTCACAGTGTGTGTACCCCTACTCTAATTTATGATCCATTTGAAACGTGACGGTATTATTGAAGGATTAAAATACCACCAGACCTTGTTATTGGAAAAAATCACAACTTGCGACACTACGCGAATATTTATTATATTTATTATACACTGTAATGACAGTGACCAACCAACGTTCAAGATATAGGGGGCGTGGTCCTACGGCCAAGGCCAAGGACGAATGAGGCTATGATGGGTTCCTCAAGGAGCCATCTTTAGACCTTTGTTATTTTAAGTAGTACTGCCAACTGCAACTTGTTTACGAAGCACGCCTCATTTGACGTAGTGGTTTGATCTAGTGGTTTCCACTCTTGTTTACCGACTACTTTTCGTAAAGTATGCTATTAAATAATCTCATCTTGTACACTGAATACTGTACTGTTGGGGATAATATGCAATTAATAATCTATAAACTGGGCAAGATTGAAAAGTCTTTGAGATAGAGGCGTATATTTGCAATTATAATTCTTAGGGGACGTAAGTAATGTCCATGCAAGCCTAGGAGGACATATATAGCAGGAGGAGAGATATATCTTCTTCTTTCGTTTTGGCCGACAATAGACCACGTTAATTCTAATTCAGCTTCATCTGTTTCTTGGGCTTCAGTCCTCGTCCAGTTCTCCTTCATCCGTTCACTCTACAATCTCCTTCTTTCTTCTGTCCATGGCGCTTGGGTTCGGGATCTAACGTTTCCTTGAAACCACGTCGTGGCCTTGATCCCTGTTGCTGATTTCTATTCCTTGTACTCCCATTTCTTCCAGGTCCCTCTTCACCTCCTGATACCAGCGCGCTGTAGTTTTCCTGAACTCAGTAAATCTTATTCTGATTGGTCAGTCTTCCCGGAATCACTCTGTAGATATGTCCAAAGAACATGGCTTTCATCTTCCGGATGGTATCTGAGATCTTTTCCATCTTGAGATATAATTCTTGGATATTTCTCCCATAATAATAATACCGGGTGGTACACCTTTACGCCGCAATTTTAAATCTTCCGCCAATAAGTACTCCTCTACAGGAGAAACTCTGAATTTTAAAAACTGGATCAACTCAATAGTTCCTCAGAAGATGTCACTACTGTAAATTTTGTGATTACGAAATTGTCAGTACTGTGTGGAGTTCAACTTGTTTTGTTTTCTATTGATCAAGAAGTTTGGACATTGTCTCATAGATGTCTCTACTAAAAAACTACGGTCATGCACCCTGGTGCGGAGTGAAGGAACTTTTTTGAAGAAATTTTGGATTCATAAGTTTTCCCTTTACTAAATTTCGTTCTTTCATTTGTGGATTGGCAATATTAACTTTTCTTTCCGCCAGTTTTGAAGTTAGCCAATCAATTATTTCTGTAATTAATTTTTGCCCAATCGTGTCTTTCTTCATCGATTTTGTGTGTAACGGTGTATTGCGACCAATAAACGCCTGAGGGTGTGTCTTAATTATTCATGAAAGGTCTCGAATCTTCCCCGACAGTACAAAAACTGCTGATTTCCCTGTCTCTCGGCCACTCGAACAATATCTAGCCTAGTGTATGGAAGTGTAGCAGGGGTCGGGTAGAGCTCTTCCTTCGGGCAGCAGCTTTTCAACAAGGTAATGGCCGTTTAACATCTTTATTTCTTGCTAGCTTAGCAGTTTAACCCTCGGAGAAGGTCCGAGACCTTTTTATTGTGTAACCTATCTCTTAAACATGTAAAATTTTGTAAATCTTCATATAACTTTAACTGAAAATCGGGGATAGAGAGTGCTTTACCCTCTCGAGCTCCCCTTCATTTTGAATTGGATGTGACTACGTTTTCGAAACCGTTCTTCTACTCTTACGTAATGTATTAAATTTATTCTGTATACGAGTCACCTCCATAGTTTGGAAATAGCCCCTGCTTCATCGGCCTAGTGCCTCTTAAGTTTTAAGAAGTTTCGTGCAGGAGTGAAAATTTACGCCTCCATTCAGTTTTGCATTTTGGGCCAATTACTTAACCTATTCTTTTTCAACGAAGGCCCAATAAGTTGGGTACAAGATACCCCTGTTTCATTGTAAGTTGACCGGGCGAGTTGGCCGTGCGCGTAGAGGCGCGCGGCTGTGAGCTTGCATCCGGGAGATAGTAGGTTCGAATCCCACTATCGGCAGCCCTGAAAATGGTTTTCCGTGGTTTCCCATTTTCACACCAGGCAAATGCTGGGGCTGTACATTAATTAAGGCCACGGCCGCTTCCTTCCAACTCCTAGGCCTTTCCTATCCCATCGTCGCCATAAGACCTATCTGTGTCGGTGCGACGTAAAGCCCATAGCAAAAAAAAAATAGCATTGTAAGTTGTGCCTTGATGGCAATCATGAGTAAAAGTCTGGTATTACCTTTATAAGCCTGAAAAATTGAGAGCGGGTTAGCTCTTTTATTAGTGGTAAAAGTGCCTCAGAGAGGCTTGATATTCAATGTTGGGAGTAAGTGCTCCTTGAATGAAGGGGTTTTCTGCCCTTTGATCAAATGTGTGCCTTGGTAAAGTTGGGCTAATAGCACAAGGATTGTAAAATTGGGGCTCGAAGCCCAGACCTTGTAAAGACCCCAAAACTCGTGTTTCGTTGGCAAAATTATACCTTGTACCTGATTATTGGCTTGTTGTTGACTTATTTGTTAAAGATTTTTGAAAAATATAACCTTTAATGAAATTTTGATTCATTTCTCAGCATTGTAGTTAGACCCATTCCAGTCCGCACCTTCTTTCACCTCTGCATTCCACGGGTAACCCCGTAACAACAACCACAAAAACAACAACAACAACAATAATAATAATAATAATAATAATAATAATAATAATAATAATAATAATAATAATTGTTACGGAGTTATCCGTGGTAGTTAGAGGTGAAAGAAGGTGCTGGGATGAATAGGTCTCAATCTACGAAATTAAAGTTAATTTAAAATTTAACAAGGTTATATTTTCTTTTCATGATCAAGAAATAACAAATATAACAGGTACTCAGTAGCCTAACAACAAATCGAGAATGTACAATTACAGTGTTACAGGATTTAGGCTCCGAGAGCCAGACACACAATTCTTGAGCAGTAAGCCCAACTTTACCCGTATATAAGATTCAACCAAGGGGCAGAAGACCCCAGTCATGCTCAAGAGCACTTGCTCCCAATTACATAGCAAAAGCCTCCTCGAGGCACACAGAAACAAATTTCTTTGGAAGAGCAACTCGCTCTCAAAGTTCCAGCCTATCAAAGGCCACACCAAACTCCACCTTCAAGTTGTCCTCTAAGGACATAAACACAGGGGTAAAACAAATACCCAACCTACTAAGGCCGATTTAGTAAATAAACAGGAAAATTACAAGGCCCCAAAATACAAACTTGAGTGGAGGCGAAACTGGCACTCCAAATATACTTTATTAAAACCTAATTTGGCCCTAGGCCGCTTATGCAAGGGCTAATCCCATTCTACGGAGGTGACACGATATAAAACTTAATGACATTACGAGTAGAAGGGAAACTGTTATGAAAACGTAGTCACCTCAAAACAAAATTAATGGGAGCTCGAGAGGGTTAGGCACTCTCTATCCCAATTTGTAGATTAAAAAGACAGAATTTATACCAAGAGTCTTTTACATTTTAGAGGAAGGTTACATGGTAAAAGGTATCGAGCCTGCCCCGAGAGTTAAACTGCTGAGCTAGCAAGAAAAGAAGTTATTAAAAGGCCATTACCTTATTGATGAAACGCTGCCCGAAGAAAGAGGCGCTACCCGCCCCCTGCTACATAATTTACACACTGATAGATGTTACTGAAGTGGCGCAGAGACCCTAAAATCAGCAGTTTATATACCCTCGCGGAACATTCGATACCTTTCAGGAATGATAACACCCGCCCACAATCATTTTATTGGACGGCCAAAAGATTACATGTCAAAACTGAAGAAGAAAACCAGGATTGGTGGGAAATTAATTACAAAAATTACTCATTGGTCGAATTCAAAACTGGCGGACAGTGAAGGTTTATACAGCCAACCTAAACAATGACTGAAAGGAATTTAACAAAGAACAAACTTATGAACACAAAATTTCTCCAAAAACACAGTTCTTTCACTTCGCACTAGGATGCATAATTGTAGTCCTTCAGTAAAGCCACCTAGAAGAGAATGTTCACACTTCTTACTACAGGCAAAACATAAATACATCGAAAACGACACAGTTCAGAACACTTCAAAATTTACAAGTAGGGACATCTTCTGAGAAACTTGAGAATTAACACTGTAGTTAAAGTTCAGGTTTCCTCCAGTAGAGGAGTTTCAACTGGCGCAATGTTTGAATTAGCGGAGCGGAGATGTACCGCCCGGTACAATAATAATAATAATAATAATAATAATAATAATAATAATAATAATAATCGTATGGCCTCAGCTACGGTGTGCAGATATTGGCTGTCTGCTCGTGACGTTCCGTTTTACTCTAGGCCTACTAAATGGCAAAGTAAACCGAATCTCTCTTGGGCGTCTATGTCAGAGTTTTAATTAATTTTGTCGGGTGAATACCAAATGGCCAAGGGCCGTAGCGTTGTTGAAACACCGGATCCCGTGAGATCTCCGAAGTTAAGCAACGTTGGGCGTTGTCAAGTTTTGGATATGTTGCCACGCGCTGTTGGTGGAGGATAAGGGAATGGACGAGCGGAAAGGAACTGGCCACCCTGCCGTATGTAAACTTCGGCTCAGGCACACCTCTGTGGAGGTTCGAACCCGCCTTCGGGCAGAATACACCCTTACCTTTAATACCAAAAGTGTCACCAGAGATCTTTTATTAGCTGACATCGTACGGCTTGGAGTGCCGAATGGACTTTTTCGGCTCTTCAGAAATACGACTACCTCTGCCGGGTTTGGACCCGCCTTCTTGGGATCCGGAGGACGACACTCTACCACTGATCCACAGAGGCAGCTATATCGGCGCAGCATTGTTCTTATCACAGAATAGCTTGCAGTGCTGTCACAACGGTATGCTATCCGGCCAGTATCTTTAGAGAGAGCAGTTTCCAAGTGATGAGGCCAAGACGCACTAGGGTGAAGCACTGGTACTTTTACGATTGAGCAACCTGTATTTAACACAAATATGTATTTTAGGATGAGCCTCTCCTCTGCGACAAAAACCAGGACGCTGACTATGGCAATGATAACGAGAACAGTAAGCCAAAAGGTATGTTCCAATGCGCTACTACTGTTCGTTAAATACATGTCCGGTTTTTTCAACGAATATGAAATGTTTTTTTTTTTGCTAGGGGCTTTACGTCGCGCCGACACAGATAGGTCTTATGGCGACGATGGGATAGGAAAGGCCTAGGAGTTGGAAGGAAGCGGCCGTGGCCTTAATTAAGGTACAGCCCCAGCATTTGCCTGGTGTGAAAATGGGAAACCACGGAAAACCATTTTCAGGGCTGCCGATAGTGGGATTCGAACCTACTATCTCCCGGATGCAAGCTCACAGCCGCGCGCCTCTACGCGCACGGCCAACTCGCCCGGTAATATTAAATGTTAGCATTGCTGTTGTCCGCCCCTGTGGTGTAGTGGTTAGTGTGATTAGCTGCCACCCCCGGAGGCCCGGGTTCGATTCCCGGCTCTGCCACGAAATTTTAAATGTGGTACGAGGGATGGAACGGGGTCCACTCAGCCTCGGGAGGTCAACTGAGTAGAGGTGGGTTCGATTCCCACCTTAGTCATCCTCAAAATGGTTTTCCGTGGTTTCCCACTTCTCCTGCAGGCAAATGCCGGGATGGTACCTAACTTAAGGCTACGGCCGCTTCCTTCCCTCTTCCTTGCCTATCCATTCCAATCTTCCCATCCCTCCGCAAGGGCCCAGTTCAGCATAGCAGGTGAGGCCGTCTGGGCGAGGTACTGGTCATCCTCCCCAGTTGTATCCCCAACCAAGAGTCTGAAGCTCCAGGACACTGCCCTTGAGGCGGTAGAGGTAGAATTCCTCGCTGAGTCCGAGGGAAAAGTCGACGCTGGAGGGTAAACAGAAGATGATGATGATCATGAGCATTGCTGTTAGGTAGACTTAACACACAGTTTAACAAAATGACTGTGTCATCGTCCGCCTCTGTGGTGTAGTGGATAGTGTGATTAGTAGCCACCCCCGGAGGACCGGGTACGATTTCCAACTCTGCCACGAAATTTGAAATATTGTACGAAGACTGGAACTGGGTCCACTCAGCCTCGGGAGGTCATCCGAGTAGGGGAAGTTCGATTCCTAACTCAGCCATCTTTTTCTTCAGGAAAATGCCGGGATGGAATCCGCTCCCTTCCCTCTTCCTTGTCTATCCCCTCCAATCTTCCTACGCCACACAAGGCTCATGTTCAGCATAGCAGGTGAGGCCGCCTAGGCAAGGTAGGCCTACTGGCCATCCTCCCCAGTTGTATCTCTAACGAAATGTCTCACTCTCCAGGACAGTGTCCTTGAGGTGGTAGAGGTGGGATCGCTCGGTCATTTCGGGAGAAAAAACAACCTTCGAGTGTAAACGGATTGATTAAATAATAATAACAACATGGCACCAGCCCTGTGTTAAACTTTTTAACAGCTGTTAACATTTAAACATTCCAGCATATAGAACACGTATGTTTGACATTTTTTGTTGTATGAAAACCAAGAAAGCAAAGGCGACATTTTAGAGTCATCAGAAGAAAGTTTTCCGATTTTGCAAAGTCATAATAAACAAGGTACTAAAACAAATAGAAAATAGGTTAGAGTTTCCCACAGATAGAAACAAAACAAGCAGCTGCTGATAGTTCTTAGACACTATGCTTCAGACTCTTGCCAAATAATTGTAACGGACTATGTTTATGTGTGGAAGGCAAGAGTGTGCATAAATGGGCAAAGAATTTCTGCTATCATTGCAGCATTGACAAAAGACAATATCTTGTCATCTCCGCAGCAAAAGAATGCTCAAAACTTGTATCAATTATCACGTTTTCGCAGCGTTTTAGAAGCCCTAGATTGCACTCATATGAGAAATTTTATATTGTAATATAACTTTCATTTCCTTTATTTTTCAAGCACACTCGTATATTTTCAAATTAAATCTAGGGACGTAAAGCCAGTAACATTATTTCAAATTAAGTCTATAACTACGCTGGTCCTGTTTTCATAATAATAATAATAATGAATATGGGTTGATTCAGAGAGCTCGCATTGTCTGCCACGGCTGATGTTTGTAGCTAAGAGTGTAGTACCTACTGCTCGTGCCGTACCTACAAGCTGTCACGACTGATATTTGTAGCTAAGAGTGTAGTACCTATTACTCGTGCAGTACCTACAAGCTGTCACGACTGATATTTGTATCTGAGAGTGTAGTACCTATTACCCGTGTCGCACCTACAAGCTGTCACGATTGATGTTTGTAGCTAAGAGTGTAGTACCTATTACTCGTGCCGTACCTACAAGCTGTCACGACATGTTTGTAGCTAAGAGTGTAGTACCTATTACCCGTGCCGTACCTACAAGCTGTCACGACTGATGTTTGTAGCTAAGAGTGTATTACCTATTACTCGTGTCGTACCTACAAGCTGTCACGACTGATGTTTGTAGCTAAGAGTGTAGTACCTATTACTCGTGCCGTACCTACAAGCTGTCACGACTGATGTTTGTAGCTAAGAGTGTAGTACCTATTGCTCGTGCCGTACCTACAAGCTGTCACGACTGATGTTTGTAGCTAAGAGTGTAGTAGCTATTACCCGTGTCGCACCTACAAGCTGTCACGACTGATGTTTGTAGCTAAGAGTGTAGTACCTATTACTCGTGCCCTACCTACAAGCTGATGTTTGTAGCTAAGAGTGTAGTACCTATTATCCGTGCCGTACCTACAAGCTGTCACGACTGATGTTTGTAGCTAAGAGTGTAGTACCTATTACTCGTGTCGTACCTACAAGCTGTCACGACTGATGTTTGTAGCTAAGAGTGTAATACCTATTGCTCGTGCTGTACCTACAAGCTGTCACGACTGATGTTTGTAGCTATGAGTGTAGTACCTATTACTCGTGCCGTACCTACAAGCTGTCACGACTGATGTTTGTAGCTAAGAATGTAGTACCTATTACTCGTGCCGTACCTACAAGCTGTCACGACTGATGTTTGTAGCTAAGAATGTAGTACCTATTACTCGTGTCGTACCTACAAGCTGTCACGACTGATGTTTTTAGCTAAGAATGTAGTACCTATTACTCGTGCCATGCCTACAAGCTGTCACGACTGATGTTTGTAGCTAAGAGTGTAGTACCTATTACTCGTGCCGTACCTACAAGCTGTCACGACTGATGTTTGTGGCTAAGAATGTAGTACCTATTACTTGTGCCGTACCTACAAGCTGTCACGACTGATGTTTGTAGCTAAGAATGTAGTACCTATTACTTCTGCCGTACCTACAAGCTGTCACGACTGATGTTTGTAGCTAAGAGTGTAGTACCTATTACTCGTGCCATGCCTGCAAGCTGTCACGACTGATGTTTGTAGCTAAGAATGTAGTACCTATTACTTCTGCCGTACCTACAAGCTGTCACGACTGATGTTTGTGGCTAGGAATGTAGTACCTATTACTTGTGCCGTACCTACAAGCTGTCACGACTGATGTTTGTAGCTAAGAATGTAGTACCTATTACTTCTGCCGTACCTACAAGCTGTCACGACTGATGTTTGTACTAAGAGTGTAGTACTTATTACCCGTGTCGCACCTACAAGCTGTCACGACTGATGTTTGTAGCTAAGAGTGTTGTACCTATTACTCGTGCCATGCCTGCAAGCTGTCACGACTGATATTTGTATCTGAGAGTGTAGTACCTATTACCCGTGTCGCACCTACAAGCTGTCACGATTGATGTTTGTAGCTAAGAGTGTAGTACCTATTACTCGTGTCGTACCTACAAGCTGTCACGACTGATGTTTGTAGCTAAGAGTGTAGTACCTATTACTCGTGCCGTACCTACAAGCTGTCACGACTTGTTTGTAGCTAAGAGTGTAGTACCTATTACCCGTGCCGTACCTACAAGCTGTCACGACTGATGTTTGTAGCTAAGAGTGTAGTACCTATTACTCGTGTCGTACCTACAAGCTGTCACGACTGATGTTTGTAGCTAAGAGTGTAGTACCTATTACTCGTGCCGTACCTACAAGCTGTCACGACTGATGTTTGTAGCTAAGAGTGTAGTACCTATTGCTCGTGCCGTACCTACAAGCTGTCACGACTGATGTTTGTAGCTAAGAGTGTAGTACCTATTACCCGTGTCGCACCTACAAGCTGTCACGACTGATGTTTGTAGCTAAGAGTGTAGTACCTATTACTCGTGCCCTACCTACAAGCTGATGTTTGTAGCTAAGAGTGTAGTACCTATTACTCGTGCCGTACCTACAAGCTGATGTTTGTAGCTAAGAGTGTAGTACCTATTATCCGTGCCGTACCTACAAGCTGTCACGACTGATGTTTGTAGCTAAGAGTGTAGTACCTATTACTCGTGTCGTACCTACAAGCTGTCACGACTGATGTTTGTAGCTAAGAGTGTAATACCTATTGCTCGTGCCGTACCTACAAGCTGTCACGACTGATGTTTGTAGCTATGAGTGTAGTACCTATTACTCGTGCCGTACCTACAAGCTGTCACGACTGATGTTTGTAGCTAAGAATGTAGTACCTATTACTCGTGCCGTACCTACAAGCTGTCACGACTGATGTTTGTAGCTAAGAATGTAGTACCTATTACTCGTGTCGTACCTACAAGCTGTCACGACTGATGTTTGTAGCTAAGAGTGTTGTACCTATTACTCGTGCCATGCCTACAAGCTGTCACGACTGATGTTTGTAGCTAAGAGTGTAGTACCTATTACTCGTGCCGTACCTACAAGCTGTCACGACTGATGTTTGTGGCTAAGAATGTAGTACCTATTACTTGTGCCGTACCTACAAGCTGTCACGACTGATGTTTGTAGCTAAGAATGTAGTACCTATTACTTGTGCCGTACCTGCAAGCTGTCACGACTGATGTTTGTAGCTAAGAGTGTAGTACCTATTGCTCGTGCCGTACCTACAGGCTGTCACGACTGATGTTTGTACTAAGAGTGTAGTACTTATTACCCGTGTCGCACCTACAAGCTGTCACGACTGATGTTTGTAGCTAAGAGTGTTGTACCTATTACTCGTGCCATGCCTGCAAGCTGTCACGACTGATGTTTGTAGCTAAGAGTGTAGTACCTATTAATCGTGCCGTACCTACAAGCTGTCACGACTGATGTTTGTGGCTAAGAATGTAGTACCTATTACTTGTGCCGTACCTACAAGCTGTCACGACTGATGTTTGTAGCTAAGAATGTAGTACCTATTACTTGTGCCGTACCTACAAGCTGTCACGACTGATGTTTGTAGCTAAGAGTGTAGTACCTATTGCTCGTGCCGTACCTACAAGCTGTCACGACTGATGTTTGTACTAAGAGTGTAGTACTTATTACCCGTGTCGCACCTACAAGCTGTCACGACTGATGTTTGTAGCTAAGAGTGTAGTACCTATTACTCGTGCCATGCCTACAAGCTGTCACGACTGATGTTTGTAGCTAAGAGTGTAGTACCTATTACTCGTGCCGTACCTACAAGCTGTCACGACTGATGTTTGTAGCTAAGAGTGTAGTACCTATTGCTCGTGCCGTACCTACAAGCTGTCACGACTGATGTTTGTACTATGAATGTAGTACCTATTACCCGTGTCGCACCTACAAGCTGTCACGACTGATGTTTGTAGCTAAGAGTGTAGTACCTATTACTCGTGCCCTACCTACAAGCTGATGTTTGTAGCTAAGAGTGTGGTACCTATTACCCGTGCCGTACCTACAGGCTGTCACGACTGATGTTTGTAGCTAAGAGTGTAGTACCTATTACTCGTGTCGTACCTACAAGCTGTCACGACTGATGTTTGTAGCTAAGAATGTAGTACCTATTACTCGTGCCGTACCTACAAGCTGTCACGACTGATGTTTGTAGCTAAGAATGTAGTACCTATTACTCGTGTCGTACCTACAAGCTGTCACGACTGATGTTTGTAGCTAAGAGTGTAGTACCTATTGCTCGTGCCGTACCTACAAGCTGTCACGACTGATGTTTGTACTAAGAGTGTAGTACTTATTACCCGTGTCGCACCTACAAGCTGTCACGACTGATGTTTGTAGCTAAGAGTGTAGTACCTATTACTCGTGCCGTACCTACAGGCTGTCACGACTGATGTTTGTAGCTAAGAGTGTAGTACCTATTACTCGTGTCGTACCTACAAGCTGTCACGACTGATGTTTGTAGCTAAGAGTGTAATACCTATTGCTCGTGCCGTACCTACAAGCTGTCACGACTGATGTTTGTAGCTATGAGTGTAGTACCTATTACTCGTGCCGTACCTACAAGCTGTCACGACTGATGTTTGTAGCTAAGAATGTAGTGTCTATTACTCGTGCAGTACCTACAAGCTGTCACAACTGATGTTTGTAGCTAAGAATGTAGTACCTATTACTCGTGCCGTACCTACAAGCTGTCACGACTGATGTTTGTAGCTAAGAATGTAGTACCTATTACTCGTGTCGTACCTACAAGCTGTCACGACTGATGTTTGTAGCTAAGAGTGTTGTACCTATTACTCGTGCCATGCCTACAAGCTGTCACGACTGATGTTTGTAGCTAAGAATGTAGTACCTATTACTTGTGCCGTACCTACAAGCTGTCACGACTGATGTTTGTAGCTAAGAATGTAGTACCTATTACTTGTGCCGTACCTACAAGCTGTCACGACTGATGTTTGTAGCTAAGAATGTAGTACCTATTACTTGTGCCGTACCTACAAGCTGTCACGACTGATGTTTGTAGCTAAGAATGTAGTACCTATTACTTGTGCCGTACCTACAAGCTGTCACGACTGATGTTTGTAGCTAAGAATGTAGTACCTATTACTTATGCCGTACCTACAAGCTGTCACGACTTCTCGTCAGACGCAGTTAGTATAATAACCTCAACCAAGTGTGACAAAATACAATTCCAAAATGCCACTCTCATCACAATGTTTACCAAAAACAGAAATTTAAAAAAAGGAAGAAAACAAACGCTCACTATCAAACGCGTTCAGAAATCCCATCCAAATGTGTTCATTTGTCTCCAACAATTATTTCCTAACAAATGTTCAAAATGTGTTCAAAAAACAATGGACTTCCAAACAGTAAAATTAATAACAGTTATTAGTTGATATTTGTTAAGTAAAATTGAACACAGAGTTGAAGAAAAGGAGCAATAGTTTATCAAAGTTGGAGGGGAGCAAGCATCTTGTTGCGTTGCCTCTAGCGAGCCGACTGAAGCCACTTTCATCGTGTGTTGTGGTATTGTTTCTCGTCCGGCCTAGCATAGACACTATTACACGATGCGCTCTCGTCAATAGTCTGCCCGTAGATTGCAGAACGAGAAGGTCTGGAACTCACCCACTATTCACATTTACGCTTAAATTGCGATGTTATGAGTGTTATGAAGGGCTGAAAGTTTGTCTACCGTCATTACATGCAGGCCTGAATGCTCATTGTTCTCCGAGCAGCACACAGTTGTCTTCCTTATCACCTCTCGAATCCCCACCTCCCTGCTTTTTGCTATAATTCCCTATGCCAGGATCTGAAGGGCCTTTGAAGTGCAGACCTGGTGGAGTGTATTTTCTGAAATTGCATTTAAAGGTTTTACAGAAATCTCCGGTGTTGTTTTTCTTGATATCTTGGTCAGTCTGTACCAGCTTGTTCTTGTCGAAGGCACGATTCACTCCGCGGGTGATTGTGTCTGTGTGATTTCTCCACTCCTGAAAGTTCTTCCTTTTATCCTGGTCCTTCTGCGGGTTCCATCTCTGCCAGGGAAGCTGTTTTCGCCCTATCGCTTCATCGCAATCATGGGTCCCTCAGGGTTGCTTCCTCGATTTTGTAAAGGAGACTGTCTCCATAGAAGTTTCAACCATGTTCTCTTTCAGTTATTCACAGTTATTTGGATCTAGACATTCCAGCATCTGACTACATTCTCTGCTGGTTCTTAATTATTTCACATCGAACTTATTAAATGTTCTAATGTTTCGGAAACACCGTAAGCCACCTTTTTGGCCATTTTGAGTTAAATATTTAAATTCATTATTTTTAACTATAAAGAACTCAAGTCAGGTTATTATTGAGAGTTTTAGACGGTCATGGAAAAGTACTTTTAAATTAGGTGTGCCTACAACGTAAGTCGCCGGCCCCGTGGTGTAGGGGTTGCATGCCTGCCTCTTGCCCGGAGGCCCCGGGTTCGATTCCCGACCAGGTCAGGGATTTTTACCTGGTTCTGAGGGCTGGTTTGAGGTCCACTCAGCCTACGTGATTAGAATTGAGGAGCTATCTGACGGTGAGATAGCAGCCCCGGTATAGAAAGCCAAGAATAACGGCCGAGAGGATTCGTCGTGCTGACCACACGACACCTCGTAATCTGCAGGCCTTCGGGCTGAGCAGCGGTCGCTTGGTAGGCCAAGGCCCTTCAAGGGCTGTAGTGCCACAGGTTTGGTT
Source organism: Anabrus simplex (assembly GCF_040414725.1). Classification (NCBI taxonomy): domain Eukaryota; kingdom Metazoa; phylum Arthropoda; class Insecta; order Orthoptera; family Tettigoniidae; genus Anabrus; species Anabrus simplex. The sequence goes on along the minus strand of NC_090265.1, from coordinate 1,741,789,169 downwards.
TGGTTTTTTTACAACGTAAGTCATTGTTCGTCCATTTAACAGCCCATACATGTAGGGAGAAAAATCTACTTGAAATACAGATCCCAGATTGTTCTGGTATAATAAATGTCAAGAGTTGGTGACGAAGATACTGCAAGAAAACGGTGGCATATCTTAAGGATTAGCAAGAGGAGCTCCATTTCAAAATCAGACAGTATGTGCATTTCAGCCACGTTATAAGAGATACCGAACTAGAAACAGTTTCGGCAATAAGAGACTTAGGAGTAATATTTGATGAACAATTAACATTCAACGCCCATACTACAAAAATAACGAAAGATACCAACCGTATGCTCCGATTGTTATTCAGTTACATACTAGCCTTGTTAGGAGTAAATTAGAATATGCTTATGTAATTTGGGACCCATGTTCTAAAGAACAAATACATGCTATTGTAGTTGATCAAAACAAGTTTTTGCGGTATCTGTATTATAAAACAAATGAGACATTTTGCCCTTTTGATACATCAACACGGTATTTAAGACGTAACTTTAACCTCACGTCGTTGCACAACAGAAGAATCATTATTTCTCTAAAAACGTTAAATAAAATCGTAAGAAATAAATTTAATTCCATAGAACTGCTCTATTTTATCTCCTTTCATGTTCCACGAGCTGGAGTTCGCATGAACACAGTATTTCAAGTTCCAAGATCTAGAACATCTCATCACTTGAACTCGCCATTTATTAAAATGCTACGATTTTACAACACATTTGCTGCAGGAATAGACTTATTTTCAGAATCACACACTGTCATTAATACACATTTAAAGGCCTGTGTTTCTAATTTCTAACTTATTAATTCAGACTCCTTTTTCTATATAACAGGTGCTCTATAACGTATTTATTATTATAGTCACTTACTACTCCAGTTATTGTTTCAGTTCCAGTATTTTTCATAGTATAGAAATAATCATTGATGTACTCTGGGTTGTCATTTTCTCTGTATATGTGTTTTCAATTCATTCTTCTTCCTTTCTTTATTATCTTCAGCATTATTATTTTATCTTTACTTACATGTATGCATTATAAGTACTGTTGTGTTAAGAAGGTACTGTATTGGGCCTACTGCCTGTGTACTTTCAAAAGACAAATAAATAAATAAGTAACGACGGTGTAGTGGTGATCAGCTGCCACCCCCCGAAGTACTGACAATTTTGTTAGCAGTTCTGTATCATTTTTAAGGTGGGTTTGTATATCTGCTTAATTCTTTCTTTCTTAGTTCGTTTACCCTCCAGGGTTGGTTTTTTTCCTCTGACTCAGCGAGGGATCCCTCCTCTACCGCCTCAAGGGCAGTGTTCTGCAGCGTGAGACTTTGGGTCGGGGGATAAGACTGGGAAGGAGGACCAGTACCTCACCCAGGCGACCTCTCCTCCTATGCTGAACAGGGGCCTTGTAGGGGGGTGGGATGATTGGAAAGGATAGACAAGAAAGAGGGAAGGAAGCGGCCATGGCCTTAAGTTAGGTACCATCCCGGCGTCCGGCTCCATGGCTAAATGGTTAGCATGCTGGCCTTTGGTCGCAGGGGTTCCGGGTTCGAATCCCGGCATGGTCGGGAATTTTGACCATCATTGGTTAATTTCACTGGCATGGGGGCTGGGTGTATGTGTAGTCTTCATCATCATTTCATCCTCATCACGACGCGCAGGTCGCCTACGGGTGTCAAATCAAAAGACTTGCACCTGGCGAGCCGAACATGCTCTCGGACACTCTCGGCACTAAAAGCCATACGCCATTTCATTTCACCATCCTGGCATTTTCCTGGAGGAGAAGTGGGAAACCACCGAAAACCACTTCGAGGATGGCTGAGGTAGGAATCGAACCCACCTATACCCAGTTAACGCCCGGAGGCTGAGTGGACCCCGTTCGAACCCTCGTACCGTTACTTTAGTTATATAGTATTTATCGATAGGACCGCTAAGAATATAAATATTCGATAATTAAATTTAAGGCCTTCCCCTAAACTACCATTTCACTCAGCGTGAATAAAATGATTTATAGCCTAGATTGTAGCGGCTCATCCCCCGACTTTACATACCGATTTTCATTAAATTCTCTTCAGCCGTTTTCTCGTGATGCGTGTACATACAGACAGACACAGACAGACAGAAATTACGGAAAAGTAAAAAGTATATTTTCCTGTTACTATGGACATGACCTATACAGAAATACAATTATTTTCAAATTCTGAGCAATGTACAGACAAACCTCTTATTTTATACGTACCTGCAGTATCAAAAAATGTATGAACCAGAGGAATGACATGCTAAAGAAGAAAGTTTTCCAACTCCCAAGCTTTATCCCGCCAATGTTCAGTCAGGCTGTTATACTCGGTACGCAGTAGTAATCCCATCTATCGGAGTTGAGCGGCACCGTAAGAAACGAAGAACATCACAACAAACAATGGTCAATGTAAAGTTATTGTTGATCAGTGTTACGCACTTTCGATATCGTAGGCCTTCTGAAATACCACTCTTATCATAGTCTGTACAGTAAAACTTAATGAAACATAAATGATCGGAAATTGTATTGTCTATTGAACCATACTGTTCATGGGACAATTGTATTAATTTTAGTATTGGATATTGGAAACACACGAGGCCACCCACGAAGCCAGTGTCTTACAGTATGTCATAAAGGAGTCCAGAAGAAGCGTTCTTGTGTGAAGTGAGCGAGAGCGTCATTATGAGAAATCTCCAGAAACTCATTAAAAGGAGTTATGTCCCAAGCCAAGCCTCTTGATGAGGATTGGGGACGCTTCCCAGATCCCGGCAAAACTTATAGTAGGAGGGAAGAAAGAATTAAATTAATATCTTTGGTTACGGAAGAGTTGCATTGGATTTGAGACAAGAATTGCAACCTGTATAATTTCTGCTTTATTTTGATATGCATTAGGGCTGCATTCATAAATGCATTCGTTAATTAGAGCTCATGGTGTACTTTATGCGGGAAAAACTTCGCGGGTGCGCGCAGATTGCACGCGATCAAGCGGCGTGATGACGCTATACGGGATTATAAAATAAGGCCGCCTGGCATATCAGGCTCATTCTTGGACCAGAAGGCCGCTTGAACGAGTCGTCATACTGCGTGTTGGTACTGAGAACAACGCTTTGTCTTCGAGCTGCACAGACTACTAGTACTGCTTTATCTGCGAGGAAGTAAGTAATCAACTTGAATATTCAGCTGAATTTAAGATTTTACCTGTGAGAATATGCTATGGGGAGATGAGGCACGGCTTATAAGAGACTAATGAACTAGTAGCTTCATATTTCTGTGAGGTCAAGATTTGACTGACGAACTGCTAGAATTAAGATTGGCTCAGGATAGGAATTCAGAAACGACATGTTGTCCGAGTTAAGGGATGACATAACAGTGACCTAAAGTAGTGAAGAAACTGTGTACCAGGTTTAAAACTCTGAACGAGACTTGGTCAATGTGACGTGTGAGACACGATAGTAGTGGAAACAGGCATCGAGTTTGGACAGTCTGTAATATATGAATTTGTTTTCAGTTACCCCAGCATCAAGTCAGAACGAGGGTTTGACATCATCATTGCAAGGAAGCCACAACCAGGAGCTGAAGCCAACACGACAACGGGCATCGATCCAGGAACGTTGGGAGCACCTGATCAGCGTGACATCGAAGGGGACACCTTCCAACTACAGAGGGAGCTGTACGAAGGCGCCACACAAGAAAGAATGTCTCCAAGTGGTCAACAGTATCTGATGCCAGCGCCGCAGTCTATCATGAGGTGGTAAATCCAGTGGTCCACAGGAAGGGCCGCTCCGTTATGTCATCGATAACATAAGGTCAGAGCTTTCCAATTCTGTTTCAAGCATGTCATTTAAATTTAGATAGGAATATGGGGGTCGTCAGTCAACAGATTAGTTATGGTAGGAAAATTTTCCTTGTAATTAAGAGCTAGGCCTCAAGCTCGAACCCCGTACATTAGGGTAGATGATATTTTGTAGATTCCTGGTTAGCGTGTTTGTATTTTATTTCGAGTGTATTATTTTAACGTACGTGTGATTTTTTATGGGTCTGATCGAACTCCTTTGGTCATAGGAGGATAGTTTAACGGACAGGCACTTTTTATTATATCGCATTTAGGCATTTGTTTCTGCAGACGTAGATACGGATAGTTGAGACCGGCATGAACCCGTAATCCACCCAGCTTCACTGATAGAGCGAGCGAGTCCGAATATTTGAGAGATATGAGCCCATGAGAGGCAAAGGTAAGATTTTCGATTGATATGAGAGAGACCAGCACAATTGAGAGTATATTGGATGTATTTGGAGATGCCTAGTATGGCCATGTGACTATCGCTTAATGATTAGTGTTTTTTGTAGCACCGAGGTTGAGCCCATGAGAGGCGGAAGTAAGATTTGCGATACTGCTGGCGATATTGAGACGAGGGCAGATAGCCCAGGTGTATTTAAAAGAGGGCTTTTAGCAGCAGATTACGTGAGGTGTTTCTTTTGAAAGGCGAGATTTTTAGCCTGCCGCCCAGATGAGCTCATAAATTAGGGGGACTGTCGCGAGTGAAGTGGTGGAGGGTGAAGGTCGTTGAGCTTGACGTCACAGGCTTGAGAATTGGTTTCTGGTCGTCTGCAGCTTGTCAAGTGTGCGAAGGGGAGGAGGACCTTGATGTTTTGAAAGCAGGGAGAGATCTTATTTATGTCCTATTTGTTCTACGTAAATTTTTAACACTGGCCCGTTTGATACTGACACCCGTGTATATGTTGATTGTGTCCTTCTTATATTGTTTGCATATGTATCTTATACGCCTTACTCGTCATGGGACTAGGGTTCGTGACCGAGTCAGGTCATTGTACATTTTGTGGTGATATTTGTTTGCACCGGGGTTCGACGGTACGAGGCATAGTAAATTTTATGGGAGTCATTCAATAATGTGTATTTCAGCAGATATCCGTTTTTCTTGAGTTCGTTACTTACACTATGGTAATATGCTTGTTACAGAACAGCTGTTTTCGTGAAGGCAGTGAACTGGTTGTCATCGGCTCAGCGTTATTTTACCCCATCACAATGAAAAGCTCTTTCATTTGTAAATAATTCAATTTTATGTAATAAATCCCTATTTGTTAAACTTTGAATGCAGCGATGTTTTCTGTTAGATGTTTTATTTTATTTTATTTAGCCGATTCTTACCTGATTAGTCACATATCCTCGTGTTTATCTTTTGTTGCCCCGTTATACCCATGTTATCCCTGAGAAGAACGCTTATCCGGTTGAGTGAAGAGGAATATGTTCAGGTAAGACTATGTGCACCAGCTCACGTCTGTGAGAGTTCTTTCACTACTGTACTCTGGGTTCGAGACCGGCTTCCGCCTGGCCGGAACTTCAGGGTCCAGTAGGGCACACTATAACATTTGCTATGTAGTACCGTACTTTTCGATAACACCAATAACATAGGTACCGGTATTTAAAATTAAATTTTAGGCGCCTTCCCCTAAACTACCATTTCATCTCGGAGAAAGTAAAATTATTTACAGCCTAGACTGTAGTTTCTTATCCCCGACGCTATATAGCGGTTTTAATTAAATTCTGTTAACCCATTTTCTCGTGGCTCGGCGTTGATATGGACTTAGCAACAAAAATACAAATTCATTAATATCTGTGTTATCAGAACCGGTACGTAAAAATTTATAAGACATAAATTATTGGAAATTGAATTCTATATAACTTTAGTTATATAGTATTTATCGATAGGACCGCTAATAATATAAATATTCGATAATTAAATTTAAGGCCTTCCCCTAAACTACCATCTCACTCGGCGTGAATGACATGATTTATAGCCTAGATTGTAGCGGCTCATCCTTCGACTTTGCATACCGATTTTCATTAAATTCTCTTCAGCCGTTTTCTCGTGATGCGTGTACATACATACAGACAGACAGACAGAAATTACGGAAAAGTAAAAAGTACATTTTTCCTGTTACTATGGACATGACCGATACAGAAATACAATTATTTTCAAATTCTGAGCAATGTACAGACAAAACTCCTATTATATATATATAGATTTTTACCAAACAGCATGATGACGTCAGAATGGTTGAACTCTGACCACGAACTTACTGCGGCATATCATAACGCGCTTCTTAATAAATATTCATAAAACCATTGAAAAGGGCAGGCAAAACAATGACTACGACAGGACGAGTTATCTGATCTATTTACAGGGTGTCCCAAAAAACACCGACAACGCTTAGTATGTTGTGCGGGAAGCCAAACTGATCTGTTTTCAAGAAGGAACACATATCCAGAAACGCTGTAGCTCATCGAAGTGTGAGATGGGTGTGCGTTCCCCATGCCGTCAATAAACTCAACATGAGGAGCACATCTGGTTCATTACAAACGGAGTTTGAACTGTGTACCTCATACGTCATTGCAGTGCCTGCATCGGAGGTGCTGATCCTCATGCACATGACCCAATACGTGCGATTGTCTTTTAAGAATTTCAATCGCTCCGTGGACTTGAGCAATGAGGTCCTCCGCTGACGTTACAGGTGCGTCATACACACTGATCTCTATACATGGATCGCTGATGGCAGGTCTCCGCTGCAGGAGAAAGTACGCCAAGTTGAGCGCGCGGTTCGCCATGTTGGCGTACCCAACCTAGAGCTCTCCTTATGGGGAAGCAATGATAATATAGTCAATTTTAAGTCGCAATTAATGCTGCGTTGGAATAATTAAAAATATAGGGACATGTTCACTCAAAGAATAAGGACATTGGGATCACTGACACGTCATTCCGAGGTCACTAAATCTCCGGGATAGCAATAAACATGAGTGTATAATAACGGGCGACAAATATTAACTTAGGTGCTGAATACATGCAATTAGCGATCGCTAACACAATACGAGTGAAAACCAGTTTCTGAAAACATTGCTGTAAATTGCATACATGTATGCCACGAAATTATGCATTCTTAAAATGATGTACCTATAAAAGTAGCTCACTATACAGGCCTAGATTCGACATGCCATAATCGGTGCTTGATAATGAATTCCTTTTTCTATGAAATAACGCGCAAATTATCAAATTAAATATCAGTGAAGCAAATGTACACATTTATAAAACCAGCAAATATTCAAAACTTGTCAATATATCACATTACCTGCAGCTTAATTTACTATTACAGACCTCTTTAATTAAATTCAGCTAGCAAAGCGATATTGATAGTCATCAGATATATGTAACACCAATTAAAAGAGTCCCAAATACCACGAATTGTATAATGGGATAGCCCCAAACACCCACCACACTTTCCCTTCTCCCATCCATAATTATTACTCATGTAAATAAGGTCTAGAATTCCCCCAGACTTCATTTTCTAAGATTGTTATAAGGTCACGTCAATTATTTCATCGAAACCGTCAGTTCAATTACGAGAAATAAAAAAAAATATAAGTAAATTTTTACTTGCAGTTAATGTTCAGTAAAATTGAAAACAGTTGGCTGTACATCACATCTAAGGTGTACAGTTTGTCCATTTCTATCAAAACAGTCTTCCTCTAAGTGATCCGAGCAGAGAACAGCTGTTTTAGAAGGCTCCCAATTCTCCCTCCTGATACTCCTAATCGATGATCTTAGATGTTCGGGTCTCGAGAAAGGAAACCTACAAAAATGAATTTGGCTCCCGGAATATGCGAAATAAGATACAATAAACCTAAAACTCAAAACACTACCCTAGGAAGATTCTTATGTACAGTATAAAACTCCCCGATGAAATGATTTCTCCTTCTACTGATCGGTTCTGTTTGTACATCCATAAGCTGAACACTGCGGTATGTTAGTACCCCGTAGAATATTTCTTCATTCATATTTCAGATAAACACATCATCATCATCATCTGTCGGCTTTTTCCCTCGGACACAGCGAGGGATCCCACCTCTACCGCCTCAAGGGCAGTGTACTGGAGCTTCAGATTCTTGATCGGGGATACAACTGGGGAGAATGACCAGTACCTCGGTCAGGCGGTCTCACCTGCTATGCTGAACAGCGGCCTTGTGAAGGGATGGGGAGGCAAGGAAGAGGGAAGGAAGCGGCCGTGGCCTTATGTTAGGTACCATCCCGGCATTCGCCTGGAGGAGAAGTGGGAAACCACGGAAAACCACTTCCAGGATGGCTGAGGTGGGAATCGAACTCACCTCTACTCAGTTGACCTCCCGAGGCTGAGTGGACCCCGTTCCAGCCCTCATACCACTTTTCAAATTTCGTGGCAGAGCCGGGAATCGAACCCGGGCCTCCGGGGGTGGCAGCTAATCACGCTAACCACTACACCACAGAGGCGGACTCAGATACACATACATATTTAAATTGAATCTTGTAATCCACAAGTATACTACAAGGCAACGAACCTACATTCGTAAAATACACTACTATTTACTTTGCAATAACAAAGCACAGAACACTCGTGGAACTACAATCAAGAGGCCTGGCGTCACTGAACTAAGCATAAACAAAGCAAGCGCGCTCCTCGTGGTCTACTGCACCGTGCGCTCACTGCCATCTTACTGCGCCAGTCATCTTCTATTCGGCTTACTGCTACCCAAGCTACCAGCCATCCAGGTATAGAGATCAGTGGCCATACACCATACTCTTCGTAATACCTACGTGGAACTGTCCAGTCGTCCCTCGATAGTCGCGAACATGGAACGATGTGGGGTACGTCTGTTTGGAAAACGTTCCGCTTACAATCTTGCAGCAGTTCTACCATTGCAATCCGCTTTGCCTATGCAAGCACCATGTTGGCCATTTCCGCAGCTGCGAACTGGTACTTACTGCACTGACAGACTACAGTGCACAAGTAACGCAGTGTGGAGGAATGTAGCACATGCGCAGGTATGTTATTAGGCTGAAGTCATCCACCCGCACTACACAGATAGCTAAAGGGTCGTATACCTTCCGTATTAAGACACCAAATCGGAACAAATTGTCACAAACCTTCTCAGACTTCGTCGCTCTCCAGCGCCCAAACCGTGCATTTCCGGACAGGGGCTCCTTCTTGAAAACCGATCAGTCTGCCATCCCGCACAACATACTAAGCCTTGTCGGTGTTTTATTTTTTTCGGGACGCCCTACATAAGGAATGCTGTGGAGCAGTACGGGTTCACTAATAATAATAATAATAATAATAATAATAATAATAATAATAAGGTCGAGAATTTATTTCACTTTCTCACAATTCATGAGCCTTAACATTCTTTTGGTTACACACTCATTTTTCTTTCGATCTATCGGATCTCTTTATCACCCCCTGGGTGGAATTATACTATGCATTTGCTGTACCCCGTGCATGTCATAAGAGGCTACTAAAAGGGGAGCAACCAAAGAATCTGTATGCGCTCTCTCTCGTCTTCCAAGCTCAAAAACATATTCATAATCCTATGCTTTCCCGTGAAGCCGAGAAAATGTAGGAGTGCGAAGATAATTATTTTTCTTTTTTGAGATGTGGTTATGGAGAAGAATGGAAACATATCCTGAGTGGAAATGAGGAAGTATCGGAGAGAGTTGCAGAAAAGAACTATCCAAACAAGGACGAGACACTGGCTTGAGCATTGGCTGCGAAAAGAGTGTTTGCTGATGGACGCTCTAGAACAGGACCGACCAAATTACGGACCTCGGGCCACATCCGGCGCACCGAGGAGTTATAAGTGGCCCTCAATCAATCAATCAATCAATCAATCAATCAATCAATCAATCAATCAATCAATCAATCACGAGTGACCTACGTTTAGGGCAGTAGCCCAGCTGGCAAATCGCCATCATGTTGTTTACCTAGTATTTTCTTTAAGTGTAAAGAATTCGGAAATTTATTGGTAAAATATTCCAATCCCCAAATCCCTTTTCTATCGACCAATATTTGGCCCAATTTTTACTCTTTAATTCAAACTTTATCTTCATATTCTGATCTTTCCTACTTTTAAAAACACCACTCAAACTTAGTCGTTTATCATCATACCATTGTCCGGCTCCATGGCTAAATGGTTAGCGTGCTGGCCTTTGGTCAGCGGGGTCCCGGGTTCGATTCCCGGCAGGATCGGGAATTTTAACCAAAATTGGTTAATTTCACTAGCAGGGGGCTGGGTGTATGTGTCGTCTTCATCATCAATTCATCCTCATCACGACGCGCAGGTCGCCTACGGGAGTCAAATCAAAAGACCTGCATTTGACGAGTCGAACTTGTCCTCGGACACTCCCGGCATTAAAGCCATACGCAAAAAGCCTTATCTCTGATTACACATTTTTACTCATAGCATTTGTAAGTATTCAATTGTTGCTAGTTGCCTTACGTCGCGCCGGCACAGATATGTCTTATGACGGCGATGGGATAGGAAAGGCCTAGGAGTTGGAAGGAAGTGGCCGTGGCCTTAATTAAGGTACAGGCCCAGCATGGGAAATCACGGAAAACCATCTTCAGGGCTGCCGACAGTGGGATTCGAACCCACTATCTCCCGGATGCAAGCTTACAGCCACGTGCCCTTGACCGCACGGCCAACTCGCCCGGTACGTATTCAGTGTCTAAAACAAAAAATAAAAGGAAAATAATATCATACATTTTAGTTCGATATCTGATAATATTGTTCACATAGACAGCACGTAGGAGCTGCAATTATTTTAGGTGTAAACTTTCAACAGTCGTAATACCGGTAACAATTCTTGTTTATGGAAAACTGCTCCGAGGAATGCGTGACAGTGGGGGGGTAAGTGGTTAGGAAACTATTGTTAGAACACCCTCTCTCTGCCCAAGCATAGATACTCAGAAATAGCACACGGCTCATTCTCCACTCAGTATCCTTATGTTACCCTCGTCCATACCTTTCGGTTTTTCACCCTGCTTTCTCAATTTGATCGCCAAGTTCTCTTCAACTTAACTATGGGAGCAAACATTCTCCAAGTCGAATATCCAGAAATGAAGATTGAGATCGACGCCGAGTGATGTTCATCTACAAGACGTGTTACTACTCAGCACCAATCAACATAAACCGGGCATCAGTATTTTGTTATCTTCATAAAAACAGTTCAACACTTCTCAGTAGGTATTTACTGCATGCGTGTTTTTTTATTTACAAAATTGGATTAGTTAGTATAATATCACTATGTAACGTTCCAGACGTTACAGTGTAATTATGTTAATTTTATTATGTGTAATTAATTCAGAAATTTAACGTCATGATATCTATTTTGGTATGTAATTGTATTATAATTCATGTTTAATCATTTGCTCACTATCATTTCATTACTTTGTAACTACGACTTGTAAACGAGGGCTGAATATTCTAATATTCACTTAGATTCTTGCGACATTTGTTTAAAATTAACTTGCAGTAGATTTCCGCTATCTTGCCACATCACCGAGGAAGGAGAAGGACAAATTTAGACATCAAGTTCTGGGAAAGCGAGCACGTGTTCACGCGTCCTAACGAAAGCTACCGTATTTCGACCAGAATTATTCAAACTATTCAACGCCTATATTTTCAAAGGAGCGTCATGTTGCCATGGACAATGAGTGAATGGACCAATAGAAGAACAGTTAATATCAGAGTTAAGACCCGTCAACTCTAATATCTGGAGTGGGGAGAGACATGTCATCTGATTGGACCACGTGTAGCGACCTGTAATTAGCGCCAGTGAAGGTTATAAAAGGGCGTGCTGGAGCTCTTGGCTTCATCTCCTCTTGCATCGCTTCAACTTAGATCTTGGATCTTCTACGTGACCTGCTACTTAATCTTCTTCGTTTGATTCTGCAGTAGTATTCTACATTAATTACTTCATTTACCACGACGTGGTACTTAGAAATTCTGAATGAGGGGTGTATAGCCACTCTCATCAGGAAGTACGGACAGCTCGGCTACAAGACCGGTTTGAACCAGTCTAAGTCAATAGGTAGTATTAATCTAGATAGAAATGAAACTTCAGAGAACATTTTCAGTAAAGTTGGAAGGATTCTTAATTGAGTATCCTCTCCAAATAACCCAAGGTGGTTCTGCTAACTATGACTTAGGGCTTATCTCCAATATACGGGATAAAGCATAATAGGGAGTGTTAGTTTTGAAGTCATTTTCCAATTAGTGGGAGGTGCAATTTGCAAGGCAGGAATGGTACTTCGCTGCAGATGAAGAGATATCAAAGACGACCGATGATGTTCCAGCTACAAGGAGGGAAGCCTTCCAAGGACCAGCAGAACAAGACTACATGGTGAGCAAGCGAGTTAAAGATATTGCAAGTTTTCGCGAAGTAGAGTCATTCAATTTTCTGTTAAATTCATTTTTTAATTTAAATTCAGTTCTCGTTAAACCGTCGTCATTTATATTAAATATAATAAATAGTATTTTTCTAGTTCACTTTAATCAATCTGCCTTAATTAGCCTTTTGATTTTTAATTCTCCTGCTTAATGATTAGTGCACTATCACCCCACCCCTGTGATAAGAGTCCGTCCAAGCTTGATTATAAATTTTTATCTTTAAGTCTTCAACTTAAAGATTGGCGCCCTTAGCTTGAATGGTTGCATTTCTCGTTTGATGATTGTTCCCCGAGAGGGGAAGTCACATAAATGCCGCTCCAACGTGTGGCGAGAAAATCATTAAGTACGGAGCAGTTAATGACAGTAACGATATCAGAATTCGTATTATGGGCAAAATTTGGATATCCACGTTTCATTAGAAGTGTTTGATTGTGGGAAGGGTCATGGCTGATCAGACGAAAGAGGAGAGGATGTTGCGCAGTGGACGGGCGATAAAAGGCAATAACGTATTGAGTTCAGAGGAAGAGTTGTGTAGTCTTGTAGAGGAAATTGAAGATAGAAGTGTAAGTAGTATGGAGAGTGAAGGCAAGCAGAAAGAAGTCAGTATGGAGTCAGATGATAGTAGGATGGGGGGCGAAGCGGAAGTGAACACTAACAATGGAAGTAATAATAATGATCAGTTAATGGGAATGATGCAATTAATGTTAAGTAAGATAGAGGACAGTAAAAATGAGCTTAAAGGTGAATTAGAACAAACTAACACTAAAATTGAGAATATTAAATATGAACTTAAAGAACAGTTAGAGCAAACTAAAGCTGAATTAAGCAGGGAGATGAGGGAAAATAAGGAGGAAGCGAATCGGAGAATGGACGAACACAGTAGGCAGTTACGCGATCTGGTGGTAAAAAATGAACATTTTAATAAGCGATTAGAGGACCAGAAAAGTGAATATGAACGGCGAGGGAAAGAGGTAGAAGAAAAGTTTGCGGGGCAGAGAAGTGAATTCCTGGAATTAATGGGGAAGGAAAACAACTCTACTAGGGAGGAAGTAATGAGGCAGGTCACTAGTATTGATAAGAGAGTTGAGACTCAAAGAGGGGAAATACGGATATTTAAAGACCACGTCCAACAAGAGATTGACACGGTAAAGCTTAGAATAGAAGATGAGACCCGGGCAAGTGAAGAAAGGTTTGCGATAGCTGAAGAGAATAAGATTGAAATTAGGACATTGAAAGAGAAGCAGGTTAATTTGGAGAGAGAAATTGATAGGAGAGACAGAGATGTAGAATGCCGGATAGAGAAAGCAGAAAATCAGTTAAAACAGGTGGCAAAGGATAAACAGGTTTTCACGGGAAGGCAATGTCTAGGAAATAGCTACATTAGGGAAATAGAACTACCTAAATTTAATGGGAAACAAACGAACCCGCTAGATTTCCTTAAGATGATAGAAAAACGATTTGAAAAGCGTCTAGAGGAAGGGTCTATGGACTGGGAAGACGTTATGGAAAATATTGACCATGCTTTTGTAGGAGAAACTAGGTCTTGGTTCATGGTATATAGGCAGACGATGACGAACCTGAAAGAATTCAGAAATAAATTTAGAGAGAAATTCTGGAATGAAGCGATACAAGCTCGGGAGAGAGAAAGGGTGGTATTTGGAAGGTACAAACAGCATGAAGGAGTCACTATGACCGAGTACTTCCTGGCACATGTCATGATTTGTCAGAACTTAGATGGTATAACCGAGGGGTCTGATGTAGTAAGGCTACTTTTAAGACATTTTCCGGACAGGGTGAGAGAAGCGGCCTGTATGCAAAAAGTTGGTACTATTCAGGAGATGGAGAACCTACTAGGCAGTTTTGATGCGTTAGGTAACCTTAGGAGTAGAACGGAGAATATTCAGAACTTTAGTCATCACAATGGAATGAGACATAACGGTAGAACACAGAATCACGAAGCTCGCAATCAGTTCAGACCTCAGCAGAACAGCAGGAGCGGAGCACAGGAATATAGGACAGGAAATTCCCAACGGAGGCCAGAGCAATGTACTAATGAGTCCAACGTCAATACACAAAGGGAACCTTTAAACTAACTAGAGGCTGTAATGTTAGGTCAGAATTCCAGCCTAGTACGAAGGTAGCGAAGTGTCTTGCCATGAAAGTGTTACCATATGACCTCGATGTTAGAGATGATTTGTTGTATGAACCCGAGCAGAATAATGGAGATTCATGTAATAAAGTAGTCAATCCCGTTGTTAAATTGAAAGTCTGGGGGGCGTGGGTTAAAGTTTTGATTGATTCTGGTAGCCAAATATCATGTATTAGTTCTCAGTGGTATGAGTCATTAGTGAAACAGGGTATTCAGTTGGAGGAAATGCCTGTTAAGTCTACTTTCATCATTACGGCTGTTGGAAAGAAGTCTAAGCAAATTTGTAAACAAGTAGCTGTCCCGATCTGCATTAATAATTCTATTAGCGTTCAGATATGTTTGGTAATTCCGCATTTGATATTTGATCTTATCTTGGGATCTGACTGGTTAACGTTAAAATTGGCTCAGTTAAATTACAATGATCTTGTGCTAAATTTGAGGTGGAATAATGAGGATATCAAGGTCAAGTTTGAGGAGGAAATTCAGAGGAAAACGGAAGTTAGTACAGTGTGGAGAATGAGAGAGGTTTCTAAAGTAAATGAAGAGGCTAGTGAGGGCCTGAAGTTGTGTCAGTTGTGGATTAATGAGGATAAAATATGTGGCTTGAAAGGAGCCGTAAGTAGAAGTGAAGTATATGAAATCCAGAAGGACAAGTTATATGAAGTGTTATGTGGACACGTGGAGATTTTTTCCGAGAAACCTGGTGTTACCCATCTGTATGAACATTCTTTTTCTGTGCTGGATAAGACTCCATTCAGCGGACCGCGGTATCCGATACCACACAAATATGCAAAAGCCGTAGAGGATCAAATTCAAGCTATGTTAGCAGACGATGTGATTGAATTATCAAACAGTCAATATGTTAATCCCTTAATTGTCGTGCCTAAGTCTGATAGATCAATACGTCTGTGTATTGAATGCGAGAGCGTAGTGAGAGTGTTAGGTCTGCCTGAGGAACCACCTCGGAATGCTGAATTTTACGTCCGACTGGCACGGGAGAACCTGATTAAATCTGGAGATAAACGCAAAAGACAGCAGAAACGTAAGGTACTGGATAACTTTGAGGTAGGTGATATGGTTTTGGTGAGAGTTCCTATGTTATCAAACAGTGAGGATAAGGTAACAAAGAAATTTTTTCTGTTATATCAAGGCCCTTATAAAGTACATCGTAAACTAGGACCCTGTGCTTACAAGTTAGCGGATGGCGAGAGCGTAATGAATGGTTCATATAACATTAGTAGTTTACGGAGATACCTGTCATGTGAGGTGGCTGAACCGGATTGTGAGATATAGGTCAGTAACTCGGGGAAGTTGCTACTTGTTATGTCAGACTACGAGAGGGATGAGTTTACGTCTCTATTGTGGTGGTATTTCCTAGTTGTGTTTGTAAACAAGGGAGGTGTTTGTGTGACGGTAGAGTTACGCACGTTCATTGACGATAGATCATCTGTTTTACGTATGTGAGGCCATGAAATTTTATATATTTGTTTTCTGAGATGTTACAGAAGGCTAATTAAAGCTGACGACGGCAAATAATTAATTTTCCCGTATGTGCATTTCAAACTTGCAATAATTTTACCGTGAGCTTAAATCACGTGTGTATTCGAGTGAAGTGTATTGCATCCTGCTTCAAGATAGGTTGAAACATTCGAAAGAGTGATAAAAGTGTAAATTGTTTGTATCATTTGTTTTCCATGTTTCTAATGTCAAAGATTGGAAGAGAATGTGTTACTGCTATCTAGCAAAGAATGTCGGAGAGATGTGGGGAGTAAACGGACAGATAGACACTCGGCAGAGTCTGTAATCTGAATTGTATATATATTATGTTATATTTTCTAGGATAATCTTGGTTTTTTTTACAAAAGTGAAAAGTTGCTCATGTTGGGCATAATTTAGCATCTAAACCTCAAGATGAACTGAAATAACAGACAGTCGCAATGGTAAGCAGTCTAAGAGAGATATGATGGAAAGAGTGAGATATAATTAATTGTATGAAAATAATGTCGCTCGTTATGGGCAGGTAATAGAGGTATTTCAAGTCAATGTGGGAGTAAGTGTGTGAGTTCTCAACTCATGTGATATTTGTTAAGAACTCATGGGGGCGTATGTAACGTTCCAGACGTTACAGTGTAATTATGTTAATTTTATTATGTGTAATTAATTCAGAAATTTAACGTCATGATATCTATTTTGGTATGTAATTGTATTATAATTCATGTTTAATCATTTGCTCACTATCATTTCATTACTTTGTAACTACGACTTGTAAACGAGGGCTGAATATTCTAATATTCACTTAGATTCTTGCGACATTTGTTTAAAATTAACTTGCAGTAGATTTCCGCTATCTTGCCACATCACCGAGGAAGGAGAAGGACAAATTTAGACATCAAGTTCTGGGAAAGCGAGCACGTGTTCACGCGTCCTAACGAAAGCTACCGTATTTCGACCAGAATTATTCAAACTATTCAACGCCTATATTTTCAAAGGAGCGTCATGTTGCCATGGACAATGAGTGAATGGACCAATAGAAGAACAGTTAATATCAGAGTTAAGACCCGTCAACTCTAATATCTGGAGTGGGGAGAGACATGTCATCTGATTGGACCACGTGTAGCGACCTGTAATTAGCGCCAGTGAAGGTTATAAAAGGGCGTGCTGGAGCTCTTGGCTTCATCTCCTCTTGCATCGCTTCAACTTAGATCTTGGATCTTCTACGTGACCTGCTACTTAATCTTCTTCGTTTGATTCTGCAGTAGTATTCTACATTAATTACTTCATTTACCACGACGTGGTACTTAGAAATTCTGAATGAGGGGTGTATAGCCACTCTCATCAGGAAGTACGGACAGCTCGGCTACAAGACCGGTTTGAACCAGTCTAAGTCAATAGGTAGTATTAATCTAGATAGAAATGAAACTTCAGAGAACATTTTCAGTAAAGTTGGAAGGATTCTTAATTGAGTATCCTCTCCAAATAACCCAAGGTGGTTCTGCTAACTATGACTTAGGGCTTATCTCCAATATACGGGATAAAGCATAATAGGGAGTGTTAGTTTTGAAGTCATTTTCCAATTAGTGGGAGGTGCAATTTGCAAGGCAGGAATGGTACTTCGCTGCAGATGAAGAGATATCAAAGACGACCGATGATGTTCCAGCTACAAGGAGGGAAGCCTTCCAAGGACCAGCAGAACAAGACTACATGGTGAGCAAGCGAGTTAAAGATATTGCAAGTTTTCGCGAAGTAGAGTCATTCAATTTTCTGTTAAATTCATTTTTTAATTTAAATTCAGTTCTCGTTAAACCGTCGTCATTTATATTAAATATAATAAATAGTATTTTTCTAGTTCACTTTAATCAATCTGCCTTAATTAGCCTTTTGATTTTTAATTTTCCTGCTTAATGATTAGTGCACTATCACCCCACCCCTGTGATAAGAGTCCGTCCAAGCTTGATTATAAATTTTTATCTTTAAGTCTTCAACTTAAAGATTGGCGCCCTTAGCTTGAATGGTTGCATTTCTCGTTTGATGATTGTTCCCCGAGAGGGGAAGTCACAACTAATTACTAAGGCTAAAGGAAACAACATACAAAGTTTTTATATTGTTGCGAATAAAACTCCATCTGTGTCATTACTCTAATTTATTTCAGGATGTCCGGCTCCATAGCTAAATGGTTAGCGTGCTGGCCTTTGGTCGCAGGAGTCCCGGATTCGATTTCTGGCAGGGTGGGGAATTTTAACCTTCATTGATTGATTACTCTGGCATGGGGGCTGGGTGTATGTGTTGTCTTCATCATCATTTCATACTCATACGACGCGCAGGTCGCCTACGGGAGTCAAATTGAAAGACCTGCACCTGGCGAGCTGAACATGTCCACAGACACTCTCGGCACTAAAAGCCATACGATATTTCATATCAGGATGACCTAATACATCCACACACACACACACACACACATATTTAGACATAATTCTAACCAGTTATGAATGGCCACACTAATTACCAGTCTATTTACAAATCTCTCTACTTTATGGCGCACCAACGGTCAAGCCCGATCCTTTACCTGGGACACTAATCCTTACTTTCACTTTCCCCACGTCCAGTCGCCTCCTACAGCCGCTGTGCGTAGACCGCTGGATTTGAACACAGTACCACTGGCTATACAATACACGACGACTGTTCATCGTTTCGACTCCAATGATAGTCCAGTACTTCACACAGTCCCATGCAGTGAACAACTAAACAGCTCAATAGTATTCAATAGCAGGACGATACTCACAACGGCGAACACTAACATAGGTCCATTTATCTTCGCACTCACGATAGAGCGTTTCCTCGCTGGTTCACGGCGATCCACAGTCAACAGAATTACACGAACACGCAGTACAATCTTTCGTTCTGTCGTCTTCACCTACACATTGGTCTCTCCGACACCACAACAACAGCTCCTGGTTCAGACCTCGGCGGGACACTGGTGACAGCCAACAACTCTGTCGCCCTCAGCCCAGCCACCGAACCCCAACACATCGAGCCTCACACGCAGTCCAACACTGACTGCCTGCCCGCGGCTAGTCCCACGTTTTTATAGCTCGCGTGATTTGATCCGGAAGTTTCACGGTGTCACTACTGTGTAGAGATGAGAAGAATGCAAGAATGAGGAATGTGGCCTGCAAGCACGAACTTCCTGTTCTGCCCAGACAGATCGGCTCTTATCTGCTACACGAAAACATTGACTCACACTTCGCAGTTTGCTGGATTACAACTGACAAGAGCAAAGAGTTGCCAGTAGAAGAAAATGTAAATTCGCCTGGGTAGTAGCGGAGTTGCTATGGTAACCACTGCGTCACTGGCCCTGCTGATGAAAACCCCTCGCCCCGTGCCTCACTCAGCATGTGCATTCTTCCGATCTCCCAACAATACAGGCAAAGCATTCCCGTTGAATCTTCAAGGAACTCACAGGTAAGCCGGCCTCCGAGAACAATACAGGAAAAGACCGTCCCCACCCCACAGGCCGGCTGGGAGATTCCAGGTCGTCTGAGTCACCAGCCTTTTCCTCGAAGTACCGAAAAATGCTACCACGCGGCTGGCACATAACAATATGTTCTTTAATAGCGAGTTTATTACTATTAATAATAATAAGGTACACTAGCATGTAGCCCGTGAACTGCCCTTTCCATAACTAATGGCTAAGGTTATAAGATGACAACGGCTCAAAAGCAGGACTTTTGAGTTCAAAAAGCAGGACAAAACCAGGAAAACATTAAAATTGCTTAATTTTTTTGTTAAAATCATTTATTTAGCGTACCTTATTCATATTGCTTGGCCACAAGTGAAGTCTCGAGAGCAGACATGTCACTGACACCTTATTCATGTTGCTGTACTTGTCAGAGCTACTTATTTCATTGAGCAACTCCTTGTATGTATGTTTAGTCCTCAGCCCGAAGGCTGGTTGGATCCTCAACAGCTCCGCCATCAGCTGTCATAGATGGCCATCACTGAAGAGGCGTACTAGGGAAATGAGGAGTGAGGTAGTTTCCCGTTGCTTTCCTCACCGAGCCAGAAGTTGCTATTACATATCAGTCTGCCAAGCCCACCGAAATGCATGCACCAACCAACCCTATGAGCAATATTTTTACACCATTCATAGCAGGGACTGGCTGCAGAAGGAATGGCATTACTAGCATCGCTCATACCTCAGTCACTTTCATTTTGTCAAAGCCAAGGATAAAGCTGAGACAGATCAATGAAAGTAACAAGATTGCTCTAGCCCATACCAGAAGACATAGTGCACAGTAAACACTAGGTCCCGCCAGCAAAGGCATAGCAACTCCTTATTGTATTTTAAATAGTCATTCATAACACTGGTTACAAGTGAAGCCTTTCATGTTAAATTTCACTGACACCAACCACTTCACAGAGTCAACACTTAACCTATTTCTTTCTTTGGTCCACTGTGCATTTATTAAAGAAAAATCTTTCTACGTTGGTATTATGTGCAGGAATTGCAAACTACACTTCTGCCAATTTCAGTAGCTCGGAAGAACATGTAACATTCATCATCAATGTGTACACCTTTAGCACTAAGATATTTAACAGTATGTTCAAGGTCAGTCCAGTTGAAATCTGAAATTAAGGTCATCCATTTAAACGTACTGAAATCTTTAAGTGGGTTTAACCATTTTCCAAGGTACTCCAGGCATGCATTATATACATCATGACTTCTTTCATGTCTTCCTGCAACCATTCCTCCTTCAAAGTTTTCATCATTTCTTTCACTTTCATAGGAACAAAATTATTTGAAAAACGAGCTCGTAAAATGCCAATAGTTTCTTTAAGTGCCTGTTTCACTTGAATAATGGAATTATTTTCCTTTTCGACATGAAGAATGTTCTCTTGAAAGACTGACATTAAAGACTGGCAAAATATTAAATACATTTCACTTAACTTATTGGTGAAAAACTTGTTCAAAATTGTTGGCGGCTTACCCACAGATGGAAAATAAGACCGAAGTGCTGGCTACAGTTCAAGCATCCTTTCAACAGCTGGAAAAAGTGACAACCAACGAGTCTTTGTATGCTTCAATACGGCTCCATGGCTAAATGGTTAGCGTGCTGGCCTCTGGTCACAGGGGTGCCGGGTTCGATTCCCGGCAGGGTCGGGAATTTTAACCTTAATTGGTTAAATTCTCTTGCACGGGGGCTGGGTGTATGTGTCGTCTTCATCACCATTTCATCCTCATCACGACGCGCAGGTCGCCTACGGGAGTCAAATAAAAAGACCTGCATCTGGCGAGCCGAACTTGTCCTCGGACATTCCCGGCACTAAAAGCCATACGCCATTTCATTTTTTTCAATAGGGATTTGTAATTCACATCAACAAATTCACAAAAAGTTTTTAGCTCTTCATTCCTTATGGTGAATGTAGAAAAGTAGTTAAACACTTTTAACACAATGCTTTCAACGTCAGTCGACAATAAATCAACTCCATGTTGAACACAATTATGCAACACGTGTGCTGGGCAGCCTACTTCAGTCTATAGAGCATCCAGCGTTAAGAAAAGACTACAGGCCTTATGGGCTTTTACTTCTATTGGTGTTACCCACTTTAGTTCTACATGTATATAAACATTATAATGAATTCCTATCAAAATGTATATTTTTTCTTATGAAACAAGGATTGGTTGTGCCATACAATACTAAAGAAGACGTAAAATCATTTTGATATCTTTGAGTTTATCCTTTTAAATATCGTATATGCGGTTCAGTACACGGAACAGCCGGCCATGCTTGTCGCATTGCGCGCCACATTTCAGCGTGTAGTGCGGAAGTGTGTACAGTAGTCAACACGTGTAATAACTCAGCTTAACCACTGCGAATCATCATTGGTGAGGTCAGTGCGGCATGTTTCCCTTTTTGTGTGTGTCACTCATTACAATGATTGCGAGATATTCGGCAGAGTGAAGTGATCGTCTTCCTGGGGCGCATAGTGTTTTGTTATAAATACAGTATAATTTATTGTGTTTCATTTTTCGTGTATTGCATTGCTTTTGGTTGTGTGTATCGTGTATTGTTTTTGTCTGTTTAGTATTTTTTACATAATCAGTCAGCGAGTAATACATTTAAATTATAGCTGAACTTGTGAAAAGGATAAGTAGTGAAGTTGTCAGGAGAAAGGAATGGCAAATGGTGCTTAATTCATTTTCATATTTGAAAACAAAGCATCCAGGACGAAGTGTAAACTGGGTAGTAGATAAAGCCGAAACGTTTTTAGGAATTTCGAAGACTTCCGTTTTCAAAATAAGGAAGGAAGCCAGCGAAGGGCCACGCCAGAGTCCCAGCAAGAAGCGGGAAAGGAAACAGTTAATTCGCAGTAATTCCAAACTCATTAAATACCATGATTTTGTCAGAAGTGGAATACGGCGCACTGTTCATGAATTCTATTTTAGAGATGAACCGCCAACTCTGAACTACCTGATTTTAAGAAATCATACGAATAGGTCATTCAGCATTCTGTATTTTATGTTGCGGAAGAATATTTAAGTTATCGTATTTTGTGATAAACATGAAGCCCTTGCATCTGTTGTCACTTACCAGTAAATTTATCTGAAATGAGCTGAAGGATACATCACCGAGACAGAGATATCTCGCCGTCAGCTTCCTGTGTTGTAACCACACAGTATTTGCCTTAATAATGAAATGTTTCTGGGGTCTAATAGACTCCGCACTGCGCTCCCGTAAAGCAACAACGATCATGAAACTTTCTCAGATATAAGAAACACGACAATCATTTCGGTTTCTGGATATGCATATTATTATTATTATTATTATTATTATTATTATTATTATTATTATTATTATTATTATGTAGTTCGCATCCCTGCATGTTCGAACTCTTACTCTATTTCGAATGATACAGTCAGTGGGCTATTATCCTTAGAAACGTTATGGCAAAACGAAATTTCATTAATGACTGGAGATAATCTGGCATTTATATTATTATTAGTCTTGCAACAGCTGTACCAAGCGTTGTATAATTTTATGTCAGGACTGTATTTCGCAAGCAGTGTTCGAGCCGCGGTGAGTGAGCGAGTATGGCAACAGTGGAAGGCAGCAGGCCCATAAGGCCTGTAGTCTTTTCTTAACTCTGGATGCTCTATAGGTTTCATTAAGCTGAGATCTGAGGTTAGAAAATACATTATTATCTCCTCTTCTTTTTAGGCCACCAAACTTCGTATTGCAGTTATCTCCTCCAAAAGCAATGCACTTCACCGAAATTCCATTTTGTTGCAGGACATCTAAGACCACTGAAGAGATTGCTGCAGCTTTTTCATTCCTAACACTGTGCTTGCAGTCCTCCATTCCTGTAGTCGAAATACTGCATGAGCACAGGAAACAGTTTTATATTCCCATGATTGCTGCCATCCGTACAAACACCAATGTATGATACGTCTTTGACTTGTTTAATGGCACTTTCTACACAAGGAGGTCCAAATACATTATTGACAACGGCCTCAGACTCTTTACGAGCACAGTGAATATTTGTCCCTATTTCAGAATCAGGAAATTATTTAGATGGAAGCTTAGAAATGCAATCCATAGTTTTGTAGCTCTCATTGTAGCATTGTGGTACACAAGAACTCCCTCTGCAGCAACCGCATTTTCGTTTAGTGATGTGTTATTTTTGAAAAATGTCAACACATTATTTGAAGTTGAAGTTGAAGTTGAAGTTGATGCACTTTGAACATTAGGTTTATGTTTGCCCGTTGTATGCGACTTTCTAAATCCATAGCTCCGCGAATAGGCACACAAACGTATGTTCCCGGTTTACATACTAGACACATGGCTTCTTCGTCGGTGCGACCCTTTTTGAAGCATTTATATCCTTTCTCCAATTCAGCAGTGAACTTACACTTTCTTTTCCCCATAATACGTTTAACGTACCAACAGATCACAACAGATATTGTAGAGTAGATTACAAGGATTGTGACACAACTAAGCAGCAATATGGATGAAGAATATTTGTCTTTAGCTTCCGTTGCCGTATGCTGTCACCAACTTCGACTATCGACTTCGACCAGCGATAATATACTAGTCAAAGACTACAGGAATTTAAAAAGTTCAAGCTGCAGCTGAAGTCAAAGGTTATAGAATAAGCAAGTCTAAGTTTACGAAAATGGGTTTCCAGTTGGAAAAAGCTCATTTTAACATTATTAGACGAAAATACGGACAATCAACAAATAACCTATATAAATAAAGTTGTAGGGGGTCCGCTGTCTGTAATTTCGTTTGTTTTGCCAATTTTTTAGATATTTATCCGTTTTAGGTCAACTCAATACCAAATAGCTGGTTTTTATATTTCGTGTCTGTTTGTCTGTTTGTTCCACCATCACAGCGAAACGGCTGGATAGATCTCGACCACTGATCTCTATACACGGATCGCTGATGGCAGCTCTCCGCTGCAGGAGAAAGTACGTCAAGTTGAGCGCGCGGTTCGCCATGTTGGCGTACCCATCCTAGAGCTCTCCTTATGGGGAAGCAATGATAATATAGTCAATTTTAAATCGCAATTAATGGCGCGTTAGAATAATTAAAAATATAGGGACATGTTCTCTCAAAGCATAAGGACATTGGGATCACTGACACGTTGTTCCGAGGTCAGTAAATCTCCGGGATAGCAATAAAAATGAGTGTATAATAACGGCCGACTAATATTAACTTAGGTGCTGAATACATGCAATTAGCGATCGGTAACACAATACGAGTGAAAATCAGTTTCTGGAAACATTGCTGTAAATTGTATACATGTATGTCACGAAATTATGCATTCTTAAAATTATGTACCTATAAACGTAGCTCACTATACAGGCCTAGATTCGACATACCATAATCGGTGCTTGATAATGAATTCCTGTTTCCTGTTTCTATGAAATAACGCGCAGTTCATCAAATTAAAATATAATTGAAGCAAATGTACACATTCATAAAACCAGCAAATATTCAAAACTTGTCAATATAACACATTACCTGCAGCTTAATTTACTATTACAGACCTCTTTAATTAAATTCAGCTACCAAAGCAATATTGATGGTTATCATCAGAAATTTGCAACACCCGTTAAATGAGCCCCAAATACCACAACTAGTATAATGGGATAGCCTAAAACACCCACCACACTTTGCCTTCTCACACCACTCCAGTGTCTGAAACCCATAATTATTACTGATGTAAATAAGGTCTAGAATTCCTCCAGACTTCATTTTCTAAGATTGTTATAAGGTCACGTCAATTATATCATCAAAACCGTCAGTTTAATTATGACAAATAAATAAAAATATAAGTAAATCTTTACTTGCAGTTAATGTTCAGTAAAATTGAAAAATGTTGGCTATACATCACTTTTAAGGCGTGCAGTTTGTCCATTTTTATCTAAACAGTCTTCCTCAAAGTGATGGGAGCAGAGAACAGCTGTTTTAGAAGGCTCCCAAGTCTCTCGCCTGATTCTCATAATCCATGATCTTAGATGTTCGGGTTTTGAGAAAGGAAACCTAGAAAAATTGCCATTTTGCTCCCAGAATATGCGAAATAAGATACAATAACCTAAAACTCAAAACACTACCCTAGGAAGATTATTATGTATAGTATAAAACTCACCGATGAAATGATTTCTCCTTCTACTGATCGTTTCTGTTTGTACATCCATAAGCTGAACACTGCGGTATGTTAATACCCGGTAGGATGTTTCTTCATTCGGATTTCACATAAATACATGCACATTTAAATTTAATTTTGTAATTTACAAGCAGTGTCCGCCTCTGTGGTGTAGTGGTTAGTGTGATTAGATGCCACCCCCAGAGGCGCGGGTTCGATTCCCGGCTCTGCCACGAAATTTGAAAAGTGGTATGAGAGCTGGAACGGGGTACACTCAGCCTCGGGAGGTCAACTGAGTAGAGGGGGGTTCGATTCCCTCCTCAGCCATCCTGGAAGTGGTTTTCCGTGGTTTCCCACTTCTCCTCCAGGCAAATTACGGGATGATACCTAACTTAAGGCCACGGCCGCTTCCTTCCCTCTTCCTTGCCTGTCCCATCCAAGCTTCCCATCCCTCCACTAGGCCCCTGTTCAGCATAGCAGGTGAAGCCGCCTGTGCGAGGTACTGGCCATACTCCCCAGTTGTATCCCCGATCGAAAGTCTGAATCTCCAGGACACTGCCCTTGAGGCGGTAGAGGTGGGATCCCTCGCTGAGTCCGAGGGAAAAACCAACCCTGGAGGATAAACAGATTAGGAACGAACGAATTTACAAGCATACTACAAGGCAACAAACCTAAATTCATAAAATACACTACTATTTCTTTTGAAATAACACAGCACAGAACACCCGTGGAACTACAGTCAAGGGGGTTGGCGTCACTGAACTAAGCATAAACAAAGCAAGCGCGCTCCTCGTGGTCTATTCAATGGGTCTACTGCACCGTGCGCTCGCTGCCATCTTACTACGCCAGTCATCTTCTATTCGGCTTACTGCTACCCAAGCCACCAGCCATCCATGTATAGAGATCAGTGATCTCGACCAAACGTCATATTTAGTGTATACTCATCCCAGCGACGGTTTTGATATGCATATCGTTTTAAAATCTTTGAATAGACGGGGGTTTATAGAAAAACCACAACGGTTTTCCTCCATTTTATCTTATACGATTGATTTTCTGTAAACTCCGTGAACTTTGTGTGAAACGCCCCTTCATTATAAACAACTTTTGTCATGTTCAAAATGTACCTTACTCTTCAAATGAAGGAGAAATTTACTATTTTCTGCGGGTATCATGCTCTGCATTGAGTGACCGACAGACCGACAACGAACCTACAGGTTACAATGGCAACGTCTCTGACTGCATGCCACCAGGGAAGTAACGTATTGCCATTTTCCTCATCATGCCTTTCAATTCGTGGTTGTTCCTTGGGTAGAAGCCAAGAGAGGCTTCAATCGGCCATTCTGCGGGATATTGGCGGAATATCGTTGGAGTTTATAACCGACCTCGAATAGCTCAAGTAACAACATCATTACTCGTCTTCTTATCTGTTTGCCTAAGAAACCCTGAGCCTCAATTTCTCCTCTGTTACCGCTTTCTTATATCCGTTCTTATATCCATTCTTATATCCAGCATAATTTATTGAGGAGCATTTGATTTTCCAATACATTCACTTGGAATTTACATATTTGTACTCATCCCGCTGTCCCCAGTTATAATCCTATTTTCTGTTAATTTCAACTTTCTCAACTGTACTAATTTCTTCCTTAATTACTCCGTATGTATGCGAGTGCTAATCCCGATACCTGGACAATCTTTTCTTGGAGGGAATACATCTTCCTTCGGTATGCAAATGTATAACTTTTGACCCAGGAAAATATCGAAATATGGATGCTATTTTCAGGGGATGCCTGGCCGAGGCGGTAAAGGCGTGCTCGGTTCGCCCGGAAGGACGTGAGTTCGAATCCCCGTCAGGAAGTCGTAAAATTTAAGAAATTAGATTTCCACTTCCGGAGGTGCATATGGCCCTGAGGTTCACTCAGCCTACACCGGGCGGCCGAGCGTAGAGCTAACCACTCTAGCCCATCAAGTGACGGATAGTGGAAGCCTTTACCTTCCACCCCTCCAAGGGCCTTCATGGCCTGTACGGAGATGACTTTACTTTTTGCTTTTCCTTTCTTTCTTTCTTTCTTAGTCTGCTTACCCTCCAGGGTTGGCTTTTCCCTCGGACTCAGCGAGGGATCCCACCTCTACCGCCTCAAGCGGAGTGTCCTGGAGCTTCAGACTCTGGGTCGGGGGATACAACTGGGGAGGATGACCAGGACCTCGCCCAAGCGGCCTCACCTGCTATGCTGAACAGAGGCCTTGCGGGGGGATGGGATGATTGGAAGGGATAGACAAGGAAGAGGGAAGGAAGCGGCCGTGGCCTTAAGTTAGGTACCATCCCGGCATTTGCCTGGAGGAGAAGTGGGAAGCCACGGAAAACCACTTCGAGGATAGCTAAGGTGAGAATCGAACCCACCTCTACTCAGTTGACCTCCCGAGGCTGAGTGGACCTCGTTCCAGCCCTGGTACCACTTTTCAAATTTCGTGGCAGAGCCGGGAATCGAACCCGGACCTTCGGACGTGGCAGCTAACCACACTAACCACTACATCACAGAGGCGGCCTTTTTGCTTATTTTGGATGCAATTTTAACGACGGTGCAGACTTTCCTTTCGGAATAATTGGTTGCTAAACCGTAAATCGTATCACAAAAAAATCGCATTTCAATTTGGAGAGATCTACAACTTTGGACCTATGACATTTTGTCGTATCTCTATACCTTATTATTATTATTATTATTATTATTATTATTATTATTATTATTATTATTATTATTATTATTATTATTATTAATCGCCCTGTTGACAGTCGTGAAACCGCTCTGTAGTAACCTGAGCCCATCAGACAGAGGCCACACCCGTGCGCTCCAATGCCACGGACTAGTTTGAAGGTCATGGCGAGCGGCCCGCCCTAGCCTAGGGCGTGGTGACACTCACTGCTCGGCCAAGGACGCTAGCTCTTGCTCCTTACAATACAGCGTTTGTAACAATGGTATAGAAACAGGCCATTCACATCCATCGAGGACGTAGGTTACATTGTAGTACTTTCGGCATAAATACAGTATGCCTTATGGCTTGGGGTCGTCTGAAAGTTTTCTTCACGAAATTAGCTATACGAAATGTGTTACGTGATGTTACCTAGCAACCGTGCAGGCTGTGATGTGAAGTATTGGTGAATGGCTATGACTCTGAAACATATTACCAAAGAGGAGCGTTAGAATACAGATGGTCAATGTGATCTTGCAGGCTTAGATGTGAAGTATTGATAGACGACCATGGCTGAGAGACATAGTATAATTTCTTGTTATTGGCTGTACGTCCAACTAACTAATTTTACGGTTTTCTGAGACACTGAGGTGCCGGAATTTAGTCCCGCAGGAATTAATTTACAAGCCATTTAATCTACCGACACGAGGCTGGCGTATTTGAGGGACTTCAAATACCATCGGACTGAGCCAGTATCGAACCTGCCAAGCTGGGGTCAAAAGGCCAGTGCCTCAACCGTCTGAGCCACTCAGCCCGGCGAGAGACATATTATTATCTTTTTTTTTTTTGCTTCACGTCACACCGACACAGATATGTCTTACGGCGACGATGGGATAGGAAAGGCCTAGGAATTGGAAGGAAGCGGCCGTGGCCTTAAGGTACAGCCCCGGCATTTGCCAGGTGTGAAAATGGGAAACCACGGAAAACCATCTTCAGGGCTGCCGACAGTGGGGGACATATTATCAAAGAGAAGCATTAGAGTACAGATGGTCGATGTGATCTAGCAGTGTGTCATGATGTACTGATGGACTGAGAGACAAATAGAAGTCTATTTTATCAAATAGCCCGGTCTAGAAAGCCAAGGATAACGGCCGAGAGGATTCGTCGTGCTGACCACACGGCACCTCGTAATCTGCAGGCCTTCGGGCTGAGCAGCGGTCGCTTGGTAGGCGAAGACACTTCAAGAGCTGGAGTACCATGGGGTTTTATCAAATAGGCTTCATCACATTACTCTAGAGCGAGTTGGCCGTGCGGTTAGTGTTGCTCAGCTGTGAGCTTACATTCGGAAGATAGTGGGTTTGAACTCGACTGTTGGCAGCCCTGAAAATGGGTTTCCGTGGTTTCCCATTTACACACCAGGCAATTACTGTACCTTACACTAATTTTTTTGCTAGGGGCTTTACGTCGCACCGACACAGATAGGTCTTATGGCGACGATGGGATAGGAAAGGCTTAGGAGTTGGAAGGAAGCGGCCGTGGCCTTAATTAAGGTACAGCCCCAGCATTTGCCTGGTGTGAAAATGGGAAACCACGGAAAACCATCTTCAGGGCTGCCGACAGTGGGATTCGAACCTACTATCTCCCGGATGCAAGCTCACAGCCGCACGCCTCTTACAATAATTAAGACCATGGTGATTTCATTCCGACTCCTAGTGCTTTCCTATCCCATCGTCGCCATAAGACCTATCTGTGTCAGTGCGTCGTAAAGCTAATAATAATAATAATAATAATAATAATCTAGAGAACTGATGATTTCTTTCATGGTAATTTCATAGGCCCTGAGTCAGTTGCCCCCACCCCCCTCCCTTTCGATGCACTGCTTCCTACACTAATCGGAGACGCCAATCCTATACTGTACCCTTAGAGCATGGTTGTGTTATCGGTGCTACACTTGTCGACTCCAGATTCCATACTGGTGTTTCTGGAGAACGATTCCTTAGATTCAAAGAAATTAATAATTATCCATTTTCAAGAAGAATATCCTTTATATGCCCATCAACGATTATCTGTTTTTTTAAGGACTGGAATATCAGCTCGTACTTCAAGGGATAATGAAGTTTGTGAGAAGAGAAAGATTAGACGAATTTGGCCAAGGATGGATCACAGCAAGAAAATGGCTAGCAAAGGAACTGGAAGGCAAAAGACCTAGAGGCAGACCAAGTAAAGCAGGATCTGGAGGGAGGAGGAGTGGAATGGGACTAAATTGAGAAGGAAAAAAGTACCTGAACAGACAAAGATGGAGAGCGCTCTTTTACTGCATCCGGGTGACTGGAGACGATTAAAGGATGATGATGATGATGATGATTACACTGATAGGCCACTCCTTGAGACCTGCAGAATGTTCTCCACTGTTTTGTGGGGATATAGAGGGGAGAAAATATAAAATGGAAACCAAGACTTGAAAATGGCAAACTAAATTAGATGAACTAATGATGGGAGGGCGTGATACCCAAGTGGTATGGCCACTAGCAACTCATCAACGTGGCCATAGTTCGAATCCCACCCAGTGCATATGGGATTCATCATCATTGGTTTACAGTCTTAAGACTGATCAGTTGTCATAAAACATTTCCAAATTACCCGTCATTTTCCGCTTCCTTCATTGAAACGTACACTGAGCGGCCAAAAGTCACGAGAAGGGGTGTCGCATTAGAAAATGCGCCGTGTATAACTCCTGAGCGCTGCAGCGTAGTTCAGCAGTCTGTCACAGACACCAGTGTCGTGAACATGGCAACACGTTGCGAGTTAACCGACTTTGAACATGGGATGATCATCGGCGCACGGCGCATACACAGACACAGAGCTCAACGACGTGCTTGGGCCCGCGAACTTCGGCAATGGTCCATGGAGCAGTGACGGCGTGTGGTATGCTCCGATGAATGCCTGTTCCAGTTGTATCGAGCTGATGGGTGCGTGAGAGTGTGGCGAATGTCCCGTGAAGCTATGGATCATGCGTGTCAACAAGGTTGTGTCGAGGCGGGGGTTGGCTCAGTTCTGGTCTGGGTGGCGTTCTCATGGTCGCAATTAGGCCCCGTTGCAGAGATTACACGCGAGTTCGGGTTTTCGAAATCAAAAGTGTCGAGGGTGGATCTTCAATATCGCAGAGAGAATGTTACCACCCGTATAAACCGCCGCACGGGAAGACCACAGGTGTTTAACGAATGGACATCACGTCGCCTCCGAAGAACCATACTGAGCGCTCAACGGGCTACTGTGAGTCAGATCACCGCCCAGTTGAAAGTTGGGAGACAGGAACCCATTTTTTCCAGGACTGTAAGGAGACAACTGCCCCGCATAGGCTTCACCAGCCGACGACCAACTCGTCTCCCTTTGCTGACACCTTGACACAGAGCTCAACGACGTGCTTGGGCCTGCGAACATCGGCAATGGACCATGGAGTAGTGACGGCGTGTGGCATGGTCCGATGAATCCCTGTTTTGTATCGAGCTGTTGAGTGCGTGAGAGTGTTGCGTATGCCCCATGAAGCTATGAATCCTGGGTGTCAACAAAGTTGTGCCCAGGCGGGAGGTGGCTCAGTTCTGGTCTGGGGGGCGTTCTCATGGTCGCAATTAGGCCCAATTGATCGGCTGCAGGGAGCGCTGACAGGTGCACGTAATGTGGACATTCTTTCAGAACATCTGCATCCGTTTCTAGCCCTAGAGTGCCCTGATGGTGATGCCATGTTTCAACAGGACAATGAGCCCTGTGACCGCTCTGTAGTGGCACACAGGTGGTTGGAGGAGCACTCCAGTGAAATTACGACAATAGATTGGCCCTCCAGATCCCCCGCTCTTAATCCAATCGAGCATTTATGGGATTCTGTCGATTCTGGTGAACGCTCCGTGAACCAACTACACAAAACCAATAGTGGGCAGCAGTGCAAGATGAGTATGTCCAGATCCCTCCAAAACAATTCCAACAACTTGTAGAGTCGATTCCTCGCCATATTGTTGGATTTTTGAGGGCTCGCAGTGTAGCAACTCCTTATCAACATCACATTCAGTGTCTTCCCATGACTTTTGGCCACTCGTGTAATTCTGTACCCGGATGCCAATTAGAATTTGTTTGGGAAGTATTTCTAGGTCTTCCTCGTGGATGTTTTCTTTCAGTGAAGCCTTCTGCCTCATTTCTGATTAAATTGGAATGGCGCTTTGTGTGACCCCACCGTGCAAGACGACAGTTACAGATGGTGCGAAGGATTGATCTCCTTTGGTTCACAATGTCTAGAACTCTAGTACCTGGCGAGTTGGCCGTGCGGTTAGGAGCGCGCAGCTGTGAACCTGCATCCGGGAGATAGTGGGTTCGAATCCCACTGTCGGCAGCCCTGAAGATGGTTTTCCGTGGTTTCCCATTTTCACACCAGGCAAATGCTGGGGCTGACCCTTAATTAAGGCCACGGCCGCTTTCTTCCCATTCATAGGCCTTTCCTATCCCATCGTCGCCATAAGACGTATCTGTGTCGGTGCAACGTAAAGCAAAATAGCAAAAAACTCTAGTATTTGACGTATTATCTCTCCACGTCACATTTATCATCTTACGATAGCACAACATCTCAAAGTCTTCAAGACGGTTTTTCATGTTTATGTTGTGTTCACGTTTCACAGGCATACAGTGCAACTGTCAATACAAATGCATTCGGAAGGAAAGACTAAGTTGACTGGTACACTGTAATCTGCTCTTCTGCATAAAAGCTGTTTTTTTCCTGAGCAATATGGCATTTAACTTCAATGGTGTATCTTCCATCCTCTGTAATCTTCTGATCCAGGCAAGTAAAAGACTTGACTTCGTTATATCTCACTCATCAATCTTCAAGCGACTATTGAAATAAAAAGACCTGTGGTTTGTAGGTCCCGTCGGTATGGTCATATTATAATTTGTCACGTTATACCTTATTCTGGAACACTTGCATGCGGTGGAGTTTGGTTGGAGATGCTCCTTCTCAGATCTAGCAGGCGTACAAAGCAGTGGACGTTCAATGATTTACAGGCGAGAAGAGTGCAGTTCTTGCGTAGAGTTGATTTCCTCTTGATTAAAGCATAGGCTTCGTAAAGCCTCGTATTGATGTGTGTGTTGCAGGTAGGTCTGCGATCAAGGTGTAATCCTTGGTACTTGACTGCTTTGTCGCGTGGTAGCCATGGTACTGGTGTCTGAATAGTGCATTGAATAGGCTCCGTAGGTCGACGCAAAATAAAGATCTGGCTCTTGGCAGGTTTCCACTTCTGTCTAGCCTTCTATGACCAGTTGTATCAGGATATATTTGTCATTTTGGAATGACCATCCTCCTCCTTTCCCCTTATCAGTCTTCTGCTGGTCGGGGCATTTATAGCACTTTTCCGCCTTCTTTCCTTCCACCATTTCCACCATTCCTCTTCCATCATTTTGTTCCAGATCAGGTTTCTTCGTCTTGCACTTCTATTTAGTGACATAATCTACCTTGATCTAGGTCTCTTTATGCTCTCTTTCTGTCGGACTTTCGGATCAAATTCAGTGGCGCCGACTTTTTATTGAAGGAGAGGCAAGGCATTTTATGCTTCCCAAAAATGATCTTAGGGGCAGAGTGCCATACCTTCCCCCCCCCCCCCCCCGCACTTCCTTTGAAAAATTCTCCTCCAAAATATTAAGTCCCTTTAAAATGTGGAGTTTTAAAGTCTTCTCAGACTGCTAAGGCTTTAAATCTGGAGGTGGTAGCTGGTTTTATATTAAGAAATGAGATTATCAAGCGGGTTTTCCTTCAGACAACTACATTTCCCAATGGAGAATGTTCAGGCGGTACATCTGGTCGTAAGGCTTTTCACATTTCGCAGCATGAAATGCAAAATATTCAGTACGGTAGTAGGATATTTACTGAGAAAATGTATTTATGAAGCAAGTTCTAATTTTTACTATTATTTTTGATATCTTTGTAGATAAAACATTCCTTCAAAATATTTACTGTATTTACGAATCAAGTCCCATTTTTCTATTTACTAGTGAATACTGTATTATTGAAAACTCCGTGCATTAGACTCGTTCAAAAACGTATTTGAAAAAACAGGTTCTATTATTGTTTTCTTGCTAGTGGTTTTACGTCGCACCGAGACAGATAGGTCTTATGGCGACGATGGGACAGGAAAGGCCTAGGAGTTAGTTGGAAGGAAGCGGCCGTGGCCTTAAGGTACAACCCCAGCATTTTCCTGGTGTGAAAATGGGAAACCACGGAAAACCATCTTCAGGGCTGCCAACAGTGAGATTCGAACCCACTATCTCCCGGATGAACGCAACAGCCGCGCGCCCCTAACCGCACGGCCAACTCGGCCGGTGTTCTGTTTGTTTGTGAATATTGTTGTTATATAGGAATGTTGGCATTGATAGTTGTTCCGCATTTCGCATGCCTGCGTTCATGTTAATCATGCCCCGCCCCAATAATTACCCTGAGATCAATTAGTATCTTCAAACAAAACAACAACAAAAATAACAGTTTCTAGTAGAATGGTCATTATTAAATGTCGGAAAATAGTTTAAACGTTATTAAATATGTGTTTGGTCTCATGAAGTGCATTAGTGTACACAGAGTATACAGATCCTGACACAAGAAGTTTTATTATTATTATTATTATTATTATTATTATTATTATTATTATTATTATTATTATTATTATTATTATTATTATTATTATTATTATTATTATTATTGTTCCGGGGTTACCCGTGGAACGCAGAGGTGAAAGAAGGTGCTGGGATGAATGGGTATAACTACAATGTCAAGAAAGAATGTAAAAACTTAACTGAAATTGAAGGATATATTTTTGAAAAGTAACAAGTTAACAACTTGACAAAAATAGAAAAATCCAAGATTTCAGAACTTTAACTCTCTTGGGCTTCAAGCCCCTAGTCTTACAATTTCTCGAGCTCCTAGCTCAAATTTACAAAAACAAAATTTACACAAGGGCAGAAATCTCCTAATACATGGAGCACTTGCTTCCTCGATTCCAATATCAGGCCTCCAAGAGGCATTTTTACAACACTTGAAAAGAGCTAACGTGCTTTCAGTTCTCCCAAGCCTACTCAAGGCAACATTACATGAAAATCTACTAATCACAGGCCTTACAAGGCACTATTTACCAATTTGAAACAGGGGTATCTTGTACCCAACCTATTGGGCCGTTGCGGAAAGAAACAGGTTAAGTAAATAGCCCGAAACACAAATTGAATGGAGGCGTGTACTTGCACTCGTAGCTACGAATACTTAAAACCTAAAGGCCACCAGGCCGATGAAATAGGGGCTATTCCCAAACTACTGAGGTTGCACGCATGGAAATAACTTTAACACATTGCAGAAACGAAAGCGTGGCACCTCAAACCAAGATGAAGGGGAGCTCAAGAGTGTCAATCACTCTCTATCCCCGATTTACAGTTAAAGATTTTATGAATTAATTACATAAGCCGGCAGAGAATTACATTTTTAGAAAAGAAGGTTACATAGTTAATGATTCGGACTTTTCCCTCGGGTTAAACTGCGGAGCTAGCAAGAAGTAAAGATGTTATGTGGCCATTACCTGGTCGAAGAACTGCTGCCTGCTGAAAGAGATCTCCCGCCTCCTGCTTGACACACATACACTTAGTAAGCTGACGATCAATTCGCCAAGAGATGTGAAAATCCGCAGTTTATAAACCCTCAGGGAAGGTTCGAGATCATTCATGAATAATCAAGACACACCCACAGACTTTTATTGGTTGAGTTCAAAAGTGACACTCAGAATCGGAGAAAAAACCGGTGATAGGTGGAAAATTAATTACAGAAATTATTGATTGGTTGGATTCAAAACTGGCGGAAAGAAAAGATAAATATTGCCAACCCAAAAATAAATGAACATCAATTAGTAAAAAAAACTTTTGAATACAAAACTTCTTCAAATTAAAAGTTCTTTCACTTCGCACCAGTGTGCATGATCATAGATTTTTAGCAGTGACATCTATGACAGACTGTCCAAACTTCTTGATGAATGGCAAACAAAACAAATAGAAATTCACACAGTACAGGAAACTTCACAATAACAAAATTTCATCAGATTTCTGTAGTGACATCATCTGAGTAAAGGTTTAAGTATGTCTAGTTTCAAGTTCATGGTTCCTCCAGTAGAGGAGTTCTTTTAGGCGCAAGATTTAAATGTGTGGCGTAGAGGTGTACCTCCCGGTACAATTATTATTATTATTATTATTATTATTATTATTATTATTATTATTATTATTATTATTATTATTATTATTATTATTATTATTATTATTCCGCCACTGGTGAGGTCACGGGTCCGAACTGTGACGCACTTGTGAACTTAGCGCTCTTTTACAAACGGATCCCCTTCGTGACGCCCACACTATATAGAGGAATATATTCCACTACGACGTATGTTTGTGGTGGTTGGTAGTTCTGTGTGTTGCGTGAATTCAGACAAACACAAATACCCAGTCCCCGAGCTAGAAGAATTTATAACCAAACACGGTCAAAATCTCCGACTCAGAAGGGAATGAAAATATGCTTAGTAAGAACGAATGATTTGTCTTGAGTATGGACTGGAGCTTGGTGACTGATAGAGCAGCAGAAGTCGAGTTCAGGGTTTAAAAGAACTGGTCGTGGTGCATGGCTTTGAATGCCTTGGCTCAATAAATCAGAGTCACAGGAAGTTCCGAGAAAGCGATATGGAGAAGAATTTTGCTAGGACTAGTTGCTATGACGAAATTACAAAGATTATTCTCTTTGAAACCCTTATATTCCCCCTCTTCTCATATGGCTGTGAGCCCTCGCCCGTAAAGGTTTGTGACAATAAACGCATCGATGCGTTTGAAAAGTTAAGCTTGCGTAGAATTCTACGTGTGCCTTCGACCGCAAAAAGAATCATAGCATCTGTACTTCGGAAGTTAAAGGTTTTAATCAAACATTTTTCTTCTCGCGTTAGTGAAATAATAGATATTTTAATGTTTAGAATTTGCTTTACGTCGCACCGACACAGATAGGTCTTATGGCGACGATAGGATACGAAAGGGATAGGAGTAGGAAGGAAGCAGCCGTGGCCTTAATTAAGGTATAGCCCCAGCATTTGCCTGGTGTAAAAATGGAAAACGGTAAACCATCTTCAGGGCTGCTGACAGTGGGGTTTGAACTCACTATCTCCTGAATGCAAGTTGATAGCCACTGGGTTTCGGGCATCAATCTTCTTCTTTGGTATTTATTTGTCTGAACACCCTGTGCCATGAACTTTGAACTAGACCTTCCTCTCCGCGTGGTTTTGTGCGACATGACCTTCCTCACGCAAGATGACGGCCTTAACTTGGCTCCAGGGTACAAAAGTGCGGCATCCTTTCTCTTGACAGATCAAGGATTTTAATTCTTCTCAACCTCTACTGTAGATGACAAACGCGAGTAGGAGGAGGGCTCTCTACAAGTGGTTTACCATGATTTAAAATTTCACCTGCAAGCAGCACATGGGCCACGGCCATGTTGTTCCCAGCCCTGAAAACAGAGGGCCCCGGTTTCGATTCCCGGCAGGCCAAGGATTTTAACTCCGTAAGATTAATTCCAATGGCTAAGGGACTGTATGCTTGTTGGTCTGTACACTGAATCCCGAATGACAGCTGAACTTTAATAATAAATTATATCTGTATTATTTAAATAGAAATTGGCTGTTCTTTGTGATACACTGAAAGATTACAAACTTAAAATTAATAGTGAGAAAACCAAAATTTGGTCAGTGAGCAAAAAATGCATGAAGTTAATACAAACATAAGAACAGGAAATTCCAAATTAGAACAAGTACAATATTTCTGTTACTTAGGAAGCATTATAACTGAAGAAAAGAGATGCATCAAGTAAACCAAAAGAAGAATAGTTCTTGCTAAACAGGCCTTTCAAAACAAATACCCATATACAGTAAATTTGGAAATAAGAAAGGCTTTTGTAAAATCCTTTGTCTGGAGTGTACTACTGTACGTTCTCAGAGCTGGACTACTCAAAAAAAGGAAAGAGATTCATTGAAAGCAACTGAAATGTCGATTAGGAGGAGAATGACGAGGACTTGCTGGACTGAAAAAAAAGACGACTCGAGATGCACTAAAGCAGGGCCTCTCAGGGTGCATGCGTCTGGTGCATGCACTGTGCACGGTGCAAAAAAAGACTTCGCTTGGTTGACCAGAGTGCAGACCCCCACTCGTCGATTTGGAGCAATAGCGCTGTCTCTCTCTTTCTCCGTGCCTGTCTCGCTCGCTCCCTCTGTCTCCCTCTTCCCCACTTGCTCCGTAGCGCTCCAAATCCAAACCGAGTTGAGCCGAGTTGAGCCTAGCTTAGCCGAGTAGCCCAGAGACGAAACGCTGGTCCGAGCCGAGCCGAGCGGGACCGATGCACTGTGCACAGGAACTCTGCGCCGCTGTTTGCACGCGTGAGACTTTGGGCGTTTGAGAGGTCCTGATCTAAAGGAGATCAATGAATAACGGATACTGATAAAGGATATGGAAAGAAGTAAGATAAAACTTGTAGGTCATATCATGAGACATAATGACTTCCTAGCAAACGACTTTCAAGGGAAAATACTAGGAAAGAAAGCAAGAGGAAGACCAAGGAAGACATTCTTGATGGGAAGCAAAAAACTACAAGGAAGTGAAAGAACAATAGGATTGAGAGGAAAATAGTTGCAGCGACAAGACTTAGCCTTAAGTGTATGAAGATGATGATCCGTATTGCGGCCCATTAACTACTTTTCACGGTTTCCAAAGAAGCCGAGGGGCGCAGAATTTCTTTTACACGCTAGTAAATCTGCCAACGGCCGTAGCCGTGTTGAAACACCGGATCCCGTGAGATCTCCGAAGTTAAGCAACATTGGGCGTGGGCAAGATTTGGATGGGTTGCCACGCGCTGTTGGGGGGGGGGGGTAAGGGAATGGAGGAACGGAAAGGAACTGGCCACCCTACCGCACGTAAACTCCGGCTCAGGCACACCTCTGCGGAGGTTCGGTCCTGCCTTCGGGCAGAATACACCCTTATCTTACCTAGTAAATCTCGCGTAAATCTCGCGACACGAAGATGGCGTATTTGAGATTTTTCAAAT
Source organism: Anabrus simplex (assembly GCF_040414725.1). NCBI lineage: Eukaryota > Metazoa > Arthropoda > Insecta > Orthoptera > Tettigoniidae > Anabrus > Anabrus simplex. The sequence goes on along the minus strand of NC_090265.1, from coordinate 1,741,749,738 downwards.
TCTACCGGGCTGAGCTATGATAAACCGACCATCCTGGGCTCAGAAAGTCAGCGTTCTACAATTTGAGTCACTTATCCCGGTAGCAGAGTTTCTTTCCCTGCTAGTGGTTCAACGACGCATGTTTCTGGCGACTTAAGAATGAGAAAGAGCTAGGATGTGCCTGTTTTGAAATTGGCAAACGATGGAAACCATTTTCAGTCCTCCCGACGCTAGGGTTCGAACCAACGATTTCCCGAATGCAAGCTTATACTTACGTGACGTGAACCGCGCGGCCAACTCGCTCGCGAGATTTATTTTTACAAAGGTAATAAGCAAACATGGCCGCCTCTATGGTATTGCGGTTAGTGTGGCAGCCACCCCTGGAGGCCCGGGCTCGATTTCCGGCTCTGCCATGAACATTGAAAGCGGTACGAAGGCTGGAACGAGGTCCACTCACCCTCGAGACATCAAGTGAGTTGAGGGGATTCGATTTCCTCCTCAGACATCCTCGAAGTTGTTTTCCACTCTTTCCCACTTCTCCTCCAGACAAATGCCGGGAGAGTATCTAACGGCCGCTTCCTTCCCTCTTCCTTGCCTATCCCTTCCATTCTTCCCATCCCCTCACAAGCCCCCTGTTCAGTATAGTGGTGGTGGTGGTGATTATTGTTTTAAGAGGAAGTACAACTAGGCAACCATCCTCTATATAACACTAATTAGAGGGAAAAAAGGAAGGGGTCCGACACTTCGAAAAATGAAGGTATCGGCCGAAGGAAGACAAGGGCCGCGAGGGGCATGAAAATGAAAGACTCCCTAGCCCTCGCAAACCTAATAGCGTCGGGGTCGGAAAAGAACAAGAGTTGACCAAGGGAGGTCGGATACGATAGATGAAAGTGAGGAGCCTGGCACAAGTAAGTGGAAGCAATGCCAGGACTCAGCTGAGGGCCCCGTGATCGCCAACCCACGCTCCAAAGTTCAGAGCCCCTGGGCCCCTGTTCAGTATAGCAGGTTAGGCTACCTCAGTGAGGTACTGGCTCTCCTCCCCAGTTTCAGTCTCACGCTCCAGGACACTGCACTTGAGGTGGTAGAGGTGAGATTCCTCGCTGAGTCCGAGGGACAGACCAACCCTGGACGGAAAACGGATTATGAAAGAAGAAGAATCAAATGTACAAATTGGGTATGAGGCATAAATTAACTAGTCTCAAGCTTTGTACAAACTGTTAGGGTTGGCTAACCTGTTCATGAAGCTCACAGGTGTCATTATTAGGAAGCAGCGGTGACCTTTAACAGTATATTTCCTCCGATGACAGCGCAACTTGTGTATTCCTCCTGGTGCTCATTATCTTCTCTCTTTACCAGTGTCAGGAGGAAGTTAGAAATAATAAAAAATCAATGATGAAAAACTAAGTAGTTAAATATGGACACAAATACTCGTGCTGTGGAGCCTTAGCGGATAGAACTAATAGTTGGGAATGTTTCAAAACGGACTGTTTTTTTTTTTTAAGAATTACACATTAACAACTTATGATCTTTACGTTTTTTATAATTCCCTTTACGTCGTACCGACAGAGACAGGTCTTATGGCGACGAAGGACTAAGCTATTGTGGTCTTACAGCCCTAGCATTTTCCTTGTGTGAAAATGGAAAACCACGAAACAGTGGGATTCGAACCTACTATCTCCCGAATTCAAACTTACTGCTACGCGCCCCTAACCACACGGCCAACTCGCATGATTTTCAGTCGGTCTATAAGAGTATTCATAAGACTACGTATATAGCATTTACAAATTACTTTCGATTCTTACACAACTACATCAAAGTTTAAAAGAAGATCATTTTTTTTTAAAGGAGTTAATTATTGGAAAAATATTAAATGTTCCTGCAAGACCAATTTAAAATCCCCAACAAAATGTGATAAAATTACGGTGTACTGATAAATTTTTCCCTTCGACTGATAATATTATGCACATTTATATGGAGAGTTGCACCACAGCAGAATAAAATCAGAACAGCCATGCTTAGTTCTGATTAGCCGACGAAAGCCTTCACGAACCTCAGGTTTTCCTACATTTTTCTCATTTTACACAATATAAACTCGAAGTAATATCATTTACAGGTTAAATAAAGTCATTTTAAAGGCCACAAAAGACCTTGGGGGAGCAAAAGGTAAAGAATTTCTTTATCATAAACTTATCAATAAATGCGATAGAGTGGTCAGCTCTATGTTCGGACGCTTCTGATCCCAGGAATTTAACTGGTGTTCATTTCTAAGTGAACTTCAGGATCATTAACTTTCTTCCTTTTGACTTTGAAATATTTCAGACTCCATCCATCCTAACACTGATAAACATAGAAGGTGCGCAGTACCACCTGGAAGGCACGTTATGACACGTGTTGTGCGCTGCTGTTCTGAAACTAACTTGACAATTCCATCCTAGCCCAGTATTTGGAGGTGCTCAAATGCGTGAGCCTCGTGTCGGTATATTTTCTAGCTCATGAAAAAAATCTTACGGGACAACATTCCGGCATCGCGGCTCCTCCGAAAGCCATAACAAGTGTAGTTAGTGGGACGTAAAATAGATAGCATTAATATAAGACACTTTATGCTGTTCATCGAAAGGGGGTAGCAGCCTTTCGGAAGATACAAGGGCGGCATTCTAGATGATTTACTGATAATACTCAACATGGCTTAGCTGTGTTGATAATGCTGCACGGCTGAAAGCAACGGAAAACTACAGCCGGAACTAACTCTCGAGGACATGCAGTTCTCTCTGTATGAATGATGTACCGATGATGGCTTCACCCCGGGTAAAATATTCCGGAGGTAAACTAGTCCCCCATTCGGATCGCCGGGTGGGGACTACACGAGAGGGGGCGATCATCAGGAAGATGGATACTGACATTCTGCGAGTCGGAGCGTGGAATGTTAGAAGTCTGAATCATTGTGGTAGGTCAGAGAATCTGAAAAGGGAGATGGATAGATTAAAGTTAGATCTAGTTGGTATAAGTGAAGTATGTTGGCAGGAAGAGCAGGATTTTTTGTCAGGCGACTGCAGAATTATCAACACAAAATCAAGCAGGGTAAATGCAGGAGTTGGTTTAATAATTAATAAGAAAATAGGGCAGCGGGTAAGCTACTACGACCAGCATAGTGAAAGAATTATTGTTGTTCAAGACAGACACCAAACCAATGCCCACTACAATAGTACACGCCTGTATGCCTACTAGTTCAGCGGATGATGAGGAAATCGAAAGAATATATGAAGAGATAGAATACTTAATACAATAATGATGTAAAAAGTGACGAGAATCTAATTGCAATAGGAGACTGGAATGCAGTGGTAGGCCAAGGAAGGGAAGGTAATGCAGTAGGAGAATTCGGATTGGAACAAAGGAATAAAGGAGGAAGTCTCCTGGTTGAATTCTGCACCAATCACAATTTAGTCCTTGCTAATATTTGGTTCAAACACCATAAACGACGGCTGCACACATGGACGAGACCAGTAGACACTGGAAGGTATCAAATAGACTTCATTATGATTAGGCAGAGATTCAGAAACCAGGTGTTGGATTGCAAAAGGAGCAGACGTGGACTCTGATCACAAATTGTTGGTCATGAAATACCGTCTGAAGTTGAAGAGATAGAAAACGGGAAGGAATCCAGTGAGATGGGATCTAGACAAGTTGAAAGAAAAGAGTGTGAGGTATTGTTTCAATGAACGTGTTAAACAAGGATTAAATGGAAAGGCCGAAAGAAACACAGTAGAAGAATATGGACCGTCATGAAGAATGACGTCAGTAGGGCTGCTGAAGAGATGTTAGGAAGAACGGAAAGGTCAACTAAGAATCAACGAATAACTCAAGAGATACTAGACCTGATCGACGAACGACGAAAATACAGGAATGCAAAAACTGAAGATGGCAGAAAAGAATACAGACGACTAAATTTGAAGTGGATAGGAAGTGCAGGGCAGCTAAGGAAGAATGGCGGAATAAGTAGTGCAAGGATGTTTAAACTAGTATGGTCCTAGGAGGGGTAGATGCTGCATACAGGAAAAACAAGGAAACCTTCGGAGAAAGGAAAACTAATTGTATGAAAATTAAGAGCTCAGATGGAAAACCACTTCTAGGGAAAGAAGGTAAGGCAGAAGAACGGCAGGAGCATATCCAACTGTTCTATCAAGGTGTAAATAATATGGTTCTGGAATAAGAAGAGGCTTTTGATGCTGATGACATGGGTGACCCAACTTTGAGGTCAGAATTCTACAGAAATTTGAGAGACCTAAATAGGAACAAAGCACCTGGAGTTGATAACATCCCCTCTGAATTACTGACTGCTTCAGGAGAAACCAGCATGGCAAGGTTATTCCACTTACTGTAGTGTGCAAGATGTATGAGACAGGAGAAGATCCATCCGATTTTTGGCAGAATGTTGTTATAACTATTCTCAAGAAACCCGGTGCTGACAAGTGTGAAAACCACCACACAATTAGTTTAGTATCTCTCACCTGAAAAATGTTAACACGTATTATTTATAGAAGAATGGAAAGACAAGTTGAGACTGAGTTGCAAGAATATCAGTCTGGCTCCAGAAGAAATGTAGGAATACATGAAGCAATCCTGACTTTATGTCTGATCTTCGAGGAGCGAATTGAGAATGGAAAGCCCACATACATGACATTCGTAGATCTAGCAAAGGCATTTGATAATGTTGATTGGACCAAGCTATTTGAGATTCTGATCGGGATCAGGTACCGAGAAAGAAGAATTATCTACAATCTCTATAAAAATGAGTATGCCGTGATAATAACCGAGGGCTATAAAAATGAAGCAGCAATCCAGAAAAGGGTGAGGCAGGGTTGCAATTTGTCCCCCATCCTTTTCAGTGTTTATATAGAACAGGCAGTAAAGGAAATCAAAGAAGAATTTGGAAAAGGAATCACAATCCAAGGAGAGGAATTCAAAACCTTGAGATTTGCCGATGATATTGTTATTTTATCTGAGACTGCAGAAGATCTCGAGAAGTTGCTGAATGGTATGGACGGAGTATTGGATGAGGAGCACAAGATGAAAATAAATAAGTCCAAAACAAAAGTAATGGAGTGCAGTCGTACGAAGTCAGGTGATGCAGGAAATATTAGAATGAGAAATGAAGTCTTAAAGGAAGTGGATGAATATTGTTGCTTGGGTAGTAAAATAACCAACGATGGCAGAAGTAAGGAGGACATAAAATTCAGGCTGGCACAATCAAGGAAGGCCTTTCTTGAGAAAAGAAATTTTCTCACTTCGAACATTGATATGAGAATTAGAAAAAAGCTGTTTAAGACTTTCGTTTGGAGCGTGGCATTGTAAGGATGTGAAACATGGGCGATAACTCGCCCAGAAAGAAAGAGAATAGAAACTTTTGAAATGTGGTGTTGCAAAAGAATGCTGAAGGTGAGATGGATAGATCGAATCACGAATGACGAGATACTGAATCGAATTGGTGAGAGGAGATCGATTCGGCTAAATTTGACAAGAAGAAGATATAGAATGATAGGACACATCTTAATGACACCCAGGACTTGTGTAATTGGTTTTGGGGGGAAGTGTAGGGGGTAAGAACGGTAGGGGTAGACCAATGTTTGAATATAACAAGCATATTAGAGCAGATATAGGATGCAGCATTTATGTAGAAATGAATAGGTTAGCACAGGATAGGGTGGCATTGAGAGCTGCATAAATCCAGTCTATGGACTGATGACTTAACAAGAAGATGCTGTTACCGAGTAAATCTATTGTCAACGGTCACCAGGTACCACCTGTGAGATCCTTATTTTATCGGGTACTGTAGATTTTAATATGCCATTAAAACTCACACATAACTAAATCATTTAAGAACACACTAGTATCAATCGACTGCACTCGAATTCAATCTCACTTCCTTGAACATGATGACGAGCAACTCTAATTGATTTATATTTCACAATTCACATAGTCCATAAAATACAGATATATTAGGTGCACATACTGCCTACTTACACCCTAACCTTCTCTTGCAAGATTCACTACCGTAGTCTGGGGTTCAGAAAATTAATTTCCAATCCGATTGACTCCCATTCAGTTCCTGTCTCGATTACGAATAGAACATTGGTTTCGAGGTGCTGTAGCTGGGTGCACGTAGCCTCAGGTATCAAAATTGGTAGGAGAAGTGGGTGTTAAAATACCACTTCCGCCCATTGTGAAAATAATTTTCTTGGTGTACCACACAGCCAACTAACTCAGTAGAAGTAACTGCTCGCTTAACAAGGACCCCTGTGGTCTTGTGGTCACCACCCCACGTTTTCTAGTTGATGACCACTTAGGTGGGAGTAGGGTGTTGTCTTTATTCCAACAATGCTCCATTATCATAACTTTTCTATTTTTATTTATACTTTACGGCGAAGAATATTAGATATCTTTTGAGTTCATGCTGTGTGAAACTGCTGCACGACCTGACATTTCACCAACACTTCACTTTGCTTCCTCAGAAGAAACCATACCGTTTTAATAATGATAATACGTTTCAATTAGATTTCACTGTTGATCTTTTATGAAAAGGTACCACTTTTCTTCAACAGCTCTGTACATAATAATATTTTTGTTCGTGATATTGTCTAATTCCTCCTCCGGAATGATTCGTACTAATAAGTAGAATTAAATACCAATAGAAGATACCCAGATCAGAAGTTTAATAAGAAAAGGGGAAAATTTCATTAAAAATCAGGAACGATGGAAAACAGGCTAGGAAAGGAAAGTAAATAATTAAATAGTTGTTGGAATGAAGAACAGTACGTAATATGGAATAAAAGAGAAAGCACTCCTACAAATAGAAATATATGTGATTGTATAGATACAAAATTAAATGTCAGGAATTTCTTCATACATAGTGTTAATTAAGTAAGTATACGTGTTGAAATGAAATGGCGTTGGCTTTTAGTGCCGGGAGTGTCCGAGGACAGGTTCGACTCACCAGGCGCAGGTCTTTCGATCTGACTCCCGTAGGTGACCTGCGCGTCGTGATCAGGATGAAATGATGATGAGGACGACACATACACCCAGCCCCAGTGCCAGCGAAATTAACCAATGATGGTTAAAATTCCCGTCCTTACCGGGAATCGAACCCAGGACCCCTGTGAACAAAGGCCAGCACGCTAACCATTTATCCATGGAGCCGGACAATATACATGTTAAGAAGGTTATGTTTCTAACGAATTCCCAACTCTTCGACGAGAATGAGAGAGCCTGCAGTTTGATGATTATGCAACTTATTCAGCAGAAGTATTTTGCGTGTTGCCTGCAGCACAGGAACCCTGTAATCACCGGTGGCATGCTCATAGTACAGTAGAAGCTTCATTCTTACGGATAATACAATGTAACCTATGGTCTGAGGAAATTTGGTCTTAACGAAAACACTCTATAGTACCTTTAAATTTACACAAACGTGCTTAGAAATTTTCCTGTACTTATCAGAACTTGTAAACCGCGGGAAATAAGTACTGTCTTATTAAATGCACAGTACTTTCTTGTGGTGGAGTTGGTGATTTCTTCTCAAATGGAACTCAGCAACCAACCAATCTTAACACTAATCTGAAGAGGGCAAAAGAAGATTTCCGAACTTTCAAATAATGAGGGAATAATAATAATAATAATAATAAAAATCGACCATGCAATCCTCCAGCAGACACAGAAGCAGCAACCCAATCGCTTGCTGACATATATTGACTATAGAAAGGCATTTGATATGGTACCACATAGCTGGCTAATCCACGTCCTTAAACTATACAGGATAAATGAACCTCTCTTCAATTTTATTACTACAACAATGCAACTTTGGTGTACCAAGATCGTCCTGAAGATGAACACCAACACCTCCACAGAAGCAGAGGTCGTCCCAATCAAACGTGATATCCTTCAAGGCGATGCTTTGAGTGAAATATGCTTCTGCTTACGCCTCAACCCAATCTCTGAGACCCTGAAGATGACCAATTATTAATATCAAATAAAAAGGAATAGACATAAAGTTCACAAATTAAACGACCTCTTCTAGAAGGATGACATCAAATTATATGCAACAAACAGATCCCAAATGACTTCCCTCATCATATTGCGGAAAACACTTCCAAATACATCTACATGGAATTTGTACGAGAAAATGACAAATAAGCAGCAATGGTATAGGTCAGAAGGAATAACAATTGCAGCTGATCAACAAATTGAAAGCATGGGAAAAAATGAAACATATAAGTATCTATTTTTGAGCAGTCAATCAAGATCGAAAATAAACTGCAGAAAGAAAAATTCATTCAGAAATTTCAGCACAGACTCAGCCTCGTCTTAAAAACTAAGCTTAACGCTTCCGATGAAAGACAGTGAATAGATATGCTGTAACTGCACTGACAATTTCATTTGGCATTCTAAACTGGTCTCAAACAAATGTAGAAAATATCAATCGCACAATAAGGACAATGCTTACTAAGCACAAAATGATGCATCCTCATTCGTGCATAGAGAGAATTACAATGTTGAGAAGAGGGGGAGGCGGAGGAATGCTTGATGTTATAGCTCTACACAACCAACAAGTAATAAAGCTGAGTAAATACTTTCATTGTCGGACAAATGACAGCATTCTGCATAAAGCTGCGGTTGAAGTAAATGTAAACTACACCCCTATGAATTTACATGAACGCCACATAAATCTCAAAGACACGAACATCCTTCACAGGGAGAAGATAGAGAGATGGGCTGGTAAAGAACTTCATGGAAGGCACTAATCAGAGCAATGACGAACAACTCATGGCTGTCTAGGGGGGAGTTATTTCCAGAAAGTGAGGGATTCAACCCAGCGGTCCAAGATAAAGTGATCTAAACAAAGATCTTATTACTAAGAATGACGAGTGCAGGAAATGCAACAGCAGCTCAGAAACCATTGAGCACATAATCAACAACTGCAGATTATTAACGCAACATCGTACATTGACAGACATAATGATGTAGCCAAAGTTATACACCAAGAAATTGCCCCGACCCTATATTCGATCCAGAACAGAGTGCCTTACTACAAATACTCCCCACTAAATGTACTGGAAAATTAAAATTTTAAAGTCTACTGGGATCGAACGATACAAACAGATAAAACAACACCACACAATCGACCGGACATGACATTAACAGACAAAAACAATCAAAACACATATCTTATAGACATCGCTGTCCCGAATGACCACAACATGAGATAGAAATACAGGGAGGAGAGAAAAAGGTCGATAAATATACTTGTTTGGCTATGTAAGTAGCAAGGATCTGTAAACAATACAGAGTGACAATCCTTCCTTTTCTCCTTTCTCTCACTGGACTCACACCAAAATCATTTCCAGAAAACTTAATTAAATTACAGCTCCCCATCTACACTCACAACGTGATAGAAAAGTCTGCAATTTTGAAGATTTGTAACGTCGTCAGAACTTTCCTGAATGCTCACTACGGAGCATAAATAGAAAAGGCTGCAATCTCTATAACGAAGATAATAATGAAGGCGTATATTGTAAGGTTATGTAAATTATGATTAATCTATATTTCTTACATGAAAAATATCGAAATATTACCAACTATAAAGTTCTGAAATAATAATAATAATAATAATAATAATAATAATAATAATAATAATAATAATAATAATAATAATAATAATAATAATGTTATCGGTTTTACTTTTCGAAGAGGCTGAGGTACCGGATTATTTTCCGCTGGATTTCTTTCACTTGTCAATGAATCTACTAATAAGGGCTGAGCAAATAAAAAGTACTTCTAATTACCACCGAATCGAACCTGCCAACTAAGGCTCAGAGGCACTGCCATCTGAATCCATCAGTCTGGTGGGAACCTAAATAGGTCCCGCAAACATAAAACCATTGAGTCAGAAGAAAACGAGGGATGACCAAGTAAGATAGACCGCAACCGCTATCTCACCATTAGATATCTCCACAATTTTTCTCATGTAGGCTGAGCGGACTTCGAACTAGGAAAAGACGAAAACGAGAAGTCGGGCAAAAGAAAGAAGAAGCTATGCCAGATTCAGGTGTACGTAATGCGGTCACCATCCCACACTCTCTTTTTGAAAGTCCGCGGGAAATTTTCCTTTTTGCTCGCTTCTTACGACAAACTGTGGGGGTTTGTGGGGTTGGCGGGAGTACAGTATTAACAGAGTTTTTTTCTCAATAGTTCGTAGATCTTTTCCTTCAAGAAACTCTTTACAGAGTACATCACTGAAGAGACTTTCCAACTACCTGCTTGAAAATGTCTCTCCGTCTGACGAATCCCTCACTGTGACGGTATCAGCCGTGATTTTGAGGAACTTAGTAAAAACAAACCCAGAGATGCTAGAGTCCTGATGGTTCTTGGCCTACCAAGCGTCTCCTGCTCAGCACGAAGGCCTGCAAATTACGAGGTGACACGTTGTCAGCGTGAAGAATCACCTTGGTCGTTATTCTTGGTTTTCTACACCGCGGGCGCTACCTCACTATCTGATATCTCCACAAGTGTCCTAATTTAGGTTGAGTGTACTTCGAACTAGACCTTAATGAACGAGCTGGCCGTGCTGTTAGGGTCACGGAGCTGGAACTTGCATTCGTTTGGTGGTGCGTTCGAATCCTACCGCCGTCAGCTGTGAAGGTGGTTTTCCATAGTTCCCCATTTTCACACCAAGCACATTGTACCTTAAATAAGGCAATGGGCCCTACCTTCCCAACCAGAGCACTTTACCATCCTTGCTTCGGCGAAAACCTTCAGTGTGTTGGTGTGACGTTAAACATTTTTTTTTTTTTTTTTTTTTTTTGCAAGTTGCTTTACGTCTCACTGACACAGATAGGTCTTATGGCGACGATGGGATAGGAAGAGGCTAGGATTAGGAAGGAAGCGTCCGTAGCATTAATTAAGGTACAGCCCCAGCATTTGCCTGGTGTGAAAATGGGAAACCACGGAAAACCATCTTCAGGGCTGCCGACAGTTGGATTCGAACCCACTATCTCCCGAATACTGGATACTGGCCGCACATAAGCGACTGCAGCTATAGAGCTCGGTGACGTTAAACTAGTAGCAAATAATAATAATAATAATAATAATAATAATAATAATAATAATAATAATAATACAAATATAAACGACAATAAGAAACCCCAAAACATTGACAAATTTTGGAACAAACTTGAAAAAGTAATGTCAAAAATTCCAAAAGATGACGTCAAAATTCTCTTAGGCGATTTCAATGCACAAATCGGCCGAGAAAAGGAACATAGTAAAACCGTCGGACTCTGCCCGGCGCACAAATTTACCAACAAAACCGGTTCAGACTCATTCAACTATGTCAATAGTGCAACCTTAAAATCATGTCCACATCCATCAGGAAGCATCCCAGGAAACAAACACCTTGAGTTCACCCATTGAATCAATTTTCGAATTTCAGATTGATCATGTAGCTATCTCGTATCAGCTACAGAGAGAGGTACACGATATACAAGTGAGAAGAGGAGCAAACATCGAATCTGATCACTATCCGTCAATAGTTAAAGTAAAATTTACTCCAAGAAAATATCACCCCAAGAAAATCCAACAACAGAAATTTGACACAAAAAGGATTCCTGTTACCGATCTAAAAGAAGTATAGGAAAATAAACTAGCGAAAACATGGCAATAATTCCACACCAAAATTATTCAGAAAGAACGAGAAATTGTACCCTTAAAAAGGAATACAAAACACCCCTGGTGGAACTCAACAAACGACCAAGCCCTAGAGATAAGAAAATCTGCATTTCAGGAATACAATAGTAGAAAATCCCAGAAAACTCAACAATAATTTTATGAGATCAGAAAACAAGTATCCAAAACCATCAGGCAAGAAAATGAAAGCACCTGAAAGAACAACTGGACTCAATTGAAGAAAACTATAGAAACCACAACACAAGGGATTTCTACAGAACGTTCACAGAAAATATCCGAGGATACATTCCACAGAACTTTTGTTTCAGGAAACAAGACGGAAAATTGGCGCTTACTAATAAAGAAAACTGCCAAGAACTTGCACGGTACTTCTCAGAACTTCTTAATTGTCCCGAACCCACTGAAAGATTTCTTGAAGAAGCATCCAATTTCACTCACCCAGAATCACCTCCACCAAACCAGGAAGAAATTTAGAGCCACATTAAACGAATAAAAAACAACAGAACCTCAGGAAGAGACGCGACTGTCGCAGAATTCCTTAAGAATCTTGGTACAAATTCACTCAAAGAAACAGAAAATCTTTAGAAACGAAAAACTCCCCAAAAACTGGAAACGTGCCTTGACTTCACAGAAACGGAGAAAAAACTTATGTCAACTTATGTCAACAACTATAGGGAAATCTCCCTCCTTGAAGTCGGCTACAAATTTTTCTCTGCATGCCTTTTTAGAAGAATACAAGAACAACTCAAGCATTAGATTGGTGAATATCAAACTGGGTTCCGCCCTCACAGATCGTGCATTGAACAGATCTTGTCAACCCCCTCCCCCTTCTTCAACCTCGTCCTATAAAAGGTGATGAGGGAATGGGAAAAAGAACTGAAAGCACAAAATAGCTGGAGCCTAGTAAACATTGGGACACAAAAAAAGAATCTCAAAATTCCATGCTTAGCCTTCGCGAATGATCTGGCCCTTTTGTCCAGCGATGAAGTCACAGCGATAAAGCAAATTGAAATTCTCCAAGAATGTGCCAAATGGTCAGACTTCAATTCTCATTCCAGAAAACTCAATTTTCTGTTCAAAGAAGACATCCATATTCTCAATACAAAATATGGACAAATCAACAGAGTCCCTCGCTTCAAATAATTGGGCTAAATCATCCAACCAAGAAAAAATTAGCCCAAAACAACCGTGTCCTAAAACTCAGAAGAGCATATGGGAGAACAAGAGAGATCTACAACAAAAATGTATGTCTCGCCACGTAAAGATTAAACATTACAGTACTGTAATCAAACCTGAGGCTTTATATGCAAGAGAAAGTCATTCTTCATAAAAAAGGGCGAGCTCGAAAATATCCTAAAAGGAGAGCGAAAAGTCATGAGGAAAATTTTAGGACCAAGACACACGGAAGACGGCCTCCAATCCCGGAAATCCACAGAAAATATATCAAATATTGTTGCAGATCTCAGGAAAGAAGGCTAAAATTTTATGGTACAAGTTAAGAGGCTTCCAGAAACCAGACTAACCCAACAAATTCTTGAAAGAGTTGATAAACTGAAGAATTTCCCTTGGACACAACAAACAGAAGCGGACATGAAGAACGCACAAATTCAACCTGAAGAAATTTTGTATCGAAATATATATAGAAATACAATCGACAAATGGGAAGTTACTCCAGAGAATGAAGCACCAAAAAAGAGCCGGTTCAAAGTAGACGGAAGAAAGGAAGAAGTTCTTCAGAGAACAGATGAAAGCATCCTGGATCCCCCTCAAACGAAATCATAAATAAAGCTTCGTGTGTTCCCGACGGGAGATACGCCTCAACCCCGCGCAATTAAATGAAGTGCCTGGAAGAACGCTATCTAACACTTAAATTTTACAACAGCTATTTCAAGAATTGGGAATTTTCTCCATAGACGTCTCTATTTAAGAACTGATGTCATGCACTCTGGTGCAAAGTGGAATTACGAAAAATGTAAAGAAATCGTGTGTTCGTAGGTTTTCTGAACTTAATTGACTTTCGTTGTTTCTGATACTTCAAGGTTTGCAACACTTCTTACTTATCCCGCCAACTTCGGATTCTGGCCAATCAAAAATTTTTTGTATTTAATTTTTAGCCAGTCAAGTGCTTCTTGTACCTATTTTATCTGCCAATAAGGTGAGAGGGTGTGTCTGGTTTTAATCCAGAGCCTTCTCGAACCTTCCTCTCGGTTATAAAAGCTGACATCTTTTCGAGTTAACTTGTCTTATTGGTCGTCGCATTATTGAGTATGTGTGCTAAGAGGGGAGGCAGGGGCCTCACCCATCGGCAGGCAGAACATCAGCAAAGGTTATGGCCACCATTTTTCTATCTCGGTAGTTATCTCCGAAAGCTGACTCGAGGGGAAGGTTCCAATATTTAAATATGTAACAGTCCATCTCCTAAAATGTAAAATTTTCCTTCTTGTCATGTAAAAGTTCGAGTAAATCAAGAGTACTTACGAGTTCCCTATCGGCTTGTATTTGAGGTGACTGTGTTTTTGTAACCGTTTTCTATCGGTAGCCTTGTAACTTAATTTGTCCATCTAGTCACCTCGGTAATGAGGGATTAGCCTCTGCATCGTCGGGCCACTAGCCCAAGTAGGGTTTTAATCTTTGTTTTCAAGTAGCGCAAGTTTCAGCCTCTGTACATTTTTTTATTTTTGGGCCAGTAACTTTAATCTGTGCTTTTTCACGAAGGCCCGGTAGAATGGGTACTCGATACCCCTGTGTTATTTCTTAAATACCTCTGCTACAGTCTTGTTAAATGTAGGTTGTGCCTAGAGAGGCCAGAAAGTGTAAATTTTATTGAGCAGGACGCTCTAATCACAAGTGTAAAAGTTAAAGGCTGTAAGGGATTGGGAGCGCAATCTCCTTGGTTGAATTATAGAGCACAGAGGCTCTTTTCTTGTAATGCAATAGATATTTGTGTAAATATTGAGTGGTGCCTTTGGAAGGCCATAACCTGTAACCATTGGAGCAAAGGGTTCTTGAAAATTGTGTTTGAAATATCCTGTAAAAGGAATTGGGAGATTCGTCTCTTTGCCTATCTAACTAAATGCAACATTTGTGATGTTGGGACCTTTGTAAATTATGAGCTTGAAGCTCAAATTGTAACTTACCAATTCTTGGTTTTTCTGTTTTTCTATTTTGTACTAAACTAGTTCTGTACCTGAAAGCTTGCTGTTTGTTAAAATTTAATATCTGAAAAGAAATATAACCTTTATTTTAAAGTTGTAAAATAATATTTGACACTCGTAGATAGACCCATTCAAACCAGCACCTTCTTTCACCTCTCCGTGATCCACGAAAACACGGTATAATAATAATAATAATAATAATAATAATAATAATAATAATAATAATAATAATAATAATAATAATAATAATAACAGCGAGTGAGTTGGCTACACGATTGGAGCACGCAGCTGTAAGCATGCATTCGGGAGATAGTATATTAGAATCCCCACTGTCGACAGCCCTAGAGGTGGTTTTCCGTGGTCTCCCATTTCACAAAAAATATTATTATTAATGTTATTGTTTTACGTCCCACTAATTACTGTTTCCGGTTTCCGGAGACAGCGAGGTTTCGGAATTTTGCCTTGCAGGAGTTCTTTTACGTGCCAGTAAATCTACCGACACAAAGCTGACGTACAGTATTTGAGCACCTTAAGATACCACCGGACTGAACCAGGTTCGAACCTGCCACCGTCTGTGACACTCTGTCCGGTAATTATTATTATTATTATTATTATTATTATTATTATTATTATTGTTAGTCTCAGCAAACGTGTGCGGGTATTTTGATTTTTCATCACTCGGACTGGCTCAATGTCAATTTCGACTTTCCGTTTTCCAATACCAGATGGCAGAGAAACTAGAACTCTATTTGGGCGACCTATGGTCGAGTTTTACTTAATTTTGCCGGATAAACACCAGAGTTATTTTACACGTCTTCTGCCAACTTTCAAAAAAACCCGCCTACTTCAGCTGGGTTACAATCCATAATGTTAGGATCAAGAGGCCGACACTTTAAATGTGGTCCCAAGATTGGATTTGGTTCTGTAGGATTTTTAGTAACTCCATGGTTCATTTTCCCCCTAAAAGTTTGAAGGGTGGTCTTCTATAGCCTAGATGTTAACAAATATTTTAAAACATTCACCCCTTAAAAGAAGTATTCATTCCTCCATTACTGTTCGACGTACAAAATCAAAATTTCACAGATTGGTCACTTTTACATCCTAGATGTTAAATAAGATAGGATTTAAAATTAAATTCTCCCGTGTGGGGTTCTAATGAATGTTAGATCAGAAAATAAATAATCATCCCCCCCGAATCGTTTGACGTACGAACTGAGGGCGTATTTTACAGCCTCGGTTGACAGTGAACTCTCCAAAATGTAAAACTTTGAATAATAAGTTTATGTTCAAAACCGTAGCGAAGCACGGGTATTTTCCTAGTAATATATTTCAATTCCTGAAGTTGACTTAAAAATTCCTTTAAAACTGGAATTTCTAACTTTTTTTTGTGAAATACAGTATGTCCGCTCAACTGCATACAGCAGCACTAATACTAATTCTTTCTCAGAATCTGGGATAGCCTTTCATTTTTCAGAGTATCTAACAAACTCCCTGCAGTCTTGAAACGAAATCTCTTTATCTGTTTGCAAGATCATTAGTGCTGAACAAGAAGAGCCCCTGGAAGATATTTCATCCAGCTAGTTTTATCTTTTAAAATACATATGCGATTTTGAACTGTCTTTTTCATCCTACAAGAGAATTTTATCGGATCAGCGCCAGAACACCACAATGGAAAACGTGGAGAAGTACTTGATAACACACTGCACATCACGATAAAAAAAGTTACCGTACAATTTGGGTTACTTAATAGGTGTTTAAAGACATATTCTATATTAACTTTATTTAGTAACATTTATTTGTTTCATTTTCAGGGCATGAGGACAACAGGAAATTAGCTACAACAATGCACTGTTAATTCCATTGGCTCGTAGACTAGGTATTTGTGCTGTCCACAACATTCCTGTAACTCACACACCACGTATGTCATTATCAATATTAGAATCATCATCATCCGAAATTTGCAGTGCATTACTTTTAAATGTTTGAAGTATTTTATTATTATTATTGAATATCCAATGACCGAGCTCGATAGCTCCAGTCGCTTTTCGAACCCCACTGTCGGCAGCCCTGAAGATGGTTTTCCGTGGTTTCCCATTTTCACTCCAGGCCTTAAATAAGGCCACGGCCGCTTCCGTGCCAGTCCTAGTCCATTCCTGTCCCATCGTCGCCATAAGACCTATCTGTGTCGGTTGGACGTAAAGCCAATAGCAAAAAAAAATGTATATCCAATGATTTTTATAAACTTAGTATACTAGGGTTATAGTTGAAATACATATTCAGTTTTACAATGAAAATGAATTCATGTATCTAATCGGTGGGAAATGAAGTGGATGAAGTTAATAAAACATTTGTAACAGCATGCCTTCTTAAACAAATGATACAGGGGTTTTGATAATGCAATGTTGCAATAATTTAAATGAGAGTTCAAGTCATGCACTCTTCTTTCAAATGTAGCACATTCAAACAGTAGGTGGTCCACTGTTTGTGAGGATCCACAGACACACATGTAGCCATCAGGACGATTGATTCCAAATCTATGAAGTATTTTTATTGTGCCTTTAATTTTATTGTTTAATGCGGACAAAATGAGAAAAACCGTATAATATATTAAATTATCGTCATAAAATATGGGGGTATTTAAAACAATTTTACTGTCTCATACCATAACCATAAGTCATAATTAAAAGGGACGTACTGATATTTTTTTGTAAATTTCATTCAGTAATACTATTACGTATGTAGGATAGGAGGGTAGGTTACCTAGGAAAATAATGGACTTTGTTATGGTGGGTGAGAGCGGTAGAGGGAGACGAAGACAATGATGGTTAGACTAAGTTTCCAACGATTTAAAGATAAGAGCTATAGAAAGAAACGAGGCCACGGAACTAGTTACAAATAGAGGATTGCGGTGGCGATTAGTTAATTCACGGAGGCTTGCAGACTGAACGCTGGAAAGCATAACAGTCTATCGTATAGGTCAAAAGTTTAGGACCATATTAGAAAATCATGAAGCTTCATCTAGAACCTAAAATTGTGCTACTAGACCTCTGTATTTTTTCCTGAGCTCTCTTATCTGATATGATATACTTCGCCTGATTTCAGTGATTTACGCCAAGTATTGTATAAGTTACACCAGCGCTAAAATGGTCAATTTTTCCTTATTATTGTCATAGGTCTCAGTATGAGCTATTGGCATCAGAAATGTGTTCTTGGATGCCATCTGCAGAGTGCAAATGAAACTATCAGGGCAGGTAAGTTTGACGCCGATAGCTCGCCTTGAAACCTTGGGCCATACAAGACAAACGCAAAGTAAAATCAACCATTTTGGCCCCGGTTCAAAAATAAAAAACACGCAAGAATCTTTTCCGCGTTTTTTCGGAATGTTTATATTTATACTAAAATGCCCCACCCCCACCTATGGCTAAGTCTACAAAAGAATCTTTGTGATGATACTTGCAACCAATTAGAGTATACAGACAATTATATTACCGACATTTTTTATTTTTTTGTGTGACCTTCCAAGAATTAAAAATTCGTATCTTCTACAGTATTTGGGCCAACTCAATGAAATCAGGCGACATATCTTATTAGATGTGAGAGATCAGAAAGGAAATGACAGAGGCCTAGTGGCACAATTTTAGGTTCTAGATGACATTTCGTGATTTCTTTATGTTGTCCTAAAATTTGATCGGCTACCGTATAATAAAGATGTATGATTATGTTATGTACGTATTACATATTTTGTGAATAGTACATAAATCACTGATATTTACTACATTTTATGTACATACTCTACTTTGATATCACATAAAAATCCGGGCTCTAATAATAAGGATTACTGTTACGGAGTTCTCCGTGGTAGTTAGAGGTGAAAGAAGGTGCTGGGATGAATAGGTCTCAATCTACGAAATTAAAGTTAATTTAAAATTTAACAAGGTTATATTTTCTTTTCAAGATCAAGAAATAACAAATATAACAGGTACTCAGTAGCCTAACAATAAATCGAGAATGTACAATTACGGTAGTTACAGGATTTGGGCTCCGAGAGCCAGACACACAATTCTTGAGCCATGAGCCCAACTTTACTTATACATAAGGTTTAACAAAGGGGCAGAAAACCCCAATCATGCCCAGGAGCACTTGCTCCCTATTACTCAGAAAAGCCTGCTCGAGGCACACAGAAACCAAATTTCAAAAAGAGCAATTCGCTCTCAAAGTTCCAGACTATAAAAGGCCACACCAAACTCCACCTTCAAGTTGTCCTCTAAGGACACAAACACAGGGGTAAAAATACCCAACCTACTGAGGCCTATTCATTAACGAAACAGGAAACTTACATGGCCTCCAAAATACCAACTTAAGAGGAGGCATCCTTGCACTCCTAATACACTTTATTAAAACCTAATTTGGCCCTAGGCCGCTTATGCAAGGGCTAATCCCATACTAAAGAGGTGACTTATATAAGGAAACGATTTACATTACATTAGAAGGGAAGAAACGGTAGTGAAAATAAGTTCACCTCAAAGCAATATGAATGGGAGCTCGAGAGGGTTAAGCACTCTCTATCCCCATATGTAGTTAGAGAGGCAGAATTTAAATCAAGAGTCTTTTACATTTTAAAGGAAAGTTACATGATAAAAGTTGCGAACCCGGCCCGAGGGTTAAACTGCTGAGCTGGCAAGAAAATAAGTTATAAAACGGCCATTATCTGTTGGTTGAACTGCTGCCCGAAGAAAGAGGCGCTTCCCGCCCCCTGCTACATACTTTACACTTTGAGAGATGTTACTGAAGTGGAGCAGAGACCCGAAAATCAGCAGTTTATATACCCTCGCGGAACATTCGAGACCTTTCATGAATGAGAACACCCGCCCGCAAGCCTTTTATTGGACGACCAAAAGATTACATGTCAGAATTGAAGAAGAGAACCAGGATTGGTGGAAAATTAATTACATAAATTTATGATTGGCCAATTTTAAAACTGGCAAAAAGAAAGTGTTAACGTTGCCAACTTAAACACAAGCTGAAAGAAATTTAATAAGGAACAAACTTATGCATACTAAAATTCTTCAAAAAAAGTTCTTTCACTTCGCCCTAGGGTGCACCGTTGTATTTCTTCAGTAGTGCCATCTAGAAGAGAATGTTCACACTTCTCACTACAGAGAAAACAAAACTAAATCGAAAAAGACACAGTTCAGAACTCTTCAAAATTTACAGATAGCGACATCTTCTGATAACCTTTAGGATTAACATGGTAGTTAATGTTCAGGCTTCCTCCAGTAGAGGAGTTTCAACTGGCGCAATGTTTGAATTAGCGGAGCGGAGGTGTACCGCCCGGTACAATTACTATCAACTATTGCTACCTGGTGCAGCCTGTTTGAGGTATACCCTCCGATAAAGGTGGGTGGAGTGTGAAGTGTATAGCAAGATGGGTGATAGTGGTGCGATGATAATGATGTCATGTGGCCTCGGGAGAGGCTTGGGGCCTGTTCCACGAACGAACTTTGCAACATTTCAATTTTTCACTTTTCAATTCTTGCAAAGTGCACCTGTTCCACCATTTTCTAGGTTTTACTTTTCAATTTCTTCGGAAAGTGAAAAGTCTTTGCGAATGAGTGATCTGATCAAGTTTATTCCGTGGGCAAATTGTATAATACTCCATGATTTTAATGCTTTACTTTTCACGGCGAACTTGACAGTATAATTGTGGTACCTGTAGTTTTAAAGTTTTTATCATGGGAAAGAAAAATTATTACAAGAAGCTGGCTCTGCTAGAAGTTGCCAAGGAGAAACGGGGCAACCTTTAAGGCAACTTTAAAAATAACCTCTCAAATGATGACAAGCATCATTATTACTGTACTGTCAACACATTTACACACAGAAAGGAAATGCACCCTTCATTAGAAATTTCGTCGCTGTACTATATGGATTATCACGCTAACGTACTGTGTTAGGAAATATTCCGTCCACTATAACATCTACAACTTTGGTAACAGTTCTGCAAATAATTGATTTTGATGTTCCATGCATTGCTGCTAAACCGTGCAGCTAGGCACCATTTCCTAACCAATGTAAGCATATAAGTATTTGTTCTTTTTCGGAAATGGATTGACTTCTTTTTGTTGCATGTTTCAATAAATGACCGGTAATTACAAGAATGTAGTCATCCTGTGTTGGGTAATACCAAAACAATCGCGAAATTCCATCGAAGTGAGGTTTTGAAAATTAATCCCGCCTTTGTACCTTCTCTTGTTGGATTCTTCATCACTGTTCTCACTTGATGCTAACAAAAGCTCACGTCGTAACGTGTTTATATCACTAAACCAAATTCTTCTTTTTTTTTTTTTTTGCTAGGGGTTTTACGTCACACCGACACAGATAGGTCTTATGGCGACGATGGGATAGGAAAGGCCTAGGAGTTGAAAGGAAGCGGCCGTGGCCTTAATTAAGGTACAGCCCCAGCATTTGCCTGGTGTGAAAATGAGAAACCACGGAAAACCATTTTCAGGGCTGCCGATAGTGGGATTCGAACCTACTATCTCCCGCATGCAAGCTCACAGCCGCGCGCCTCTACGCGCACGGCCAACTCGCCCAATCCAAATTCTACGCCGAGAAACTAGTGTACATACTTGTTAATTAACAGATGAAAAGGGAATCATCTCTTTGCAAGATTTATGAAAACTTTTCACTTCATTCGTTTCGCACTTTGCATTTCTGTACCAATGAAGGAACATAACAAGCTTGAAAAGTAAAAAGATTCCTAACTTTTCACTTTGCAAGCTAAATCTGAAAAGTGACGGTGGAACAAAATCTGAACTGAAAAGTACAAAGTAAAAAGTTGCAAAGTTCGTTCGTGTAACAGGGTCCTGGTGCAGTTCTTTCTACTTGACACCCATGGGTGACCTGTTCATCTCAATGTGCAATGATGATGATGATAAATATGCGAATGATGATAATGACGTGCGTGGTGTGTGAGTTGCAGGAATGTCGAGGATAGCATAAACGCCTAGTCTGCGAGTCAATGGAATTAAAATCCCTCGACCCGGCCAGGAATCAAACCCGGGTCCTCGAGGGCTGAACAATGAAGCCGCGCACATTGTGTAAATAATTACACTACTAAAAGATGTCATTTCGTGCCCTAATGGAGTACGGTGAGCTTCCTGGAGGGTGACGCCCTCTCTTATGCCAGGAGATTTGTGGCGGTGATTTGAGGTGCGGAGAAGATGAGCTGGATAACGGACGCAGCCTACAAAAGGACCTGTCCCGGCATTCGCCTTAGTGTAGGAGAATGGAAAACCACGGAAAATCATGCTCTGGACAGCCGAAGGTAGGGAGCAACCTCTTCACCTCCCAAATGTAGAACTGTAAAGGTTATAGATCATTCCCACTTCGGGAAATTAGACTTCCCATTTATGAAAGAAAGGAAAAAGGATGAGACATTTGTTTCCTGCGCTATTAAAATAACTACTGGAGCTTTTCTATTTCATGAACACATTCGTAGGGAGGAAGAACAATGACGGGAAAAGCGATCGCTTTGTTGGCTTTCTTCATTTTCCTTCTGTGTCACTCTGGTACATGTAATGCGTAATGCGATATTCTGTGAATCCTGGCAGCTTATTACTGTTGTAGAGAAGTCTTCTTTTACGTGTTGCGTATGTTTTTTAGTCTTTATGTCAGTGCGTACTTGTCTTGAGTGAGTGTTACTTGATTAATTAGACTACGTGTGCGATTTATTTCTTTAACATTAAAGAGTGGTTTATTTATTTTATGGATGAGGCTGAAGAAGAAACAAAAGTGAACTCTGTTTAATTTGCAGCTTATTTTCTTCTCCCTTTAATTTAGAACTTAAAAATTGAGTTTCACAAATCTTTGCTCCGCCATTTTCCCGTTATGCCCTTCTAAACCCCCCATCCCCTAGAATTCATGAATCTAATTTTCAGCTTAGTTTCTTCAAACTTTTGTCTTGAACTTAAATAGTGAGTTTGACTAATTTACCTGCCAATGCTTTTCCGTGGTTGTGTCGAGCAGAACTGTTCGATGTGGCAACCCTGTTGTCATAAGAACAATACTGTTTTCTTAAGATGGGATGAGCTATAGCAGGGATGGCAAACCTTTACCGACTAGCCTGTCAATTAAGGTCCTGTTTGTTAATGTTTACTGTCTAGTGGCCATTGGTTATTTTCCTTTAAAATCATCAATGCAACCCCTTATTTGGCTTAATTTAGGTATTCGATTGCATAACATATAAATCCATTCGACTTAACATTTCATGATTTTATTTTTCAAACATCCCTGAAAATTACATTTTTAAAAACAGGTAAATTTTAATAAGGTATATTTTTGTTGAACCTACTAAAATTTGTAAAAAAAAAAACATGGCCATAGATTTAATTGAGACATACACAAGCACCTCGTTTATCCGGATTAAGTGGGACCGGAACTGATCCAAATTATCGAAAATCCGGATGATCCGGAGAAACTAAAAATCAAATGCAATACATGTTATATAATTTATTAGCATAAGTTGTACAGTCATCATCATCATCATCATCATCTGTTTTCCACTCCAGTTGCTCGGGTGTGGTTTACGAGCACTCTCCACTTCTGTCTGTCCATGTACCAATCTTCTCTCAAGACGACATCCCAGCTGACTCCTCTTGTTCCTATGTCCTCTTTCACTTGGTCCAGGCATCACTTCCTAGGCCTTCCTACCGGTCGTTTTCCAGCCACGACTGTGTGTAGCCATTGTTTTGCTGTCCATCTATCGTCCATTCGCTTGACATGGCCAAACCATTTCAAACGGGCCCTTGTCACTTTTTCATTCAGATATGTGTACACACCAGCTTCCTCCCTTATTCTTTCATTCCTTACCCTGTCCCTTTTTGTCTTCTGTACCATAGTTCGTAGGAACTTCATTTCTGCGCCTTGTA
The DNA here is from genome assembly GCF_040414725.1 of Anabrus simplex. Classification (NCBI taxonomy): domain Eukaryota; kingdom Metazoa; phylum Arthropoda; class Insecta; order Orthoptera; family Tettigoniidae; genus Anabrus; species Anabrus simplex. Next base: position 1,741,725,947 of record NC_090265.1, on the reverse strand, counting down.
GTTTGCTATCCACTTGTTGGGTTGTTGTGCAGGTTTCTAGGCCATATGTTATTATGGGGGTGTAACATAAGTTGTACAGTAATGCCTTTTATTCAATTGTACAAAAAATATCAGAACACTTTTCGTACATTTACGACTTTGTTTTAGACATTAAAATAATGTGTGAGTTTTTTTTCTGTTTTACATTTGTATAGCGTTTGCTCGCAGCACGATCACGAAGATGTTTTACTAACATTTGTTCTGTCGGCGTGGTTTCAGTCTAGGATTCCAAATAGGCCATCAGTTTGTTCAGTTACATTGTTGCCTCTCGATGAGTCATTGTTTCTTCTGATGGTGCGCCGGTTTCATTTTCGAATTCACCATAAGTAAGTTAATAGTGCGTTGCATTCTGAAGAGCGCGGGTTCAAATCCCAACTCAGCCGTCCTGGGAATGGCTTACCACGGTTTCCTATTCCCAATTCCAGAGGAAAGCCGGGACGATACCTTTGATAGACTGTGGCCGAATTACTTCCAATTCCGATCCTTAACTATCCGTGGCGGAAAAGACATTCAAGAAGAGTCGACGCCGTAAAATAAATCCTGTACAAGTGAAAATGATTTTTTATTATTTTCTATCCGGATAAAACAGAGATCCGGATTAATGAGTGCCGGATAAATGAGGTTCTCCTGTACTTCTTTAACGTAAATTTTAAAATATGCTATGTTACTAGATTTTCGATCTATTTATTACATCTTAAAAATATTCAAATTTGTTAGTATGTTGTATGACGTGCAATATAAGTCGTGTGTCACCTGATCCATAGTAATACCAGCCAACTCTACTCGGCCAAAAAAAAAAATCGATTTTCGTTTTCAATCCGTCCCTGAAGGGAAAGGCGGGCCTTCTAGACGCTGACGCCATCTCTCAGACCAGGAAATGTGTATCGAAAAAGGTGAGAGGGTTGGCGGCCGTGGACTACAAAAGGATCTGTCCCGGCGTTCGCCTTAGTGCAGGAGAATGGAAAACCATGGAAAACCATTCTCACGATAGCCGACGGTGGGAACCCGCTCCTCTGCTTCCCGAATGTAGAGTTGCAAGGCCAGTTAAAACTATCCGCCGTTAAGCTGAAGTTTACTCTACTCTGTCAAAAAAAAAAAAAGAATTCGAAAGTACCAAGTCATGGCTTTTGTCAAGGGCGTTTGACTCTGGAAGAACATGCTCAAGTAGTGAACAGCAATGCACTCTTGCGGTCAGTGAAGGTACTGCATGATAACTCCACAATGCTATCGTACTACTCTCTATCGAGTAATTTGCGAACTGACGGAGTAGTTACTAAATGCCGAGCTCCTGCTGCCACGACATATGACAGCCGTCCCCGAAACTAATGTAACATTAGAAAAACTCTTGCAACAGTTTTTACAAAATACAGTACATTAAAACCTCTATAATACTTGTCGGCTTAATATGTTATCCGGTATAATACGCGTTATCCCGCAGATCCGTGCACACCTCATACATAATGCCTTTAAAAATTACCTCGTATGTTCAATAGTGGAGTTACAACACTATTTTAAAATATCAGCATTCAAGCGGATCCGAGACACACCGATCGGCGCCCAACCCACCTTAAAATACCTCGGCATCCTCTTCGACCAGCACCTAACTTTCCTTCCCCATTTCCTTAACGTAAAAATCAGGACTGCCACCCGTGCCCGACTGGTTCGTCACCTAGCCGGCACTCGGTGGGGTCTTAACTCTTCCCTCCTCCTCCTCACCTACAAGACCTTCATCCGACCTCCTATGGTCTCATCACTTGGGGAGCCATAGCCCACTTCAAATCCAACCTCTACCACTCTCTCCGCTCCGTTGAACGCCGAACCGTACGCCATGCCCTCCTGCTCCCATTCCGTTTTATTTCCCTTCCCTAAACTCGACTCCTATGTCCTAATCCACTTGCAACGCACCTTCCTTCAAGCCCTCAACCGAGACCACCCCTCCCTTAACCAACTTCTACGTGACCCGCATCCCCCTTAATCACACTCCTCTACATTTTTACCTGTCCTTTTCCCCACCCTAAGGTGATGCTTAACTGTGATCTGTGACGGGGCGCCCTAAACCCTATTTTCCTCCCATTTCTCAATCCCCCACCCCCACCCAAAATATAGACAATATTATGATCTACAATAACAATTGTTATGGAAAACCTTGCATATAAATAATGTAAACAGACTCTTAAAACCAAATACGTATTTTGTAGAACATCTTGATAAAGCTTAAACTGTAAATATGAATGTACTATGAATAAAAAAAATAAAAGATAAAAATACAGGATAAAAAAATACGATTAGCCAGTAGTCCAAACTCCTTCTGTCTACTAATTTCTACACATCCCTTACCCAACTCCTAAATCCCTCACTCCAGCTTTAACCTGCCTAGATCTCCTGGCCAGAGAGAAGTCGTTACCTTCCAGGTGGCCCGCCTCACCCTTTAGGGGAGGAAGGAAAACTTAATAATAATAATAATAATAATAATAATAATAATAATAATAATAATAATAATAATAATAATAATAATAATAAAGCAGATATAGCTAGGAAAGTAATAAAATACTTATTATGCTTAAGAAGGAGAGAAGGACGAGAAATATTGAATTTAGCATGCAACACCAGGTGAAACATTTAATTTTTTTTGCTAGTTGCTTTACGTCGCACCGACACAGATAGGTCTTATGGCGACGAGGGGACAGGAAAAGCCTAGGAATGGGAAGGAAGCGGTCGTGGCCTTAATTAAGGTACAGCCCCAGCATTCGCCTGGTGTGAAAATGGGAAACCACGGAAAACCATCTTCAGGGCTGCCGACAGTGACCCATTTAAATTATAGACATGATACATGATACTTTTGGGCTTATGCCGTGACAAGAAAATAAGGTGAAATTCTTTATGTTTCGCAGAGAACTGTGCTCTGCGTCCTCAGAAGAAATCTCGACTGTCCACGAGAAAGGCTCCTTAAACAACGACTCTTTGAATTTAGACGCTATAATAGAAGTGGAAATGGTACGTTAATTCGCCACCAGATGGCTCCCAGGACGTGGCAAAGCGTTGGCGTTCGAAGCGGAAGCTGACCGAACCATCAGAAAACGGTCTAAGCGGTTCACGTAACGTGTGTACGTAACATATGACTTTGACAGGTGTATGATATAGACACAAGCCTGTAATGAAACATCTGGCGACGAGGAACGTACGAATTTGGAAAGCCTTTCTCATTGACAGTCGAGATTTCTTCTGAGGACGTAAAGAATTTCACCTTATTTTCTTGACACGGCATAAGCCCAAAAGCCTATACAGTATCATGTCTATAAGTACGGGTCGTGAAAGCACCAGTGGCTAACGAAAATGAAATGAATGCTCGACAGAATACGAATGGGAGACTACGGGGGAGAAGAGAGATAAGAAATTCAGTAAGAAAGTAACGATTAGAGTGAAGGATGTTAAGAAGCAGATGCTTATGGCAGAATGTAACACTAAAAAAAATTTATTGGAATTCTGTAAAATTGTCTAAAATACCCCCATACGGTAAGAAAGCCTTTCAAACAGATAAATAAGATGTATGGTGTGCTGGCTAATGGGGATATACAAAAATAAAGATCTGAGATAGGGGGGGGGGGGAATAAATAATGAAAATCGGTCGAGCACTCACCATACAGTTATTTTCTCCACGTAATCCCCACAAGGTAAGGATAAAAAATAGTGTGCCATTTCACTGTTCTCAATGGACTGATTGGAACGAAAATGGAGTCTAAGCCGTGAGAACGTCAGTAATAAGACATCAAAGCATTCCTAAATGTCAAAGGAATAATGTTTTCGTCAGGTACTTGAGGAGAAAGAACCATGGAAGGCAGTGACAAAGAAAGACGCGAGAAGATTGTTAAAATTTATTATTGGAAAATAACATTCGATTCGCACTGAAGGTACAGAAGTAGAATATTCTTCTTCTTCTTCTAGAATGGTGTGGTTGGACTCATTTGTTATCGTCCAGTCACGAAGAAGTAGAATGTCACTCAAGACTGCTGAAGAGGAAGGATAATATCAACGAAGCGAAAGTTAAAGACGCAAATATTATAAAAATAATTGTCTACGAGTTATTTGCGAGACACTGACGTTGAAGGATATTCAGATCCGTAAAAAAATATATATATATTCCAGCAGACAGAAAGACTTCCGCATTACTACGTCACATTTTCCTCGCAAGACGACGTGTTAGCCGACGGAGCTTATTTTAGGAAGCTACATAATAATAATAATAATAATAATAATAATAATAATAATAATAATAATAATAATAATAATAATAATAATAACAAGAGCGCAAGACAGAGAAAATCTAATATCTTAGTCAAATTGAAATATTCACATACATACTGCAAATCCTAAAGCATTATAAAATATTATTTTAGAGAAGCAGTACTCTTTATTATCCATAGATTATAGCAGGCTGTGGCCGTAAGATGACGAAACTAACTATGCTGACGTATTATTATGTTCTAACTGCGCAAGAGGCCGAAGACATCATGCACTAAAGAAGCGGAGGAAGAGCTACCTAGGTTATGGCGACACGAGATGACAAATCCAGCCTATGATGACCGGCAACGACCCGAGATTGTCCCAGATGTTCCCAAAAGGATGAGGGAAATGCCGTGAACCAAGCCCGCATGTCTAACCACCAAGACATGTGATGACAACGAGGGAGTACGGAGAAAGATAAGTCATTATAGTCATTAATGTAAATGATATTTGTTTTCTTTTGGAGAGTGGTATGCTATATTTTTATTCTCATCTATCAAAAGTGAATGAAGTGCTATCTTAAATATTACCAAAGAAGTGATGTTAATGAGAAGACAACTCGCATAGGTATGTTAGAGGTTAGTAGGTACTCATCTGACATAAATATCAAATCCATTATGTAGGAAGCAGTTAACCAGTGATGATTTAATATTCCGCTCGCAATGCTGGCAGTATTGAGTAAGAGGAGGTTAAGATAATCTCAATGTGAATACAATACGACATTGTGGTAAACATCAGGTGTGTTTTAGAACAGGTGACGTGAAGTTAAGAGGAAATGAGATCTATGTTGGATTTTGATAACTCGCTAGAAAAAATGATATTTTATGGAATTGTTGAAAGATTGAGAACATAATAAGATAATCGAATGGATGATTGATGATGATAGTATGGTATACGTCAAGTTGAAATGAATTAATGTGTCTATGGTAATGTGAAGTGTAATATGAGATTAATAATGTGAAGTGAATGATTTATATGCGAATAATGGTATGAGAAGATGATGAATAGTGTTGGTGATGATTATTGCTTCGTTGTAGATGAAGTTATGGTTTAGTTTAGTGACGATATTATTTCAATTTACGTATTTTGAGATGGAAGAAGGCTATGATTTGTTCTCAATTGCCCCTTAATCTTTGGATAATCCATATATAGCGTTGATTACGATCTTAATAATGTTCCTATGTCGACATTTACCTAGTACATCATCAAATAATTCCTGATAATAGGAGTGGCACAGAAGTAGCCTATACTTAGACTATATGTTTCTTCTAACCACAAGTATTCTTACTTATATTAGGAAATCTAGGAAGCTTACTGTAGTACATTAATTGATATCACTGGTAACTGTTCTTTAAAACTGAAGGCTATTAGTAATTGATAGTATCTTCTTACAAGCTAGATCACCTGATATCCAGCATAATTGTGTTAAATGACCGTCAAATATGGATGATAGCACAGTATTACGACATGTATAATCACTATATGAGCACTTAAATTAATTTATAGCCACCTCAAGTGAACAATTTGAGTAAATATTAGTTATGATGTTTCAGTCATATTATTTTTAAGGATATAATGACTTAATGAATTACCTTTCTTCCCGTAAGAAATGCGACACGAAGAATTTTGAATGAATGTTGGGAAAGTGTAACACATGTGAACCATGTTAAATAATTTAATTTTTTTTAGAAAATATTTTCTCACCACCAAGTTGTTGTCAATAATTGAGCATGAACAGCAACATCCAAGTGAGTCTATCGTACTGTGAGGTAATTAATGTTTGAAAAAAGTTAGTAAGATTTTAGGAACAATTTCATGCGATGATTGATAAGATGAAAGATGAGATTCTAATTTTATTTGTGATTTAATCAGACGTTGGAATCTGCGTCCGACACATTTAATAGCTCTCAGTCAATATTGTAAATATTATAATATGATGTAATTTTCTTTATTCAGTTAGAGATCTCTAATTTTAATGCATTTCGAAGATTAATTGATGAAACACGAAGTCAACTATTCCTTATTTACCTTTTCAAGAAATAATTCATAACATACCAAGTATTTTCTTCAATTTCTACTTTAGTTTTAAATAAATATTATATTGTAAAACTTAATTCCTCTTTTAATGACTTCTTAGGATAAGGATCTAGTTATAAGTGATGATTGTTTGAATATTATTCTAGTTGTAAGTGATGATTATTTGCATATTTTGTGGGTCGAATGCGAACACTAACTGAATTACGGGTAGGAGACGTCCACTACGTAGGTTAGGTTAGGTTAGGTTAGGTTAGGTTAGGTTAGGGTTTTCTGCTAGTATAATCTGGTGATCTTTTCTCGAATGCGGGATCCATAGCCCATAAATTTTAAGTATCGAGAAGTTAATAGAATATTCGAGCTAGCCTGGATCTCATGCGACTCGATCTGGACGCATGAACGACACAATAGAAAGAGAAAAATAATTTTATACAATTGTTAAACTATTAAATAAGGAGTGGCTCGCCCTTGAATTTTACGTTCGCATAGGTGCCCGTTAATGTTTGCTTAATCATTTCAGTTCTTTTGACGTCTACTCGGAATTCTACCCGTATGTCGAAGAGCAGTCCCTGTCAACCGAATAATATGCTTTTTTGAAGTCTACAAAGACAACAGCTAAATCTTTGGAGATGTGCTCTCTTCAGGCTCCAGATCTGCTCCACGTATTGCACAGGATAGGGTGGCATGGAGAACAGCATCAAACCAGTCTATGGACTGATGACTCAGAAAACAACAAGAACAGCATTACTATTATTATTATTATTATTATTATTGTTACGGAGATATCCGTGGTAGGTAGAGGTGAAAGAAGGTGCGGGTGTGAATGGGTTTCAAGCTACGAAATTAACGTGCAATGTAAAATTAATTTAAAATTTAACTAGGTTATATTTTCTTTTCAAAAACAAGAGATAACAATCATAACAGGTACAGAGTAGCAAAAAAGTAGGTACAATATTACTGGATTCGGGCTCAGTGCCCTTACTTCATAACTCTTGGGCAATCAGCCCCGCCTTACTCCAAAAAAAAAAAAATTAGCCAAGGGGCAGAAAACCCCATTCATGCCCAGGAGCACTGGCTCCAAACATTACACATAAAGCCTGCACGAGGCATACAGAAACAAATTTCAAAGAGCGATCCGCTCTCAAAATTGTAAGCCTATCACAAGGCCACACCAAACTCTACCTTCAAGCTGTCCTCTAAGGACGTATTCACAGGGGTAAAATACCCAACATACGGAGGTCTATTACATGAAAAGAAGGTTGATTACATGACCTCTAAAATAACAATTTGAGAGGAGGCGATCTTGCACTCCTAATACACTTTGTTTTTAAAACCTAATCTGGCTCTGGGCCGCTAACGCAAGGGCTAATCCCATACTACAGAGGTGACTTAGAGAAGAACACTTTACATTACATAAACGAAGAATAGTTTGAGAAAATAAGTTCACCTCAAAACAAATGTGAGTGGGAGCTCGAGAGGGTTAGCACTCTCTATCCCAATATGTAGCTTTACAAGAAAAAGATGAAAAGAGTAATTACATTTTAGGAAAAGGTTACATGATGGAAATGCTTCGAACCCGCCGCGAGTGTTAAACTGCCGACCTAGCAAGAAAAGAAGTTATTAATAGGCCATTACCTGGTGTTGAACGGCTGAAGAAGAAAGAGGCGCTTCCTGCCTCCTGCTATGTACTTAATACACTGAAAGATGGAACAGAAGTGGCCCGGAGACCCCAAAATCAGCAGTTTATATACTCTCGCGGAAGTTTCTAGGCGTTAGGGGAATGAAAACACCCGCCCACAATGTTTTTATTGGATAGGACCCCGCAACAGATACAAGTTGGGGGAAGATACACCAGATTGGTCAGAAATTACTAAAAGAAATTCGGGATTGGATAAATCTAAAACAAGGGGAAAAAGAGGGGTATACAGCCAACTTAAACAATAACAGAAAGAAATTTAACAAGAAACAAACTTTTGAAATAAAAATTTCTCCAACAAAATAGTTCTTTGACTCCGCACTAGGGTGCGCTATTGTTGATCTTCAGTAGTGTCCTCTAGAAGAGAAAGTTCACACTTCTTACTTCAAGCGAAACAAAAACACATCAAAAGTGACACAGTTCAAAAACTCAAAATTGTCCACGTGGTGACATCTTCTGAGAAAGTAGAGAATTAATAGAATAGATAAAGTTCAACCTTCCTCCAGAAGAGGAGTTTCAACTGGCGCAACTTTTAAATAAACGGTGTAGAGGTGTACCGCCCGGTACAGACCTCCCCCCCCAAGAGTTCCTCCAGGGGTGACACATGAAATCAGTTTGAAACAAAGTCCAAGTAATGATGTTGATACGAAGATAGATAGCAGAAGCATTTACAAGATTTCTTAATTCAGTTTCAAAATGTTGTTGTTGCAGGTGAATGAAAGTCTTTATGTTTGTAGAATTTGAATTTCTGAAGATAAACTTTTAATACTTAAAGGTGAAGAAAAATTTTGCAATGTCCACCAAATATTGTTGTTGAATTCCCAAGTGTAGTTATTGCTTATGGTGACTGTCCATGTAGTTGATGTAGATTGAGTCGGATGGCCAGACCGGCCGTTGCAGCTTGCGTCCAACGGAGGCCGCTCGGACCCCTCAAGTACCCTGAGATACCGCTCGCCAGCACTATGAGGGGAGCAGAGGTGTTGAAGTACGCCGCGCCCGCGGTGAACAGATACAGGCTGCGGGCATGTAGCAGGTCGTGCGCCGCACATCAGCCTTGGCCGGGAGGAGAGCTCCGGCTCGCCGTGCACATGTCGTCCTCGCTGGAGAGGAGGGGGCCCATCCCCCTCCCCAGTCGCTGCACGGCGCTGCGCGACTGCGGGGGCGCTGAAACATTAAAGCTAGGCGGCAGAATTGTGTTGGACAATCATCTTCTTTGAGGGTACAGGCTTGTGGAGAGGTTGAGGGGCCAGCGGCGTGTAGATATCCATGGCATTTACTATTATGAAGCCACAGTGTAAGGTGGAGCAGGAGACGGGAGCGTGGTAATGGCCGTGGCAAGAACAGGATGGCAGTTTAACGGGTCGGGGCAGGTTTTACACAAGGCTTACATCTAAAACCAAAATATTACAGAAGGGGCAGAATGCCTTAAAAGTGAAACTCAAAAAAAAATATAACCTTCATATCCTTTCAAAATAATATGAAGCAAGTTAACACAGAAATTACACCGGTTTCACCTGGGACAGGTGAACTCTAAATATCCTCTCGGTGGCTGGATTACTTAGCAATAAGGTAACCGGCGTAAGAAAATCGAGAATGATACAAGGCCCATGAAATCTGGGGGCAAGCTTGCCCGCGGGAACAAAATTTTTGACCATAACCTGGTCACCTACCTTCAAAGTGGTGGGTCTCCGTCCACGATCATACCTTTCCCTAACCTTTTCATGAGATACTTTAAGATTAGCTTTAGCCTTCTTCCAAAGATCTTTAATGTTGTCCGGATCTATTGTCTCGGGCAGAATGTCATTCAGAGACCAGAGGTTAGAGAGCGGCGTGTTGGGAACGAACTTAAACATCAAAGAAGCTGGAGTAAATTTGTGTGATTCATGAACCGCCGAATTCAAAGCAAAAGCTAACCAATGCAGGGACGTGTCCCACCTGGAAGGATCTTCATGATGATAGGCAATGAGTGCGGACCTGAGATTACGGTTAACCCGTTCAGCCAGAGATGGTTGAGGGTAATAAGCAGAAGTAGTTACATGAGAGATGGACAAGTCAAAACAGAATTTACGAAATAAATTTGATGTGAACGCCTTAGCATTATCAGATACAATATATTGACACGGACCAAAAGAAGCAAAAATAGAATTTAAGCAAGTAATGGTTGACTGAGCGGTAGCCAGCTTAGTCGGAAATAACCAGGAAAATCTTGTAAAACCATCTACACACACAAAGATGAACTTGTTGGCATTGCCCTTTGACTGGGGGAAGGGTCCCACATAATCAATATACAGGCGTTCCATGGGGCGCGACGCTTGATGAGAAGACAAAAGGCCTACTTTAGTGGACATGGTGGGTTTACTGATCAAACAAGATTTACAAGCTTTTACAAGTTCCCGAATTTCACCGTCCATACCTTTCCATATGAACATTTCACGAATCTTTTCACGAGTTTTAAAGATTCCAAGATGCCCCCCCAATGGGGTCTCATGATAGTATTTGAAGATCATAGGTACAAGAACCGCTGGAACAACAACTTTCATCAACTTATCATGCCTCGAAGGGCAACATAGAACACCATTCCTCAGAACATAAGGGACGACATGTTCCCCAGAAGAAAGGGTTTCCATTATCGGAGCCAGCGTCGGATCTTCACGTTGGTATTTCTCGATATCCCTAAAGAGCATGGGAGCATCTGTTAGGATGGCATTAACCTCAGATAGTATGGACTCGGAAGGTGATGAACTGTCGACAGGTTCATGGGTCTCGACGTCGTTAGAAAACATACGGCTGAGTCCATCAGCAACAACATTTTCAGTACCTCTGATATGTCGTACATCGAATTGGAAGGCAGAAATACGGATGGCCCAACGGGCTATACGACCAGTACGACGCGGCCTACCTAAGACCCAGCTTAAGGCTTGATTATCTGTCTCCAAGTCGAATTTGACATGTTCCAGATAGAGACGGAACTTTTCTAAGGCAAATAAAACTGCCAAACCTTCAAGCTCATATATGGAGTACTTTGCTTCTTGAGCCGAGAGAGTCCTAGATGCATAGGCGATGGGGCGCCTCCCTAGTTCAGTCTCTTGAAGAAGGACTGCAGCTACCGCCGACGACGACGCGTCGGTTTGGACGATGAATTTCTTCGAGAAATCAGGCATAGCAAGTACAGGGGCATTACAGAGAGCTAATTTAAGGTCTTCAAAAGCGGCTTGTTGAGACGGTCCCCACTCGAATTTGATGCCTTTCCTACGGAGAAGGTTTAAGGGCGCCGCTCTATTAGCAAAATTAGGAATGAACTTCCTGAAGAAATTCACCATGCCAATGAACCTGGCGATACCTTTAATGTCCTTGGGAGGTTTAAAATCACGGATGGCCTGTGTTCTAGAATGATCGACTGCTACACCATCAGGTGACACAATATGCCCTAGGAATGACATAGAGGGCTTAGCAAAGGCAACCTTGGACAACTTAACAGTTAACCCAGCCTTACGAAGGCGATTGAGAACTTCTCGCAAATGATCTAGATGTTCTTCAAAGGTTTCGGAAAATACGACGACATCATCCAAGTAGTGATATAAGTACTCAAATTTGATGTCGGAAAAGACCCTATCTAGTAGCCTAGTGAGCACAGCTGCCCCCGTGGGGAGCCCGAAAGGCACGCGGTTGTATTCATATAAATTCCAGTCCGTGGCAAACGCTGTAAGATGTTTAGACTCTTCGGCAAGGGGAATTTGATTATAGGCCTGATTCAAGTCCAAGATGGTGAAGAACTTGGCCTTACGAAACCATGAAAAGCAAGAATGAAGGTCGGGAAGGGGCACAGATTGCAACACCACCTTCCGATTGAGAGCCCTGTAATCAATGACAGGCCTGAAGCCTCCTTGGGGTTTCGGGACTAGAAAAATAGGCGAAGAATACGCTGACTTAGAGGGCCTAATAATACCATCCTTCAACATCTGATCGATGATTTCTTTCAGAGCCTTCATTTTAGGTGGAGATAGCCTATACGGTGGAAAACGGACAGGAATCGAATCCGTGACCTCAATTTTGTATTCAATAAGGTCAGTAACACCAAGAGTATCAGAGAACACCTCGGGAAACGACTGACACAGTTTCCGAATACTATCAGCCTGCTCCTCAGGTAGATGTCTAAGGTCTAACAACATCTCATCCTGGGTAGGCGAAATAGATGAACATGATACAGAATTACACTTTAACAAGGGAATTCTACAATTGGACGCAAATTTGAATGTGCACGACCTACTCTGGAGATCGAGCACAAGACCAGTGTGAGAAATGAAGTCCGCTCCCAATATGATGGGGCAAGACAAACGCTTGGCCACAAACAATTTGATCTTCCATGTAAATTTAAAAACCCGAATTTTGACATGTAAGGAACCGAGAATTTCTAATGGAGATGAATTAGCCGAAACATATTTAACAGGAGATGAGTCATAGTCAGGGAGTTTACAAACAGATTTCAATTTAGAATACCAATCAGCCGAAATAATGGAACAAACACTGCCTGAATCTAAGAGAGCTGTTATAGGCTCGTTATTTAACTCAATCTTAAGAAAAGGAACAGGTGCGGGGGTATCCGCCGCAATCCTAAGACACTCTTTAGGGCATTCAAAAGATGAATTTGAAGGCTGGTCGTTCTCTGCATTTACAACCTGTTTACTAGGGGCTAAGTCTCGGGAAGATGGATTAGTCGGCTCAGCCGACGCCACTAGTCACTTTTTATTATTGGCATAGCTGGAATTTGCACCAGAAGTTGAGCAGGAGGGGGTGCTATTTGAGCTTGGGCAATTCTTGGCGATATGTGAGAAGGCCCCACACTTAAAACAGCCTTGTGATGACCCTGCTCCATTCCTTGTCCCACTTGACTTGATCAGAGGACACTTATTCCGCAGATGGTCAGGCGACCCGCAAGCATAACATTTACGGGGATTGACTGGTCGGCGAGGTGGAGGCCGAGTGTTACTAAAGGAAGGCGGGGGTTCTTTCGCGACACGCAAAGAATCGGCGTATCTAACTCCTTCCGCTGAGACGGCCAATGCTTCAAGTTCAGAGAAGGTTTGCGGACACGCCGCGAAACACAAATATGACCTGTAGGATGGCGAAATACCTTCTACAATAGCCTGCACAATCTGATCTTCAGGAAAGTGCAGAGCAAACACCCTAGTGTAGAATTTGATATCTTGAATGAAATCAGCCAACTTTTCATCCAAGCGCTGTACACGGTAATAGTACTTCTGAATCAGGGAGGACCTGGCCCTAGCCGGGATGAAGTTAGCTAGCAAATGGGCATGGAAATCCTCAATAGATGATTGCTCGGCAATGGCTCTTACGATTTTATCAGAGAGAATACCAATAGCATACGGATAGATAATTTGCAAAATTTGACATGGCGAAAGAGAAAAAACAAGAGCATGATCCTGAAATTCCACTAGAAATCTTAAAAATGAAATTACATCACTGGTGGTGTTGACGGAAAACTTAGAGATACCTCTAAGCAACATTGCCAATGGATGAGGCAAGCTACTGAACCCAGGTGACATAGTCGTTAAAGGTTTCAATGGCAAAGAAGTTAATTCAGAGCGGATGTTACCCAATGACGCACGGCGTTCAGATTCGTTGTTCGATGGGGCAGAGATAGTTTGAGCAGCAACGGTTATCCTATTGACTTCTCCCTGAGAAGGCTCTTCCTCGTTACCTACATTCACCGTGGCGGGTTGATCAGTTTTGGGAGGAACTTCGCCGGTTAGCAATTGAGTGACCTTATTAGACAATTCAGAAATAGTTTCAAGGAGCGTATTAGCGTCCTTCCTCTGAACGTCATTCACCTTTAGAGACAACAGATCATTAACTCTATTTGCAAAGTGATACAGCCTGCCTTGCACACGCTTAATTTGATTAGGAGACGGATCGTTTTCATCAAAAAAGCTGACTACAGATGCTAGCCCAGTAATATTCTCGACGATCGTGGAAAGAGAGTCATCAATTTCTTTCTCTCCCAAATTGGGGATGGAAATGGGCAAATCAAGGGACTCTCTAAGCTTGTTGGTGTCGATTGCAACCGTACCTCCAGATTGCACATTTCTGATAGTTAACTCGTATATCAACTCCTCTTTGCGCAAGTAGTTAAGGAGGAGAACATCGCGAGGGCCGGGCATGATGACAGAACAATTTTGAAAAACTCAAAAAATTCCAGCAACTGAGAAAATTATTAGAGTTCGAATCAAAGCAATGTTTAGCCGTCAAAAGGGGCTAAATTGAGACCCATTCAACCACGCTCTGCTACCACTTGTTACGGAGATATCCGTGGTAGGTAGAGGTGAAAGAAGGTGCGGGTGTGAATGGGTTTCAAGCTACGAAATTAACGTGCAATGTAAAATTAATTTAAAATTTAACTAGGTTATATTTTCTTTTCAAAAACAAGAGATAACAATCATAACAGGTACAGAGTAGCAAAAAAGTAGGTACAATATTACTGGATTCGGGCTCAGTGCCCTTACTTCATAACTCTTGGGCAATCAGCCCCGCCTTACTCCAAAAAAAAAAAAATTAGCCAAGGGGCAGAAAACCCCATTCATGCCCAGGAGCACTGGCTCCAAACATTACACATAAAGCCTGCACGAGGCATACAGAAACAAATTTCAAAGAGCGATCCGCTCTCAAAATTGTAAGCCTATCACAAGGCCACACCAAACTCTACCTTCAAGCTGTCCTCTAAGGACGTATTCACAGGGGTAAAATACCCAACATACGGAGGTCTATTACATGAAAAGAAGGTTGATTACATGACCTCTAAAATAACAATTTGAGAGGAGGCGATCTTGCACTCCTAATACACTTTGTTTTTAAAACCTAATCTGGCTCTGGGCCGCTAACGCAAGGGCTAATCCCATACTACAGAGGTGACTTAGAGAAGAACACTTTACATTACATAAACGAAGAATAGTTTGAGAAAATAAGTTCACCTCAAAACAAATGTGAGTGGGAGCTCGAGAGGGTTAGCACTCTCTATCCCAATATGTAGCTTTACAAGAAAAAGATGAAAAGAGTAATTACATTTTAGGAAAAGGTTACATGATGGAAATGCTTCGAACCCGCCGCGAGTGTTAAACTGCCGACCTAGCAAGAAAAGAAGTTATTAATAGGCCATTACCTGGTGTTGAACGGCTGAAGAAGAAAGAGGCGCTTCCTGCCTCCTGCTATGTACTTAATACACTGAAAGATGGAACAGAAGTGGCCCGGAGACCCCAAAATCAGCAGTTTATATACTCTCGCGGAAGTTTCTAGGCGTTAGGGGAATGAAAACACCCGCCCACAATGTTTTTATTGGATAGGACCCCGCAACAGATACAAGTTGGGGGAAGATACACCAGATTGGTCAGAAATTACTAAAAGAAATTCGGGATTGGATAAATCTAAAACAAGGGGAAAAAGAGGGGTATACAGCCAACTTAAACAATAACAGAAAGAAATTTAACAAGAAACAAACTTTTGAAATAAAAATTTCTCCAACAAAATAGTTCTTTGACTCCGCACTAGGGTGCGCTATTGTTGATCTTCAGTAGTGTCCTCTAGAAGAGAAAGTTCACACTTCTTACTTCAAGCGAAACAAAAACACATCAAAAGTGACACAGTTCAAAAACTCAAAATTTTCCACGTGGTGACATCTTCTGAGAAAGTAGAGAATTAATAGAATAGATAAAGTTCAACCTTCCTCCAGAAGAGGAGTTTCAACTGGCGCAACTTTTAAATAAACGGTGTAGAGGTGTACCGCCCGGTACAATTATTATTATTATTATTATTATTATTATTATTATTATTATTATTATTATTATTATTATTATTATTATTATTATTATTATTCAACGTTAGAAAATGTGATAGGGGGTCTTACATTTCTCTTGCGATAGGGGGACCAAGAAAGAACTGATTTGGCCTCCGCTGTGTGTGTGTGTGTGTGTGTGTGTGTAGGGGCTGCCTGGCCGAGGCGGTAAAGGCGTGCTCGTTTCGCCCGGAAGGACGTGGGTTCGAATCCCCGTCAGGAAGTAGTAAAATTTAAGAAACGAGATTTCCACTTCCGGAGCTGCACATGGCCCTGAGGTCCACTCAGCCTGCACCAAAAATGAGTACCAGGTTAATTCCTGTGGGCAAAGGCGGCCGGGCATAGAGCTAACCACTCTACCCCAACAAGTGCCGAGGTTACGGATAGTGGAAGCCTTTACCTTCCACCCCTCCAAGGGCCTTCATGGCCTGTATGGAGATGACTTTGTTTACTTTGCTTCTTTGTGTGTGTGTGTGTGTGTGTGTGTGTGTGTGTGTGTGTGTGTGTGTCACTGAGGAATCTTGAATAATAATCATTCTCTGTAAAAAACGTGACTCAAAGTTAATGAATGATACTGTATGTGAACAGGAAAAGTTAGTCAACCGATTAATTCTAGAAGTAATCAATGATAAAAAATGTCTTGTCTATAAAGGTGCTCTAACAACGTTACCACTCTCAGATAAAACTCTCGATAAGATGATAACGTATGAAATGAGTCGAGCAGTCGCCATATATATTTTTTTTTTTATCCACGTAGTCCCCACGAGATAATGATCATAAAAATTTCGCCACGAGATATCTTACGAGGCCACCGTATAAGGTTAGCATCAGGAAGGGCATCCGGCTGTAAAACAGAGCCAAATCCCTACGTGTGACATAGTTCGCACCCGTGACCCCATAGGTCTAGATGTGGGGAAAAGCGGTAGTAGAAGAAGAAGAAGAAGAAGAAGAACAAGACGAATAAAAAGAGATGTCTGTAATTATATGTCCGTCTCTGTGGTGTAGTGGTTAGTGTGATTAGCTGCCACCCGCGGAGGCCCGGGTACGATTCCCGGCTCTGCCACGAAATTTGCAAAGTGGTACGAGGACTGGAACGGGGTCCACTCAGCCTCGGGAGGTCAACTGAGTAGAGGTGGGTTCGATTCCCACCTCAGCCATCCTGGAAGTGGTTTTCCGTGGTTTCTCACTTCTCCTCCAGGCAAATACCGGGATGGTACCTAACTTACGGCCAAGGCCGCTTCCTTCCCACTTCCTTGCCTGTCCTTTCCAATCTTCCCATCCCTCCAAAAGGCCCCTGTTCGGCATAGCGGGTGAGGTGCTGGTCATTCTCCACAGTTCTATCTCCCGACCCAAAGTCTGAAGCTCAAGGACAATACCCTTCAGGTGGTAGAGGTGGGATCCCTCGCTGAGTCCGAGAGAAAAACCGACCCTTGAGGGTAAACAGATTAAGAAAGAAAGAAAGAAAGAAAGAAAGAAAGAAAGAAAGAATTATATAAAGTATATTGGATATGGTATACTTGCACTTCAAAGGTCGTAGGTAATCATTAATTCCTGGCCTTCCTTCGGTAGAGAAGTGTTGATACGTTCCTTACTCGTTGACTAAATTTACAAACATATATAAAACTGCATTTAACTTAAAAAATCTGAATATCTGCATTTGACATGAAAATTATGAAAATTAATATTCATTAAATAAAATACACGATCATCGAACCCTGGACTCACACTTACTTCTTACCTGCTTACTTACACATACGTTATTTGAAGGGCGCCAGCTACCACTCAGTGCAGCAATAATAGAATGAGATTCTTGACTATCTCTAGGGTGTGGGGTAATAAGCTTACTTTTGACAACATACCATATAAGTTCTGGGAAAACGATATTGGCGTTCGGTTTCCCCATTAATTTTGAGATTAAGATATTTTACTGTCATTGAAATAAAACTATGAATTCGTTTGATAGAACAAAATATATTCTTTAAATAATATATAAAAAATAGTGAGTCTTGTTGCGATAAAACAGATGAGAATATGAAATTATGACATTGCAACTAAAAGAAACTAGGCATGAATTTGAATTCTTCTTGAGCGAACATTTAACAATTTATACAAAATATATCCCTCACTGTTTCACTTGACTGTACCTTCAACACTTTGAGTGTAATTACGACGTATTCCTTAAATCTGGTGTTTATTGTAGATATGGCACGCCTAATTTGGTGATACAGCCTTGTGACTGCTTCTTTCCCATATCATCTGACTTCTTTGTAAATCAATATGGTATTACCTCATGGCAGGTGGTATCCCTCTCTGACTCCATGACTCTTCAACTAAGTGACCGACCAACATTGGCCTCACTCTCTCAATGACCAATAATTAATGGCTCACTGAGTCTTCTCCATCTCTCGTTCACACTCGTTGACTGACCGACTGAGGCCTCTTCATCTCGTAGACTTCTTCACTGTTCAGCTTCCGTTTAACTAATGACTGACGCTACAATATGCAGCCACCCTTTATAGACGTTGGTTGACACAGCTACGTAATCTCCAGAAATAACAATGAAATACTCCCACAACGCCTCAAACTGTTGCATGTAATGGTGAAGTCCCCCGGGGCGACTGAGTCTCTGAGCGCATTGCTAAAAGCTCACGATGACGTAGCCATGACGTAGCAATGACTTGGCAGAATCGCCAGCAGTATAGCACAATATAACAACGTCACATCCACATCTGATACATCGAAACTCTCACTGTACAGGTATTTCATGTTAATCTACATATACGTGTATATGCATACACTCAATTACAAATACGCAAGCGACAAGCATTGCATAATGGAATTGAATAATAATTATAACAAAATAATAGTAATCTCACAGATAAAATAATAATAATGCGCAGGGAGAAACGGGCCTATGACAAAAATAGACTCATAGAAATCGAACAAGATTTCCTTAGAAACAACTCCAGGAATTTCTACAAGACCTTCCGTGAGAATTTATCTAGTTATCAACCACCATCTTTATGTTTCCGTCGAGCAAATGGAACATTAGAAACGAACACCAAAGAGAACTGCACCATTCTAGCCGACTACTTCCGAGACCTCCTCAATTGTGATCCTCCAAAGGAAAGACTGAACTTTGAAAAGCCCATGCCCAACCCCGATTCACAGCCACCGACAATACAGGAAACAGCAGAGATCATACGATCGCTTAAAAATAATAAAGCTCCTGGAGAGGACGGCATCACTGCGGAGATGTGTAAACTTGGAGATGATCTTGTAAGCAAAATTCATGCAATCCTAGTAGAAATATGGGAAACGGAAATGATTCCACAGGATTGGAAGTGTGCATTAATACACCCATTGCACAAGAAAGGTGACAAGGCAGATCCAAACAACTATAGAGGCATATCTCTACTGCCAATCGCATACAAAATTCTTTCCAAAGCTCTCTTGAACCGGTTAGAAAAACAGACAGATCACCTGATTGGCGAGTACCAAGCGGGTTTCAGGAAAGGTCGATCATGTACAGAACAAATATGGAACTTGAAGACGATATTAAGGATTCGCCGAAGTGCCAGCACGATCGTCACCTTTGTGGATTTTAAGAAGGCGTATGACTCTGTGGACAGACAGACTGTATTTGATACTCTAGAAGAACTCAGAGTGGACAAGAAGACCAGAGCACTTATCCAGCAGACCCTCACAAACACGACTTCTAAAGTGAAATTCCTTGGAGAAATCTCTGAGCCTTTTGAAATATATACGGGCGTTCGTCAAGGTGACAGCATCTCCCCTATTCTGTTTAACTTAGTTCTAGACAAAGTTATTAGAGAGTGGAAAAAGGATATCAAGGGTGTGAACATCGGAAACTTGGGAAGCAAGGTCAAAGTGAAATGTTTAGCATTTGCTGATGATCTCGCAATCATTACTAAGACCAAGGATGAAACAAGGTATGCCATACAGAGACTACACAATATAGCATCAAAGGCAGGCCTCCAGATATCCTACGAGAAAACCAAGTTCATCGAAAATCTACGTCAAAATAGCAAAAGAACTCCGCTAGAGATGGAAAACGGCACAATTTCACAGGTGCCCTCCTTCAAATACCTTGGAGAAATTATACTACCATCAGGATTAGACAGTAGTGCCAATGTAGAAAGAAACACCAAACTACATAAGGCATACAGACTGACGTGGAATTACTACAACAAAAGAGTCATATCGCGTAATGCAAAATTACGACCCTACAAGACAGTTGTATTGCCCGAAGCTTTATATGCCTCAGAAACCATATGCTTAGGTGGTCACTCTAAAATTACAGAAATTGAAAAGCAGGAGCGGAAAATTCTCAGGAAAATTTATGGTCCTACGAGAGAAAATGGAATGTGGATTAAGAGGAGAACAGCGGACCTCTACTCCTTCACCGACAGGTTTACTGATGCCGTACGGAAAAGGCGCCTTAATTTCTATGGCCATATCTACAGAATGAACAGCGACAGACTAACTAAAAGATTATTCAAAGTAATCAACTCAAAGAATATCAAAATAAAATGGCTAGAAGAAACTAAGGCGGACCTCCAAGAAATAAATATCACAGACGACATCATGGAAAATCGTGGAGCTTTTAGAATAAAAGTAGCCAATCATAAATTTAGGGAGAAACCAAAAAAAAAAAAAACTGGTAGGAAGTGGTCGACAGAACGCAAGATGCAACACAGTGCATTCATGAAGAGATTTTGGGAGGATAAGAAGGCACAAACCATCAAACCAACTAACAAGTTCAAACGCGCCCTATGAATGGGCATAACGAAGAAAGAAATAATAATAATAATAATAATAATAATAATAATAATAATAATAATAATAATAAGCCAGATGCAATAATAATAATAATAATAATAATAATAAAATACAGATATTACCTTGTAACGGGATTTGAACCGTTACAGTGTGAAACTCTATTATTGGCGTTTACTGGAAAACATGCTTCTGGCACTTGCCCTTGCTATCTCTTGCAATACCGTGATAAGCTTCTCGCAATAAACCTGCACCATTTTAAAAGAAAATAGTTTCAGCAATGAATATTGGTACCAAAATATCATATTCTAGTTAGAAAGTGATACTTAATTGATGTGTAGTGCACTTGTAATCGTATTATGTACAAATTTTGCTGAACATTTAACTTCTGTCACACATTTATTATCTAAGATATAATTCTAAAAGAATTTCATTGTATAACATCCACCTGTTCACTACACGTTTACTAAATAGCAAATGTGTATTGAACAGGTGGACGTTATACAAATAAATTCTTTTAGAATTTTATCTTTTATTTATTGCCTTTTTGTCTTCTTCCTCTTTATCTGTTTACCCTCCAGGGTCGCTTTTTCCCTCGGATTCAGCGGGGGATCCCACCTCTACCGCCTCAAGGACAGTGTCCTGGAGCTTAAGACTCTGGGCCGGGGGATACAACTGGGGAGGATGACCAGTACTTCGCCCAGGCGGCCTCACCTGCTATGATGAACAGGGGTCTTAGTGGGGGATGGGAAGATTGGAAGGGATAGACAAGGAAGAGGGAAGGAAGCGGCCGTGGCCTTAAGTTAGGTACCATCCCGGCATTTGCCTGGAGGAGAAGTGGGAAACCACGGAAAACCACTTCTAGGATAGCTGAGGTGGGAATCGAACCCACCTCTACTCAGTTGACCTCCCGAGGCTGAGTGGACCCAGTTCCAGCCCTCGTACCACTTTTCAAATTTCATGGCAGAGTTGGGAATCGAACCATGACCTCCGGGGGTGGCCGCTAATCACACTAACCACTACACCACAGAGGCGGACTTGCATTATGTCTACCTGCTATAATTAAATTTATATTAGTTATTCATACGTTTTTATTTTTATTTTGGCAGGTGCGATTAGAGGCGCGCAGCTGTGAGCTTACATCCGGGAGAAAGTGGGTTCGAACCCCACTATCGGCAGCCCTGAAGATGTTTCTTCCGTGGTTTCCCATTTTCACACCAGACAAATGCTAGGTCTGTCCTTTAATGAAGGACGCGGCCGCTTCCTTCCCACTCCTAGCCCTTTCCTATCCCATCGTCGCCATAAGACCTCTCTGTATAACATTCGTTATGCTCCTGCTGTATTACAAACCATATCTAGGGAATTAAGATGGGTTTACGGTCTGCCAGGGTGGTAAAGGCTCTTAGATAAGTTTTCAAATCATCTAACTGGTGATGTCACTGGAGTACCAGCTGTTGTGGAACTGTACTCTCTGACAGCTGCGCACTAAATGAGCTCCGTATGCGGACGAGTCCATATGCTGCACGCGGAACGTTCACTTCGCAAGTTGCTACGGAAGTGTTCACCAAGCGAGTGGTTGCGCGATTTGGGTCACATAGCTGTCTCCTTGCATTAGAGAGATGGTGGACTGGAACCCCACTGTCGGCAGCCCTGGATGTGGTTTTACGTGGATTCCTATTTTCACACCAGGCAAAAGTTGGAGATATGTCTTAATTAAAGCCACGGACGCTTCCTTCCCATTTCCTGTCCTAACCTATCCCATCCCCCCTGTGGATGGGGGCGGTAGAATAGCACCCACGGTATCACCTGCCTGTCGTAAGAGGTGACTAAAAGGGGCCTGAGGGGCTCCTAACTTGGGAGCGTAGGTTGGCGAATACGGGGCTTTTAACCGAGTCCTATCATTGCTTCCACTTACTTGTGCCAGGCCCTACCTTTCATCTATCCTATCCGACCTCCCTTGGTCAACTTTTGTTCTTTTCCGACCCCGATCATATTAGAGTATTCGAGACCTAGGGAGTCTTTCATTTTCACGCCCTTCATGACCTTTGTCTTTCTTTGGCCGATACCTTAATTTTCCAAAGTGTCGGATCCCCTCCTTTTTTCCCCTCTGATTAGTGTTATACATAGGATGGTTGCCTAGCTGTACTTCATCTTAAAACAATTATCACCACCACTACTCCTATCCCATCGTCGCCGTGGACCTGTCTGAGGCGGTACGACGTAAAGCAAAAAGAATATGGAATCGCAATCGAACACTTCGAGAGACGACATCCTCAGACGTGTTTCCTTGACTTTCTTTCTTGACCAGATGCGCAGCCTCTCGTATCAGACAGCCCTCATTTGTTATCACAAGACTGAGTAAAGCCGGGACCAGCCCTCAGATTGAAATGTTTGAACCAATGACATCCTAGTATGAGGCAGATACCCTACCCCTAAACCACGGGGCTGACGCCTTTCCTACCCCGCGTCGTTGGAAACCTGTATGCGCTTGTATGATGTTGAACGGCATATCTGGATGGACAGTAGTCATCTTTGCAGGCCAAAGTAATTAATGGCACAACAATTCAACAACAACAACAACAACAACAATAATAATAATAATAATAATAATAATAATAATAATAATAATAATAATACATGCATACATACATACATACATACATACATACATACATTATCATTATAGACTGTTATGCCTTTCAGCGTTCAGTCTGCAAGCCTCTGAGAATTTACTAAACGTCGCCACAATCCTCGATTTGTAACTAGTGTTGTGGCCTCATTTAGTTCTATATGTCTTATCTTTAAATCGTTAGAAACTGATAAATAATAAATAAAAATAGTAAATATAATATAATATAATATAATATAATATGTTGTTGTTGTGTTGTTTGAGTCATCAGTCCATAGACTGGTTTGATGCAGCTCTCCATGCCACCCTATCCCGTGCTAACCTTTTCATTTCTACGTAACTATTGCATCCTACATCTGCTCTAATCTGTAATATAATATAATATAATATAATATAATATAATATAATATAATATAATATAATATAATATAATATAATATAATATAATATATGTAAATGTATAAATAATAAAAATATAATAAAATAAAACAAAATAAAAACCTATATAATGAAAACCTATATAATTCAGTAACGAAGATATGAGGAAAACTTACAGTAACTTACGTAAGTTCGTTATCGGTTTGTTTATTTGTCTGGGCGAAAGAACTATATATTTGAGATAAAGCACATTTATTGCCGAATTAAACTTGTGGGTGTTTGAACAGATGCTTCTAGCAGACTTATCATGTTCTCTCCTCCAGGAATTTCGCACACTGATAAAAATAATCTTGTCGTCCGATAGCGTTACGGCTTTATGAATGGAATGACACCATATGGCTGGTTGAGAGAAAGCTTATCCCTCTAATGTCCGTCACGACTGGTCACTCGTCCAGGACGGCTTAGCGTCTGCCCTGCTGTGACCATTATTCGTATCACTGATGTCCTCTTTCTAGAATGATATTAATTCATACTTCAACAGCGTTATTGTTCTCTCGTAGAAATGATAGTTAAGTGTAAAAGCACACAATGTGTGAGAATACAAGCGTATTCGCTACAGAACTCTGTCAGAGAACAAGGCCGCTTTAGGGCGTGGTAACGACCACAAAATGTTTCACACCATCGGCACAGTCATGGTTTGGTTCGTGAAAACCAGGTACACCGGGCGACTTAGCCATGCGGTTAGGAGCACGCAGCTGTGAGCTCGCATCCGGGAGATAGTGGTTTCGAACCCCACTGTCGGCAGACCTGAAGATGGTTTTCCTTGGTTTCCCATTTTCACACCAGGCAAATGCTGGGGCTGTACCTTAATTACGGCCATGGCTACTTCCTTCCCATTCCTAGGCCTTTCCTGTCCCATCGTCGCCATAAGACCTATCTGTACCGCGCGAGTTGGCCGTGCACGTAGAGGCGCGCAGCTGTGAGCTTGCATCCGGGAGATCGTGGGTTCGAGCTCCACTGTCGGCAGCCCTGAAGATGGTTTTCCGTGGTTTCCCATTTTCACACCAGGCAAATGCAGGGGCTGTACCTTACTTAAGGCCAAGGCCATTTCCTTCCAACTCCTAGGCCTTTCCCATCCCATCGTCGCCATAAGACCTATCTGTGTCGATGCGACGTAAAGCAACTAGCAAAAAAAAAAAGACCTATCTGTGTCGGTGCGACGTAAAATAGAAAAAAAAAAAAAAAAAAAAAAAAAAAAAAAAAAAAAAAAAAAAACACAGGTACCACACGTGCCTTATGATGGAAACCATGGACCGCTGCACGAGTCACTGTATGCCTGAGATCGAAGCGGCGTTGGCACCAGGTGTCTGTTCTCATTGCGTCCGTTATATAAAAGTCACTCCAAATTTCTGTCTTCTTCGATTTGTAACGGCTCCTTGACATTCTTTTGTAGATAAGAGTCATAGTTTGTCGTAGGACATCAATGAAGGAAAGTTGTCGAGTCTTTTCATATACAAGTCTTGAGTGTGTGTGTTTAAATACACACAGCGCTCTTTTAAGGAAAATTGCTTTCACCATTTATCTCCAAGATCATTTTTTTTTTTTCAGGAACGTCCACATTATTTCAATGCCGTAGGTCACGATTGATGTAATTTTTAGACGGAAAAATTTCCAGGCTGTTTAGATCGATAGTTGACTAAGATGATCTATTTTCGTTTATTGCTAGTATTGCTGCCAGAGTTGGCCGTGCGGTTAGGGGCGCGCAGCTGTGAGCTTGCATCCGGGAGTTACTGGATTCGAATCCCACTGTCGGCAGCCCTGAAAATGGTTTTCCGTGGTTTCCCATTTGCACACCAGGCAAATGCCGGGGCTGTACCTTAATTAAGGCCACGGCCGCTTCCTTCCAACTCTTATGCCTATTGCTCACGGTAAAAATGTTTCGTAAAATTTGTTGTACAATTAATTTTATAAAAAATTGGTGAAAACAAGTTGTGTTGCTCACGGTAAAATGATTTTATAAAATCCGTGGAAACATCAGGATGGCCATCTATGAACTTACTTCTGAACGAAGATGTGTATGTGCTGCCATCTATCGATAAACTTTTAAACCAAGAATAAGCTCTTCAACTTACAATGTGTTTGAGAGTATGGCTCCAACAAACAAAGCAAAACTTGCTGCTTTAGCTGCAATTATATGTTGTACAGTGGTAAAAAGGAAGAAAAGAAATGCCAGGAAATGCTGGACGCGGAATTGGATCAAAAGAAGAGAAGAAGGTAGAGGATTGCTGTCCTTGGTAGAAAATTAGTTGAGGTTAGAAGACCACTATTCATATAGGAATTCGGCCATTGTGTTTTCTGCCTCTCTTCTTGCATTTCTGCTGTGGTAAAGTGTCGTTTTAACTTCGTACAAATAAGGATATTTCTGGTATTCGTCCAGTAAAACACTAACAGCTGCCTTAGTCCACCCGGATCCTGCCATTTTAGAAAGAAGTGTTTGTTTACAATCGAGCTTCACAATCTTCTCACTATGTAGCGCCAGCATCATTGTGATGTCAGCTTCGCTGATTGGTTCGTTTCGTAAAATTAATTTTACGGAATAGAACATGTCCTATTCTATGAAAAGTTTTATCAAAGGTTTTATAAAACTTGAATTTGACCGTGAACAACAGAAATTTTATAAAAATAAATTATTGTACAATAAATTTGACAGAAAATTTTACCGTGAGCAACAGGCATTAGGCTTTTCCTGTCCCATCGTCGCCATAAGACCTTTCTGTGTCGGTGCGACGTAAAGCCTGTAGCACAAAAGCAAGTCTTTGTTTTATGTGAGCTGTAAATGTAGTCCCATTTGTCTGGAAAGTCATTCCGAAATATTTGACTGTATTTACAATTCTTAGAGGTAATAATAATTTCGTGTGGCTATTTCTAGCCGAGTGCAGCCCTTGTAAGGCAGACCCTCCGATGAGGGTGGGCCGCATCTGCCATGAGTAGGTAACTGCGTGTTATTGTGGTGGAGGATAGTGTTATGTGTGGTGTGCGAGTTGCAGGGATGTTGAGGACAGCACAAACACCCAGCCCCCGGGCCATTGGAATTAACCAATGAAGGTTAAAATCCCCGACTCGGCCGGGAATCGAACCCGGACCCTCTGAACCGAAGGCCAGTACGCTGACCATTCAGCCAACGAGTCGGACATTCTTAGAGGTGAGCCTTCGTAACTGAGTGCGTCTGTTGCTGCTCGCCTTCCTCCCCTTCTAAAAACCATGACTACTGTTCATTAATTTCTAAATTGTTTTCTTTGGACCATTTCGACAGGTTGATGATTGCTTTTTGAAGTTCATCTTGTTGTGGCAATTCAAATGTCGGGCAGGGGTAGGAGAGTCTTGCATCAATAAATTCACAGATACATTAAGCCCAGGCTAGAGAGCCACGAATAATAGCCGAGGAGATTCATCACGCTAACTACACGTCGCTACGTAACCATCAGGCTGAGCAGCGGTCGTTTAGTAGGCCAAGACCGATTAGTGCTGTAGCGCCGTGTGGTTGTTCATTATTACATATTAATCAGTACACCCTCGAGTATCCATTTCAGTGGATGGTACGTGGTGAATGGTAATACAGTTGTTGTTATTATTATTATTATTATTATTATTATTATTATTATTATTATTATTATTATTATTATTATTATTATTATTATTATTAATTATTATTATTATACATAGACTTCTACACAGGAAATATGGGTAGTAACCAGGCACAGGATGCACCAAGTGCCTTTCAATTATTTACACATTATAATATAAACATTGATGTACAGGTTATATACAAAACTCTAGATCACAGGATCTTCATTCTTGCGAGAGGAACTATGGCACAATGTTGCATGTTGACAGGAGGACAGAATGTTGCATAATTTTGTAGATGTTCGGTGGAAGGTCCAGTTCTTGCAGACTCTTGTGAGTACGTGTGGAATGAGGCCGTTGACTAACAGAATCACAGGGACTATCCGTACCAGTTTCATCTTCCAGATCCTCTTGATCTCTTCTGCACGTTCTTTGTACTTGCAGATTTTTACATGGTACTTCCTGTCGATATTGGTGTCATTGGGGATTGCGATGTCCATAATGAAAGTTGTCCCAGTGTTCTTGTTTGCCAGTATGATGTCTGGTCAGTTATGGTTGACTGTTTTGTCTGTTAGTACAGCAGTGTCCCAATAAAGCTTAATCGACTCGTTCTCCAGGATTGGTGTTGGATGGTACTTGTAATAAGAGATACGCTCCTGAGTTAATTGGTTTTCTTGAGCAAGTGCCTGGTGAATGATTCCCGAGACATGATTGTGCCGTCTCGTGTATTCTACGGGGGCAAGTGCTGGGCAGCCCGCAGTGATATGGTCCATGGTCTAGAGATAAACGGAGCATCGTCTGCATTTGTCGGAGAGTACGCTGGTGTCTTTCATGATGTACTTCTTTTAATTGTTTGTAGCTATTACCTGGTCGTGTATAGCAACTGCAAATCCCGCTGTTTAGCTGAGCGTCAACTTTTCTTGTGTGAGCGCTGTTTAGCCACACTGGAGACCAATATTCTGCCACTGAATACATCAGTCCAAGTCCAGAGATGCGCAGTGTGTCGGCAGAGGAACCGCATGTAGCGCCACATAATTTATGGAGGATATTGTTTCTGGTTCTTAGTTTGGCTGCAGTATTTTCCAGCTGCCTCTTTTAGGAGAGCGTTCTATCTAAAGTAATAAGTGGATGGTGCATGATGAATGGTAATAGAGTAATTTATTATTATTATTATTATTATTATTATTATTATTATTATTATTATTATTATTATTATTATTATTATTATTATTATTATTATTATTATTATTATTATTATTATTATAGATAGATAGCCTCTATGCCTCAGGCGGCAGGCGCTGGCCTTTCAACGTTGGGTTCCGTGGTCCAAATCCCTGGTCATCCCATGTGAAATTTGTGAGAGACGAAGAGGAGGCTGGAGGCCGGTTTTCCCTGTCATCATTCATTCCAGCAACACTCTCCTATATAATTTCTTTTCATCTGTTAGTCATTAATCATTGCCCCAGAGGAGTGCGACAGGCTTCGGCAGCCGGTACAATTCCTATCCTCGCCGCTAGATGGGGACTTCGTACATTCTATCCCTAACCCAGTCTAATAACTGGAAACAGGCTGTAGATTTTCATTTCATTATTTTTTTAGGCTCAATCAACGATGAACGTGAAAAAGTCCGAAAAGATAATGATGACACTGCAGTGATGGCCATAGTTCCCTTGGAGTAACGTAACAGAAAGTGATCAGCCGAAATCTTCTTGTCAGATCGATAAGGCGTTAAGTCTGACACCGTGGTTACCCAGTTCGAGTCCCTTTCGTCGAATAATTCTGATTGTGACAGAATGAGGACAACTTCAGAATGTATTGTAAGGTTCAGGGCCTAGTCCGAAGTTGTGCAAAATTCTCCCTCGTTTCTCAGTTAAATATTGTTGTTCGTCTGATCGCTGGCATGGCGTTGAGACTGAAGACTCATGAAACGCATCGCTGATGATACCCCCCTTATCATCTGCTCTATCGAAAAGAGTAATATGGCTTTTTGATAAGACTTAGTTTGGTTGAAACATGTCCAGCAGTAGTCCAGTTTTAAGAACAAAAATAGACAGGTAACCAGGCATGCTGACACCAAAGGGAAAAGTCTTTTAAATTATCAGTGCCACGTACGAAACAAATAATTATAAAGACATTTTGCTCATATAATGAATGTACAGACACGTGAGCCTTGCGATTTTATGTATATGATGATGATGATGATGATGATGATGATATTGATTATTATTATTATTATTATTATTATTATTATTATTATTATTATTATTATTATTATTATTATTGTTACGGGGGTTCCGTGGTGAACAGAGGTGAAAGAAGGTGCGGGCATGAATGGGTCGATATAAAACAGTCAGAAGATTAATTTAAAAATTTTAAATTAGGGCTATATTTCTTTCTCTGCTATCTTTTGGTTTCTTTTCAGATGTTAAAATTTTACAAACAATTCGCTAAGCGAAAACAAGATTTCAGGTACAACAATGAGATATAGAAGTATTATAATAAATGACAAGATCACCTTTGCTCCAGAAAACTTATCTAGGAGGCTATTCTCCAAACATTACACCATTATAGCCTTCCAGAGGCACCATTCAGCCTTTACATTAATATAAAGAGCATCTTTTTTTTTTTTTTTTTTTTGCTAGTTGTTTTACGTCGCACCGACACAGATATGTCTTATGGCGACGATGGGATACGAGAGGGCTAGGAGTGGGAAGGAAGCGGCCGTGGCCTTAATTAAGGTACAGCCCCAGCATTTGCCTGGTGTGAAAATGGGAAACCACGGAAAACCATTTTCAGGGCTGCCGACAGACAGTGGGATTCGAACCTACTATCTCCCGAATATTGGATACTGGCCGCACTTAAGCGACTGCAGCTATCGAGCTCGGTAGAGCGTCTTTGCTCTATAAAATTTACGCTTAGGAACCTATTTCCAGACATGTCCAGGCCTATCAAAGGCACAACATATAGTTTACAAAATAGAACAGTATTCACTTTTTTTTTTTTGCTAGTTGTTTTACGTCGCACCGACACAGATAGGTCTTACGGCGACGATGGGACAGGAAAGGGCTAGGAGTGGGAAGGAAGCGGCCGTGGCCTTAGTTAAGGTACAGCCCCAGCATTTGCCTGGTGTGAAAATGGGAAACCACGGAAAACCATTTTCATGGCTGCCGACAGTGGGGTTCGAACCTACTATCTCTCGAATACTGGATACTGGCCGCACTTAAACGACTGCAGCTATCGAGCTCGGTATTCACTATTTTAGAAGCTCAACAGTCTAACATCTTTACAAGAAAAGAAAGAGTTTAACAGGAGTATCGAGTACCCATTCTACCAAGCCTTTGTGAAAAGCAACAGGTTAAAGTTACTGGCCCAAAAATCAAAATGGAGAGGAGGCTTACACTTGCGCTCCTTGAAAATTGAAATGAAAAGCTTAAAACCCTATTTGGGCTATAGGCCCGAAATTACAGAGGCTAAGCCTATACTACTGAGGTGACTAGATGGAAAAAATATTTAAGTTAAAAGATTACAAACTGAAAAAGGCTACAAAATCATATTCACCTCAAAATCAAGTTGATAGGGAACACGAGAGGGTAGCTCACTCTCTATTCCCTCATTTTGGTTAAGTTCCTTCGGCTTGTTTGAAATTTACATTTAAAGTTTGAAATTTACATTTTATAAAATTAAAGTTACATTATTAAAGATTGTAAACCTTCCCCTCGAGCTAGCTCTCAAAGACTATCACTTAGTTAAGCCAGAATTGCCATTACCTTGAGCTGGTGGACTTATCGAAGATGGACGAGGAGCCCCCGCCTCCTTTATGAATACACACTCTGTAGACTGGAACGATCAATGAGACAACCTGGTCCTAAAATGTGCCAGCTTTTATACCCGTGGGGAAAGTTCCAGAAAACTCTGGGCTAAGGCCCAACACACCCCCAATTCTTATTGGGTAATTCAATAAATACCAGACACTGTTGATTGGATGAAAAATAAATATACACAATTTTCTCTTGGCCAACATCGTAAGTTGGCGGGAAGAGATAGAAGCGTTGTAAACTTTAACATGCCAAAAACAAAGAATAATCAATTCAGTTTAGGAAACCTTAGAATACAAAAAAAAAACTTTACAATTTTAACAGTCATTCTTCACACCAGATGGCATAAAGTAAGTTTATAGTAGAGACACCTGTAGAGAAATGTCCAAACTTCTTGTATTAGTTGTTGCGAGATTTATATGTTAGATGGCATTCTCCCAAGGAGCTCCATTTAAATGTACGGAGCCGGTGTACCTTCCGGTACAATTATTATTATTATTGGCTTTAAGTCCCACTAATTACTTTTTATACGGATTTTGGAGGCGCCGAGGTGTCGGAATTTAATCTCGCAGGAAGAAACGAAATAGGTATGGCTTTTAGTGCCGGGAGTGTCTGAGGACAAGTTCGGCTCGCCAGATGCAGGTCTTTTGATTTGACCCCCGTAGGCGACCTGCGCGTCGTGATGAGGATGAAATGATTATGAAGCCGACATATACATCCAGCCCCATGCCAGTGAAATTAACCAATTATTGTTAAAATTCCCGACCCTGCCGGGAATTGAACCTGGGACCCCTGTGACCAAAGGCCAGCACGCTAACCATTTAGCCATGGAGCCGGACTAATCTCGCAGTTCTTTTACTTTCCAGTAAATTTACCGACACAAGGCTGGCGTATTTGAGCCACTCAGCCCGGCTTTATTATTATTATTATTATTATTATTATTATTATTATTATTATTAGTATTATTATTATTATTATTCATCTTCTGATTTCCTCCCTTTAAGGATCCTTTAAATTACACTAGTGTCCAAAAGTTAAGCATAATCACTAAACGAGGCCATACCGCCTGATAGGAATGAACAAACGGAAGCTGACTCACACACCAATATGTCACACAACTTGTCCAAAAAAACAGTGTCAGAAAGGTTCTGATAGCTAAGGTATGCCTTTGACAACAACTAACAAAACTTGGCAATGTCTTCCACAACAAAATAAGCTGTTAATAGGGTGTATGGTTACCCCTAACGGCCGCACACGCTTCGCAGCGACGTGGTATTCTCTCTATCAGATGGTCCAAGAGCTCTTGTGGCAGTCTATCCCATTCCTCCGAAAGGGCAATCCAAAGGTCTTGGAGGGTCCTTGGTGGAGGCTGACGGGATGCAATTCGCCTCCCCAATGCATCCCAGGCATGTTCTGTTCTATAGGATTCAGATCCGCAGACCTCACCGGCCAGTCCATGCGATGAAAGTCTTCCCCAGCCAGAAATTCATCCACCAGAGCAGCACGGTGCGGTCGGACATTATCGTCCATTAAGAGGAAGTCTGGACCAACCACACCTCTGAAGAGTCGAACTTATAGACTGAATACCTCATCCCTGTATCTCCGAGCGTTAAAAGTGTTCCTCGGACCACTCACGAAGATGTGCAGGTCCGTACGGCCATTCAACATGATGCCGCTCCACACCATGTCGCCACCACCACCATACTCGTCCCATTCCACGATGCTCCTGTGGTTATACCGGCTACCCGATTCTCTCCAGATTAATGTGCGACGGGAATCGTTCTGCAAACTGAAGCGGGATTTATCTGTGAAGAGCACATGCCTCCATTCATTCACGGTCCAGTTTCGATGTTGACGGCTCCACAGTAAACGGGTCAGTCTCTGTGCTGGAGTGAGCGGAATGCACACCGCTGGACGTCGGGCAAACAGCCCTACTGTTCTGAGCCTCCCGTACACAGTTTGCCGGGAAACGGCAACCCCTGAGATGGCTGCAAGTACTGCCGACAAAATTGTCTTGCAGGTGCACTCCGATTTCGTCGGGCGGTTAAGGCAAGATATCGGTCCTGCTGTGGGGTGGTTACCCTTGGTCGACCTTGTACTGGCCTACGACTAACATCTCTTGTGTCTCGAGATCGTCTACAAAGCCTGGAAATGACACTTTGTGGCATATTCAAGGATACGGCGACATCGGTGTGTGTTTGGCCTGCTTCCAGGCCGGCGAGTATTCTACCCTGCAAAACGACGCGCAGGTCGCCTACGGGAGTCAAATAGAAAAACCTGCACCTGGCGAGCCGAACCCGTCCTGGGATATCCCTGCACTAAAAGCCATACTACATTTCATTTCAATTTAGTTCCTAAAACTGTTCTCGCTAACAAACATGGATCCCCGAGTAGAACATTTGCAAACACACGCATTCCAAATTCAGTAAAAAGTTACAATGTATCCAATAGATTTTAAGTATAATTCATGTCGTTAAAATTCGTGAAACAACGTTTAAAATGTGGGACTCTGTAATTTCTTGACGGCGGGTTCGCAGTTTCCTTAGTCTTTGACCAAGTTGTAGCTCGTTTAGTATTGTTTCAGATTCTGCGTGTTTTTCTTGTACTTCGGTTAAGAACTATTAAGGACTTAGATGATGGCGTTCCACAACAGTTTGTAGGCTGTCATACTACCCCTGAGAAAGGTCTTTAGTCCTTGAAATTCGCTGAAGTACTGATTCGTATTGGTTCGATCGTTATACTGGATATCGAGGAGATATTGCTTATCGACATTCACTTGTTCTTCTTCTGCAAGTATGAGTAATTTCAAAATATTCACCAATTGGAAAGAATTCCTGTGAATCATCAACAAAAGCTTTTAAAGTGTTGAACAATTTCCGATTGGGACACAAACGCTAATCACCCATTATTTTCCCCTCTATTTAATTGATTATTACCAGGTGAGCTATCCATCATTGATGAGAAGGCATAGATTTCCAACATAGCTGTAATCGATATACATTTAGAGCATCTCATGTACCGCCTCAATGTACTCACAGTGAATAGCGCCAGACGAACTCTCCTCTCTTACGCTACCGCCTCAATATCCTCACAGTGAACAGTACCGGGTGAATTCTCCTCGCTTACGCTACCGCCTCAATGTCCTCACAGTGAACAGTACCAGGCGAATTCTTTTCGCTTACGCTATCGCCTCAATGTCCTCACAGTGAATAGAGCCAGGCGATTTCTCCTCTCTTACGCTATCGCCTCAGTGTCCTCACAGTGAATAGAGCCAGGCGAATTCTCCTCTCTTTCTCTACCACCTCAATGTCCTCACAGTGAACAGTACCAGGCGAATTCTCCTCGCTTACGCTACCGCCTCAATGTCCTCACAGTGAACAGTACCAGGCGAATTCTCCTCCCTTACGCTATCGCTTCAGTGTGCTCACAGTGAACATTGCCAGGCGAATTCTCCTCGCTTACGCTACCGCCTCAATGTAATCACAGTGAATAGCGCCAGGCGAATTCTCCTCGCTTACGCTACCGCCTCAATGTCCTCACAGTGAATAGAGCCAGGCGAATCCTCCTCTCTTACGCTATCGCTTCAATGTCCTCACAGTGAACAGCGAACAGGCGAATTCTCCTTTCTTTCTCCACCACCTCAATGTCCGCACAGTGAACAGTACCAGGCGAATTCTCCTCTCTTACGCTACCGCCTCAACGTCGTCACAGTGAACAGCGCCGGGCGAATTCTCCTCTCTTACGCTATCGCCTCAATGTCCTCACAGTGAACAGCGCCAGGCGAATTCTTCTCGCTTCCGCTACCACCTCAATGTCCTCACAGTGAATAGCGCCAGGCGAATTCTCCTCTCTTTCTCTACCACCTCAATGTCCTCACAGTGAACAGTACCAGGCGAATTCTCTTCTCTTACGCTATCGCCTCATTGTCCTCACAGTGAACAGTACCAGGCGAATTCTCCTCTCTTACGCTATCGCCTCAATGTCCTCACAGTGAACAGCGCCAGGCGAATTCTCCTCGCTTACTCACTGATACGAAGTTCAGTCATTGTTGAAAGAATAGCGGAGAGAGGGGGCTATGTGCACATGCGCAATTAAAGTACATAACAGAATGGAGTTATCTGGAGTGTTACTTCCCCCCGGTAAGCAGTGCATGGTTAGGAGCAGCGGTTTCTAAGTTGTATACGCTTGAGGGCCATATTCAAGAAGGAGAATTCAGTGATAGTGCTGTGGACGATCAGCTCATCTACCAATGAACGAATGTACACCTCCAGCTATCTATTTGCTGCTCTCATAAGGTGCAGCAAGGAAGAATGGACAAGTCACCATCTTAATTAATGTCATAGAAAGGAAAAACACTTTCACATGTGTACGTGCTCCCAAACACTGGAGTCATTTTTAGCCCATATCGTTTTTAAGTTCGGGAATTTTTCGCTGGAGGGCACTTAAAAAATATGTGATCCCTTTTATTGTCTGGTCCAAATCCAAAGAGTTTCCTAGTGGAGAGAATATTGATATCCAGTTGCAAGAGCTTAAAATCCCAGCAATGTACTACTACTAAAATGTTTCAATCCTCCCCTGAAGGGGAGGAAAAGGCCGACTCTCAGGCTGGGAGATTTGTTACGGTGAAGGAGATGCTCGAAGAATGTGAGAGAGTTGGTGGCCGTGGCCTATACTAGGAACTGTCCCGGCATTCGCCTTAGTGCAGGAGAATAGAAAACCACGGAAAACCATTCTCAGGACAGTCGACGGTTGGGGCCAGCCGTGAGGTTCAGCCCTGTCATGTCTCTCGAATGCAGAGGCGCAGAGCCACGGTAGAGCCGTGGCCACCCCTCCTCTGCTTGGTTGGCCGGTCAGAGTGCAGAGCTGTTGGACCACGGACCAGCCGTGGCCACTTGTGGGCCGAGACCCACTCTGCATCTACCGACTTCCAAAAGTACTTCCCTGAAAATGTCTTCGAAAGCACAGCGCTGTGTACCAGCCAGTACTACCAACAAGAGAAGAATGAAGAACTGAAACCGCCTCCTTCACCAATGGAAATTAAAGGGTCATTTTTTGTTTGTACTGTATTCATTGTATGCTTCCTTGCATAACATTTCCACTGCTGAGATTGGCATGGATTTCAAGATTTTGAATGGATCCCATAGCCATATTTGTGAGGGCTTATTTTCCCGACATTTTGGGTTTGAATTTTTAAACAAGAAAATACAAGACCAATTCCACAGAAAGTGACCCAAAGTCGGAAGTGAACGTGTTACAGTGAAGCTGAACAAAAATATATGAGGTGTAAAAATTGCCTTTCTCCATTTCGCCTTCTTGGGCAACCTATGGGTCTTCTTAACAGACTAAGTTTCGCAGCAGATCGGGTTTTTTTCCACTCGATGTCATGAAAACTTTGTACAATTGGTAAGAAAATTAGTGAAAACGTTTTTCTAAATGTACAGTTTTCTTAATAGCAACAATCAATAATGAATGTTTTGTGAAATATTGTACCTAGAAGCAGGGTCGGATTAAGGGAGGGGGATAAAGGGGCTGCAGCTCCTGGCCCCGCGTGTTAAGGGGCCCCGGCTCTTGGCCGAACCTAAAATTGTATAAAAAGGCTTGCTGCTCCACCTCCGTGCATGTATATGAATATTAACGCTCGCAAAATATCGAACACGCGCTCTTCCTTCCTTCTTATCAGCTGTCCGCGTTAGTATTTCATTACTGCTAGAATCAATCACCATCCGGAGACACGA
The DNA here is from genome assembly GCF_040414725.1 of Anabrus simplex. Taxonomy (NCBI): domain Eukaryota; kingdom Metazoa; phylum Arthropoda; class Insecta; order Orthoptera; family Tettigoniidae; genus Anabrus; species Anabrus simplex. Next base: position 1,741,689,073 of record NC_090265.1, on the reverse strand, counting down.
ATCCTCGCTACTTACGCACTGTAATTGTTGTAAAAGTTATTGTTGACGAAAATTTAAATCTGGCAGCTTGCGAGTTCGGGCAGAGGGGGAGGGGGGAAGAGGTCTAGGAAGTTGAGCGGGAGAGGACAGGGGAAGCACGGTGGAATGCGCATGCTATACTATATCTTTGCATCAGGAAGAGAACTTTCAGTTCACCTCTGATTATTGAACCACTCGCAAGTTACAACAGTAATGTTCTTATTAAATGGATAGAAAATAACCCAGTGGTGCCAAAAAAAAACGTAAATTAAAAGGACAAAATTTGAAAGACATTGAAAAGTTGCCGAAAATATCAACATTTTTCGACAGGAAGTCTACAAGTGCATCGACGACTGAAGAGACTGTTACTGGTGAATTGGAATCTTCTACAGGTAAGCGAATAGTGTTATATCTAAGTCTATCTATTCATCAATTTCAGTGGAAGTAGTTCTATAACGACTTCAGTATGCTAGTCTTACGTGATGTTACAAAGAAGGGGCGCCACACTCTTAAATAACCCAGGACCCCCAAACACATTAATCCGGCACTGCCTAAAAGTATTAACAGTCTTTTTTAAATAGTCATTATCTTATGCCAAATTTAAAACCACAAAAAACCTCAGAAATTAAATGCCCTACTTTAGGACCTCTTCTGCACAACTGATCGCATATACTCTAAAAATTGTACAAAATTGTGTTGAATATCCTCCTAGTCAATACTCAACATTACATCCAATTAAAACGAAATTTTAAATAGAGATGTTTCGACCCGGCATAGGGTCATCCTCAGTAAGAGCTGGACTCCGTCATCAGATAACACAAACGGGCCACGTAACACTAAAGACAGACGGTTCAACTTCAGTAGCAACTTATATTGTCAGCCTATGACAGAACACATTCGTTAATTCAACAGTGTACAGATGTCAGGAGATAACGGGAATATCACAACAAAAAGGCTTCCAGCTCAAAAACTGTTTCAGCGACCTCCGCTTCACATGTTTAATAACTTTCATCATGCTTGTTAGGGAAAAATATTTAACAAGCACTTCAATCAATCAATACTGATCTGCATTTAGGGCAGTCGCCTAGGTGGCAGATTCCCTATCTGTTGTTTTCCTAGCCTTTTCTTAAATGATTTCAATGAGACTAGAAATTTATTGAACATCTCCCTTGCTAAGTTATTTCAATCCCTAACTCCACTTCCTATAAATGAATATTTGTCCCCATTTATCCTCTTGAATTCCAACTTTACCTTCATATTGTGATCTTTCCTACTTTTAAAGACGCCACCCCAACTTATTCGTCTACTAATATCATTCCACGCCATCTCTCCGCCGACGGCTCGGAACATACCACTTAGTCGAGCAGCTCGTCTTCTTTCTCTCAATTCTTCCCAGCCCAAACTTTGCAACATTTTTGTAACGCTACTCTTTTGTTGGAAATCACCCAGAACAAATCGAGCTGCTTTTCTGTGAATTTTTCCAGTTCTTGAATCAAGTAATCGCTGGTGAGGGTCCCATACACTGGAACCATACTCTAGTTGGGGTCTTACCGGAGACTTATATGCCCTCTCCTTTACATCCTTACTACAACCCCTAAACACCCTCATAACCATGTGCAGAGATCTGTACCCTTTATTTACAATTCCATTTATGTGATTACCCCAATGAAGATCTTTCCTTATATTAATACCCATATACTTACAATGATCTCCAAAAGAAACTTTCACCCCCATCAACGCAGTAATTAAAACTGAGAGGACTTTTGCTATTTGTGAAACTCACAACCTGACTTTTAACCCCGTTTATCAGTATACCGTTGCCTACTGTCCATCTCACAACATTATTGAGGTCATTTTGCAGTTGCTCACAAACTTGCAACTTATTTATTACTGTATACAGAATAACATCATCCGCAAAAAGCCTTGCATCTGATTCCACTCCTTTACTCAAATCATTTATATATATAAGAAAACATAAAGGTCCAATAATACTGCCTTGAGGAATTCCCCTCTCAATTATTACAGTCAATCAATCAATCACTTCATATTGTGTGTCTAATGTTTTTGATGTATTACGGTATATTTCACCGAGGATGGCCCTATGCCAGGTAGAAACATGTCTATTTAAAATTTCCTTTTAATTGGATGTAATGTTGAGTATTGACTAGGACGATAATCGACACAATTTTGTACAATTTGTAAGAAGTGCAACCGTCAATACGGATCTAACATGAGATTTATTGTCTGTAACATAACTCTATTTAAATCTAGTGATACATAAAAATAGGAAATAATATTAAAGAATGATTTTTTTTTCTCATTCGAGTGTGTAATGGGTTTGAAGATTACATTTTTAACAAGCTTCGGACGAGTTTTGTAAATTTCTTAAAACATTTTATTTTTAACTTTCGCGGCCCGCCAGTTGGAAACCCCGTTTGAGAGTATCCGTGTAGCTGAGACTCTAGTACCGAGTGATTTGGCCGTGCGAATAGGATACTGCACCTGTGGGCTTGCATCCCCGAAATAGTGAGTTCGAATACCACCGTCGGCAGCCCTGAAGATGGTTTTCCTCTTTTCACACTAGGCAAATGCTGGGGCTGTACCGTAATTAAGGCTACGGCCGCTACCTTTCCAATCTTAGCCCCTTCTTATCGTTCCATCGCTGAAAACCATCGATGTGCTAGCGCGACGTTAACAAAAATCCAATCACCGCGGCTCAACAGCCATGAAGGGCCTTGGCCTACAAAGCGACCGCTACTCAGCCCGAAGGCCTGAAGATTACGAAGTGTCGTGTGGTCAGCACGACGAATCCTCTCGGCCATTATTCTTGGCTTTCTTGACCGGGACGGCCGTCTGACCGTCAGATAGCTCCTTAATTGTTATCACGTAGGCTGAGTGGACCTCGAACCAGCCCTCAGATACAGGTAAAATTCTCCGATCTGGCCGGGAATCGAGCCAGGGACCTCTGGGTAAAAGGCAGGCACGCTAACGCTAGACCACGAGGCCGGCAGCGAAACGTTACACAAACAGCAAAAATTTAAAAAATAAAACAAATCAGTAACCACACTGACCTCGTACGACTTAACTGACATCACAAGTGGAAAAATGTCAAAACGTCAAAAATTGACTTATTATTTTTTTGCTTGTAACCTACGATATTCTTGCATTCTTAGAGCAACGACAATATTACAAGATGTATTATTTTTGTGGTGAAATTTGAAAAGTGGTACGAGGGCTGGAACGAGGTCCACTCAGCCTCGGGAGGTCAATTGAGTAGAGGTGGGTTCGATTCCCACCTCAGCCATCCTGGAAGTGGTTTTCCATGGTTTCCCCACTTCTCTTCCAGGCAAATGCCGGGATGGTACCGAACTTAAGGCCACAGCCGCTTCCTTCCTTCCTTCCTTGTCTATCCATTCCAATCTTCCCATCCCCCCCGCAAGGCCCCTGTTCAGCGTAGCAGGTGAGGCCGCCTGGGCGAAGTATTGGTCATCCTCCCCAGTTGTATCCCCAGATCCAGAGTCTGAAGCTCCAGGACATTGCCCTTGAGGCAGTAGAGGTGGGATCCCTCGCTGCGTCCGAGGAAAAGACCTAACCTGGAGGGTAAACAGATTAAGAAGAAGAAGAAGAAGAAGAAGAAGAAGATTATTTTTGTGGTACAGTAACCGCTAGTCGGCAACATTCATATGTCACTGGCTGCGACCGAAACAACTTCCCACTTTGAAAATTTCTTGGGTCATGTTTTATGAACAATCTTTCTTGTGGCTGTAGCCAGGCACTTCCTGACGTAAGTCTAACCAACTTGCGGTTGGCTTACACTTGCGATGTTGCAGTAACACTGCAGATTTCTAAGGAAATTCCTGTTAGTTTCTATTCAACTATTCTTGAATCCTCTTAGAATTTTTCCAGAACCGATCCTCTAGTATTGCACATATCTTCCTTATGCTACTGTACTCTATTTTGATGAATATAATTATTAATTACATCATTCGTGCCATGCTTTCAATAATAGACCTATAGGCTACACAATTTGCTTTACGTTACACCGAAACATACAGATCTTATGGCGACGATGGGATACGAAAGGTCTAGGAGTGGGAAGGAAGCGGCCGTGGCCTTATTTAAGATACAGCCTTAGCATTTGCCTGCTGTAAAAATGGGAAAACCGGGCGAGTTGGCCGTGCGGTTAGGAACGCGCAGCTGTGAGCTTGCATCGGGAGATAGTGGGTTCGAATCCCACCGTCGCCTGCCCTGAAGATGATTTTCCGTGGTTTCCTATTTTCACACCAGGCAAATGTTGGGGCTGTACCTTAATAAAGGCTATGGCCGCTTCCTTCCAACTCCTAGGCTTTTCCTATCCCATCGTCGCCATAAGACCTATCTGTGTCGGTGCGACGTAAACCCACTAGCAAAAGAAACACAGAAAACAATCTTCAGGGCTACCGACAGTGGGGTTGGAACTCTCTATTTCCCGAATGCAAAGACAAAATAAACAGAGTCCTTCTAATATAACCTGCCATCAAGAACAAGGCATTGTTCATGTACAGAAATCACATTTTACTCAGTATTCTTGACTTATTTCATTTAATTTCAGGTCGAACATAGGGCCTCTACGAAATTTCTCCAGCTTGTTCTATCTGTCGCCAATGCTTTCACCTCCCTCCATGTCTTATTAAGTCCAGCAATCTCCTTGTCTATGGTTCTCTTCCAGGTAATCCTCAGTCTGCCTTGCCTGCGCCTGCCTTGTGGATTCCAACTCAATGCCTGCCTTGTGATAATTTCTTGTGGTCTTCTCAGGGTGTGCCCAATCCATCTCCATTTTCTTCTCATTATCTGTTCCTGTATGAGATTTTGACTTGTGGCCTCCCAAAGATCTTTGTTTGAGATGGCCTTTGGCCACCATATTCTCATAATGTACCTCAAACACCGATTTACAAAAGTCTGTAACCTTGTGGTAATGTCTTTGGTCCCTTTCCAGGTCTCACTTCCATGCAGTAACACAGATTTAACATTTGAGTTGAATATCCTTAGCCTCGTTTTTATATGAATGTGAGGGGATCTCCATATTGGTCGTAACTGTGTAAAAGCTCCTTTGGCTTTATTTATACGACTCGCCACATCTCTAAAAGCACCTCCATCCTGGCTTACCATGCTTCCTAAGTAGCAAAATTCCTCTACTCTTTCTAGATCCATTCCATCTAGAGTCAAGCTACAATATTGTTACGATGGTTTATGCGCATTTCCTTAGTCTTTTTGTTATTAATCTTTAAACCTACTTAGGAATGGATATTATTTATATTAATATATTATTTAAGGGGCTGCCTGGCCGAGGCGGTAAAGACGTGCTCGGTTCGCCCGGAAGGACGTGGGTTCGAATCCCCGTCAAGAAGTCGTAAAATTTAAGAAACGAGATTTCCACTTCCGGAGGTGCATATGGCTCTGAGGTTCACTCAGCCTACACCAAAAATGAGTACCAGGTTAATTCCTGGGGGCAAAGGCGGCCGGGCGTAGAGCTAACCACTCTACCCCATCATGTGCCGAGGTTAACAATGGTGGAAGCCTTTACCTTCCACTCCTCCAAGGGCCTTCATGGCCTGTACGGAGGTGACTTTGCTTTTAATATATTATTTAACGAAGAATGACTCGTTATTCTTCATTGTTTACATGAGTCACTTATTGAAAAATAACTAGTGGCCTGACGCAGCAATAACTGTTTGCCTGCTGGATGAGTGTTTAAAAATGTTAAAAATGATTAAAATGAAAGAAATGCTGCTTTTGATGGCAAGACTCAGTGCTGACAGAGCACAGTGTCTTCTTGTATGGGCTAGAATACATTTGTTACTTTCATTGACCTGTCTCAGTCGCATCCTTCACTTTGACATTATGAGCAATGTCATTCCTCATGCAGCCAGTTCCTGTTATGAATGGCGCAGGCTGGGCAGACTGAGGTTTAACAGCAACATCCGGCTCGGCGAGGAAAACAACGGGAAACTACCTCACTTTTGCAAACCTCTTCAGTGAAACCTACACCATCATGAAGCTGATGGCAGAGCTGTTCAGGATCCAGCCAGTCTTCGGGCTGCATACTCAACATTCCAAATAAATTAAATAATAATAAATGTCACTGAAGGCAGCAATTAGATTATGTTTCCTTCTTTTGAAGTATTCTACAAGTCTTTTTTTTTTTTTTTTTTGCTAGGGGCTTTACGTCGCACCGACACAGATAGGTCTTATGGCGACGATGGGATAGAAAAAGCCTAGGAGTTGGAAGGAAGCGGCCGTGGCCTTAATTAAGGTACAGCCCCAGCATTTGCCTGGTGTGAAAATGGGAAACCACTGAAAACCATTTTCAGGGTTGCCGATAGTGGGATTCGAACCTACTATCTGCCGGATGCAAGCTCACAGCCGCGCGCCTCTACGCGCACGGCCAACTCACTCGGTCCACAAGTCTTAGAGCATTAAAACTATAGAGTGCGCTTAGCGCCACCTCGTCCATGTTGCGGCTTGAAGCCAACATTTCGATCAGTTGACTGGGGAGTAGTTCGAAGCAGAGTCCGAGAGGATATAAGGAAATTGTCAAACAGTGACATTCGTAAAGGCGGCGAAATCGGAATATGAGATGTACCCTGCTTAGCTGTTGAGGTTAAGCGTGATTTGCAATAAAAACTGTGGTCATAAATGCGTAATTACGACGGAAATGTTTAAAACCAAAAGAGACCTACGATAGGATACACCCTCATTATGACCGTATTTTTTGCAAGTATTACATCCCCGTGAGTAACACTAATTGTTTAATGTTAATTATTTATTATAATGTAAGAGACAAGTAATTTTTTTTTCCAATTACCGCATCATATTGGGATTAATAGCTGAAAGGTAACCCCTGAAAGTTGTCCATAAGGAAGTGTAGCCTAATTTTAAATATTAATGCGACTGACATCTACAATAAACACTTCATAACTTCCAGAAACAACTTTAAAATACTGTATTTACCGTGCTTGGTGTACTTTTGACTGAAATAGGCCTACTTCAAACCAATGCCCAACAACACAAGATGCAAAGAGTGACACATAGCCTACAGGACCATTATGGAAAGAAAATAACACAAGTATCATACTTAAGTGAACCATACACCACCAACAGATGGCAACAAAAATGAACTCTCCAGGGTAAAGGA